>NW_027396081.1:0-485852 GCF_047715535.1 Aspergillus foveolatus | reverse complement strand
ACTATTTTACACGTTCGTTTCTTAATCCTCAACCATATTCCTGTGGACGGACTAGTCATTCAAAGTTATTAGAAGATATCACATATTCACCAGGGCCATCTTCGTGTTTCATCCTACCGAGGTTATGCCTACCTATGGTACATAGTGATGTCGGAGAAGTTTGAAGGGTAAGTACCGCTATGGCTTTTTGGTTCCAGGGGCTAGGGTGAGCGACTTGAGATCCATCGAATGCGTGAAGTATCAATATTATTGACAAGACATTGAATAATTCTTGATTGGATCAGACTACCCATATTCGGGGTCGTTTGAACCAAACCGTGGTTAGAACACCACGGCTACCACCCGTCGACAGGATAAAGGGGGAACGAGTGACGACATAGCTAACATACCCCGCCTGTATCTTTAGGCACAAACGCTCCAAGAGTGCTTTGGCATTGGCGATTTTGCATCGCGACAAGTCAAAGGACAATCACGAAGAGGTCGGCAGTCGCGAGAACGGCTCTCCCGACTCTGCCCCGTCGTCTCCAGTGAAAGTGAACAACAATAGCAGCCTGTCCGTCTCCGCTACCTCGACACATCGCAGCCCCAGCTTACGAAGATCGCGCCAAGAGACAAGCCCGCCCGCCATGTCTGCAGATTCATCATCAGACCCTGCTGCTCTAGGTCGTGAAGGCGACATTATCGAAAAGCTTCCCTCCCTTACCGCGGTGGATGTGACTCTCAATCAGTCTGTCAGGACGTTTCGACTTTTTGAGATACTGCGCAGCGGTGATACGACCGCCATCTCTAGAGCTATTAAAGAGAGCAGGGATCCGGATGGTGTAAACGGCCTGTCGGGGACAACGATCCTCCATCTAGCGGTCCAATGCGCGGAACCCCAAGTGGTGGAGTATGTACTGTCAGCTGGCAACGATATTGACATTAATGCGCGCGACCGAGAGGGCAATACACCCCTTCACCTTGCTGCCCAGCTTGGCCGCGGGCCTGTTGTTCGCGAGCTACTGAATCGACCTGAGATTAACGACTCAATCGTCAATTACCGTGGACAAACGGCGCTGGAAGCTTCGCGTGCACCTGAAATTTTCCAGCAGCTGCAGCTTGCTCGATCGCTTTTCATAGACAGCAAGACGCAAGAGATTCAGTCGTTAATCGCCAAAGGCGAATATGATAAACTGGAGAAGTTATTGGAGGAACCCCGTGTCGAGGGTATTCTGGATGTCAATGCTCTGGACCTTGTCACTGACCCCGTTACCCTCCACTCAGGCGGCACCCTCCTCCATGAGGGCGCTAGGAAGAAAGACACAAGACTTATACAAATTCTCTTAATGCACGGAGCTGATCCTTTCCGTCGCGACAAGAAGGGAAAGCTGCCACAGGATGTGACGAAGGATGATAGGACTCGAGCCATAGTCAAGAAATCCCCTGCTGCCGTCATAGCCCAGCGGGGTATACAAGAGAAGGCTATTCTCGGGACCAGTTCTGGCCAAGGCGTGTCTGGACGACCTGGAGCCGGTGAGGCCTCCTTTGCGGGCAAAGACTCCAGGGAGATGAAAGGCTACCTGAAGAAATGGACGAACTATACTAGTGGTTACAAACTGCGTTGGTTTGTCCTCGAGGACGGTGTATTGAGTTATTATAAACATCAAGGTAAGCTGTTGGACTGGACGCTGCTCTAAGCAACGTTTCTATTTAAATGACTCAAGACTAATTAGCATAGATGACACCGGCTCCGCTTGCCGTGGTGCGATCAACATGAAAATCGCAAGACTTAACATGGACTCACAAGACAAAACTCGGTTTGAGATATACGGCAAATCATCAGTCAAATATCATCTTAAAGCGAATCATGTTGTGGAGGCGAAGCGATGGTTCTGGACGCTTAATAACGCCATTCAATATGCGAAAGATGAGGCCAAGGAGGAGGAAAAGCGCCAGACAAAGCATGCGGAAGCACTTCGCCAGGCGAAACTTGACCAGGCCGAGGGTAGACCAAGCGAAAACCCATCCGAATCTCCTAGTTTCAGATCCAGAGGGCCCTTATCTCTCGGTGTCCCGAGTACCAGTAACACGAAACTGAGCACATACACATCACGCACCACTCTCGACGGTGTGCCGGCTGACGATGACGGCTCATTGTACGGCTCTCTAGAACAGGGACCCTCCCAGAGTGACATTAACAGGGTTGCCAGCCATGTTACAATCGCTCCTGATCTGGAGGGGGATGATGATGATTATGGCGATTATGCTTCGAGCCGCGAAACACCACCAACCGACAAAGATGCTATGAACATCACGGCACAGTCTGTAAAGCTTCAACTCGATATACTTGCTAATGTTGCATCATCTTTACAGAAGACAGACCAATCCACGGCACTTTCGGACCAAGCTGTCGCCCAAGCGCTAACTGCATACGAGGAGGCTGTAAGCAGCCTTAAAGATCTAGTGCAGAATCTTCTGAAGATTTCTCGGGATCGCGACTCATACTGGCAATATCGACTGAATCGGGAAGCACATTTACGTAAGATGTGGGAAGAGAGCATGGCACGCATCGCTCAGGAGCATGAAGAGTTGCAGTCTAAAATGGGCGAGTCCGAGGAGAAGAGGCGTCGTACGAAACGAGCTCTTAAAGAAGCACTAGAGAATACACCAAACAGTATTAGTCGAACGGCGGTCAAGGCTGCTTCTGTCGAAGCGGGACTCGACGGCGAAGAAGACTTGTCGCCACGACCTCCACAGATCGTCGAGGCCGCCTCACATATCGAGGAACAGAAATCTCGACGACCACAGCTACACCGCAAGAAGTCTGCCTTATCGAACATCAGCAGTCTTTATGACTCCGAATCTGATAACGACGATGAAGATGAATTTTTTGATGCGATCGATGCTGGAGAGATCGAGGTCGTGGATCGCACTGCTCCCGACATTCATGAAGACGAAGAGACGACTCCCGACGAAGACAAGCTTCGTGCCGTGAGACGGTCCGAAATTGCGCCATCGTTCAAAGGATATGAAGAACCCATCAGGGAGAGGCTCAAAATGGATTACGACAATCGGCCTAAGATTTCGCTCTGGGTAAGTACTCTGGGATAAACGTACTCTCTACGTAAATATCCAAGACTAACACTCAGTAGGGCATTTTGAAATCTATGATTGGAAAAGATATGACAAAGATGACTCTCCCTGTCTCTTTCAACGAGCCGACGTCACTTCTCCAGCGCGTGGCCGAAGATCTGGAGTATACGGATCTTCTCGACATTGCTGCCGACCGGACTGATTCAATGGAGCGATTGGTGTATGTCGCCGCGTATGCTGCAAGTGAATACGCTTCCACAATCGGACGTGTTGCCAAACCATTCAACCCCCTATTAGGTGAAACTTTTGAATATGTTAGGCCAGATAAGGGCTATCGGTTCTTCGTTGAGCAAGTTAGCCACCACCCACCGATTGGGGTAGCCCTGGCTGAATCGCCAAAGTGGGACTACTGGGTATGTTCCGCCTGCCATATATCAGTTTAAGAATATGTGTCGTTAGCTAACCGTGGTAGGGGGAATCATCTCTCAAGTCCAAATTCTACGGCAAGTCTTTCGACATCAATCTCCTGGGAACGTGGTTCTTGAAGCTTCGTCCTGTATCAGGAGGCGAAGAGCTCTACACTTGGAAGAAGGTTACGTCCTCAGTTATTGGCATCATCACTGGCAATCCTACTGTTGATAACTATGGTCTGATGGAGATTAAGAATTGGACCACTGGTGAGATATGCTATCTGGATTTCAAGCCCAGAGGCTGGAAAGCGTCCTCAGCATATCAGGTGACAGGCAAGGTTGTTGATAAGGAGGGCTCGCCTAGGTGGAGTATTGGTGGCCGATGGAATGATAAGATCTATGCCCGTCATACCCCCGGGTTCGAAGCGACAGTTTCTGGACCTGAGCAGAAAGCACAATTGGTCTGGCAGGCTCATCCCCGTCCGACTGGAATTCCGTTCAACCTGACGCCATTCGTCATAACCCTAAATGCGCTTACTGACAGCCTTCGACCGCAACTGCCACCCACGGATACCCGCCTTCGTCCCGATCAACGCGCGATGGAGGAAGGCGAATACGACTTTGCCGCTACCGAGAAACATAGGGTCGAAGAAAAGCAGCGTGCTAAGCGAAGGGAAAGGGAAGCTAATGGTGAGGAGTATAAGCCAAAATGGTTCAGCAAAGCCAAGTGTCCAATCACGGGCGAAGAATACTGGGCTCACACCGGTGATTACTGGGGTTGTAGGGCTAGGCAAGATTGGAGCAAGTGCGAAGATATCTTCTGATAGTACAATTCAGCTATATTTTTATAATACTATCAGTATATACAAGCTTCTGAACCCGTCTGTGCGAGCTGCTGCTACCAGGTGTTTCTTTACCGGATAAATACCTACCTTGGCTTGTCGGCAAGCCGGTTAAATTCAAGCGCCTAATGAAGAAGATTCCCTGCGCAAACCCCGCAGCCCCGCCAGTGGACAGAACTGTGGCAGCTCCAGCAACCTGACTGCTCGATTGACCCATTGTCCTGTGGGCCATAGCGGGGAGTATCTGGTCCCATGACCCCCTTCTTTGAGATTATTTTCTGATGGACTTCAGATTGATAACTGACAATCCACGCCATGGTATAAATTCCGGCCATTCTCTTCGCCTAAGCATGCTTTTGTCATTTATTTAATACTCCATCCACACAATGAGCTCACAGACCTCAACAGATCAGGTATGTGCTAAATCCAATTGGGTTGACTTGTATAAACTGATACAAGTAGAACCTCTCCTTCGTCCTCGAAGGCATTCATCGGGTCAAATTCGAGGATCGCCCCATCCCAAAGCTCAAAAGCCCTCATGATGTCATCGTGAACGTCAAATACACAGGCATCTGCGGCAGCGATGTATGTACATGACCACAAACGACCGGGACAATTGGGCTAACACACCAGGTTCACTACTGGGATCACGGAGCTATTGGGCAATTTGTAGTCAAGGAGCCCATGGTCCTCGGCCATGAATCTTCCGGAATAGTCACACAAATTGGATCGGCCGTCACTAGTCTAAAAGTGGGCGACCACGTCGCAATGGAGCCTGGTATTCCCTGCCGTCGGTGCGAGCCCTGCAAAGCGGGCAAGTACAACCTCTGTGAGAAAATGGCTTTTGCCGCAACCCCGCCGTATGACGGTACTTTGGCCAAGTACTACACGCTGCCCGAAGACTTCTGTTACAAACTGCCCAAGTCGATCAGCCTGCCCGAGGGCGCACTCATGGAGCCCCTGGGAGTCGCCGTACACATAGTGAGACAAGCCAATGTTACTCCGGGTCAAACCGTTGTGGTCTTTGGAGCTGGTCCAGTAGGTCTATTGTGCTGTGCGGTGGCCAAAGCGTTCGGTGCGATCAGAATCATAGCCGTTGATATCCAAAAGCCAAGATTGGATTTTGCAAAAAAATTTGCCGCAACAGCCACATTTGAGCCGTCGAAGGCCCCCGCGACCGAAAACGCTACCCGCATGATTGCGGAGAATGACCTTGGGAGGGGTGCTGATGTCGCGATTGACGCTTCGGGCGTTGAGCCGTCAGTTCACACGGGTATCCATGTTCTCCGGCCCGGTGGTACCTATGTACAAGGTGGCATGGGTCGGAGTGAGATGAATTTCCCCATCATGGCGGCTTGCACTAAGGAACTGAATATCAAGGGAAGCTTTCGATATGGTAGTGGTGACTATAAGCTGGCAGTACAACTCTTGGCTTCTGGGCAGATCAACGTTAAGGAATTGATTACCGGCATTGTCAAATTCGAAGACGCCGAGCAAGCGTTTAAGGACGTTAAGGCTGGAAAAGGCATTAAGACGCTTATTGCCGGCCCTGGCGCCGCATAGGCGCTTGATGCCGGATATATAGTGAATCCGATATTACCATTTTCAATTTACTAATTTACACTATATGATTTACATACTAAGCTTTAAATGTCGCCTCATATCTATGAACTCATTAGCCATCAGCAGCCTTGAATAGGACAAAGATCATACCTCTTCCCTCTGAACGCCCACAAACCCCAGTTGCCACAAGAAATGTCATGTGGGTCAAGGTCATTAAGATCCCACCGCAGACTACGGAAGATATTCTCACCGGGCTCGAGTAGAATGTCAAATTCGCCGGCACACTTCTCACGCACCCAGTTGATATCTCTCTCCATATCCCACTGTGTATAGCCAGTGGTGATGATTGGAACCTTGGTCTCCAGCAGCAGAGGCAACGTTTCCTCCCACTCGTGGGAGCTGGCAGGGTGTCCAAGACCGGGGTGGAAGAGCACAATGCAGTCCAGGTAGGGGTCGAAAGGCTGAAAGTATTGTGCCTTATACATCGTGTGGAAATAATCCACATATGTTGTGATTTTCATCTGACCACCTAGTCTGTCTTCAACGATTCCTCCGAAAGGGTTCTCAGGTGTGCGCTCGGGGAGGGGAAACTCCTCGTCGCGGTTCGCCATGCTCTCAGGGCCGATGAAGATGAGATGGATGAGAGACCGTGGGAAAATGTGGCTTAGTTGAAGCCACACATCGCGAGGTAGAGACGATTCAGCGCGCGCTCCTAGGATAAAGATCCGCACAGGAGGTGCTTTTACTCGCAGACCTTGGATATCGACGCCCTCTCCGGTCCTAGGCGGGTGTAGAGAGTACCGAAGGGCTAACAGTTATTAGCGGTGTCAAACATTAGTACCAAAAAGCTTACCGCTCACACTCTTGAGACCCTCGGTTGTAAGTCTCTGATTTTTTCGGATGCTGTAAGGGCTCAGCTCATGCAATACACTTCCGATTGTGAGGGGGTATGTCAGCATCCGCGTCACCTGCCGCATACTCCGGTCATCATTAATCGCATCAAACTCTCTCGTGTAAAGAAAAGTATCCCAGTTCGTCATGTTTATGACGAAGTTCTCATCCTGCAGGCCGGGCATTGCAAACTCCGGGAAAAACCGCCCGGAGCGCAGATCATGGTCGTCCTCGTTGATCTGCCTAAGAGTCTCGCAAACTTCTAAGTGGGCTTCGAAATCATCCATCCAATGCCCCTCAGAGCAGTAGATCGGGATACCACAATCGGGACACTCAAAATGCGAATGAGCCGGGGGGAGGCTGGCATTCGTAGGGCTTTTGCGCGATTCTGGATCGTGCGGGGATACAGGTACTCGGGTCTGCTGGTGACTGGGATGAGGACAGAAAGCGTTCTGTCTAATGAAGGCCGCACGTTGACGGATTTCAGGCGACGGAGACTGGGAGAAGTCATGGAATAGGTTATTCGGTTTCAAGAGAGCGCGGGAATTGGGGCCGTTTGATGTCGCGGATGTCGCTTTCTGGATTATCGGTGTAGCCGCAGGTAATGAGGCTAGTTTTGGCGCCAGCAAGTATCTTGGCGACCTGCGAGATTCCAGTCCACGCGTCAAGGCTGCGGACGACCCATATACCCGTTTCGAACTAACAGCATAAGGCGTTCGTAGAGACAATCTGGAAGAGAGAACGCCTCTTCGTAAAGCCTGCAGGCAGCGGCCACAGGTAAATTCGGCTGTCATTTCGTCGGTTCAAAGTATGGCTCTGAGTAGGGAATCGTATGAGGTGCTGGCTGGCACATTATTTCGCCGAAGCGCAGGAGTCGAATTCACGTGATTGAAGCTAGCTCCGCATACTATACCCGCTTAAGCCCGCAGTGTACTCTGCTGCTCGCCGCCGAACTAGTCGGTCATTGAACTTCGGGTTACCCTACGAAATCACGCACAATCCTTATAAACGGCGGAGAGTCTATAAACCGCACGAGAACCCCTCCATGGTACGACTTACCGCCATGCGGCTCTCCCGGCCGATACTGCGTGTATCGCAACAACCCAGTCGAATGCACTTGCTACATCAGCGGAGAAATATCCAGACTTCAAGGCAATACCATTATGCGGACGAGAAGCCGCAGCCATTCAAAAATCAATTGTACGAAAGTACGCAGCAGCGGTTGCGGCGTGAGCGCGCAGAGCAGGAGCGGTATGCACAATACCAGACTCAGTCGCAGGGTGGTCGCTATGCAGCTATGATGTTCGGTATGTCGGCACACATATGAAAGTCGTATGCTGACTTCACTAGCACTGATATTCTTTACGACTGGAGCATACTGGCTAGGATCAACGAGACCTGCTGGGCTCCCGAAGACGTCCACAACAAAATTATATGAACTAGAACCTCCGCGGCACGATGTTTCACCGTCAAACCTGCAAGCCGCGTGGGCGGATTTCGTTGAGATTATAGGAAAGGAGAATGTCTCTACGGAGCATGCAGACCTAATATCGCATGCAGGCTCCGACTGGTCCTCCTATAAGACGAAGGAAGGCGAAAAACCGTTCCTTGTTCTCTACCCGTCAAGTACGGAGGAAGTTTCTCGTATCATGAAGGTTTGCCATCAACGCCTCATCCCGGTGACGCCGTACTCGGGCGGAACAAGTCTAGAGGGGCACTTTGCTCCCACGAGAGGCGGGGTGTGCATTGATTTCCGTCGTATGGATCGCATTCTGGCATTACACAAAAGTGATCTGGATGTTGTAGTGCAACCCGCACTTGGCTGGGAGGAACTGAATGAAACGTTGGCTGGGGAGGGTCTTTTTTTCCCTCCGGATCCTGGCCCTGGCGCCATGATAGGTGGCATGGTGGGCACCGGCTGTTCGGGAACAAATGCCTATAAGTACGGAACTATGCGAGACTGGGTTCTCTCGCTGACCGTTGTTCTTGCGGACGGGACGATCATCAAGACGAAGCAGCGTCCGCGAAAATCGAGCGCCGGCTACGATCTGACGCGTTTGTTCATTGGTAGCGAGGGCACGCTAGGGCTGGTCACAGAAGCCACATTGAAGCTAACAGTTAAGCCCAAGAGCCAGAGTGTTGCTGTTGCAAGCTTTCCTTCAGTCCATAGCGCAGCCCTCTGTGTCACTCGGGTCGTGGAGGAAGGAATCCCTGTTGCAGGCGTCGAGATTCTGGATGATGTGCAAATGAAATGCATCAATGCCAGCGGAACCACATCCAGGCAATGGAAGGAAGCACCCACAATCTTCTTCAAGTTCGCCGGGACACCAAACGGCGTCAAAGAGCAAATCGGGTTAGTTCAAAAGCTCGCATCTTCAACCCAGGCTAAAAGCTTCGAATTTGCGCGAGGCGATGAGGAGATGCGCTCCCTCTGGAGTGCTCGCAAAGAGGCTCTCTGGAGTGTTATGGCTATGAGACGAGGTCCAGAGGACCACGTATGGACGACCGATGTGGCAGTTCCTATGAGCAGGCTTCCTGACATTATTGAAGCCACAAAGCAAGACATGACGCAAAGTGGGCTACTGGCTGGCATTTGTGGCCACGTCGGGGACGGAAATTTCCATGGTAAGTTAACCATAAAAACCCAGGACAGTGCTGACCTGGTTAGCAATCATTTTGTGGAATGATGCGGAGAGGCAGACCGCAGAGGGTGTTGTCCACCGCATGGTAAAGCGAGCTGTTGAGATGGAAGGCACTGTGACGGGGGAACATGGTGTTGGCCTAATAAAACGAGACTACCTTCCGCATGAACTGGGGGAATCAACGGTGGACGCTATGCGACGGGTAAGCTGCTTTCCTCTTTGACAACCATGGTTGCTAATGCTTTTCGTACAGCTTAAACTGGCTCTGGATCCCCTTCGCCTTCTCAATTGTGACAAGGTTATCCGAGTTGAGCAACCAAAGCCAGGGAAGGTTAAGGAATGGTAGAGTTTGATAGATTCCTGGCACATTATTCGCTACAGCAATTCATAAGCAGCTTTCTAAATACATAAGCAGTTTCAGACTCTGCGATCAGTACCCGTAACTCCTGTCCTCATCACCACGCTGGCCGTATTCGCCTTGCGAATATTCGCCGTAGTTCTGCCGTCTGTAGCCGTCTTGTGAAGGGTATTCATGCCGAGAGCCGTAGTCATCGCGAGATCCATATCCACCTTGAAGTTGAGATCCTTGGCGTTCGTATTCTTGAGGTTCGTATTCACCTTTGGAAGTGTATCCATACTCATCATGACGGACGTAGCCAGTAGAACCATAATCACCGCGCGAGCCATATCCATCGCCTGATGCACCATATTGACCACGAGATTCGCCATACCCGCGAGAGCCATACTCATCGCGAGCGTCATATCCACCACCTGATGCACCATATTGACCATGAGATTCACCATAGCCGCGAGCGCCATACTCATCGCGAGCGCCATGACTGCGTCCAGAACCATAACCACTGCGCAAGCCATATTCACTAGCCGGGCCACCATACTCTCGTTGTGAATCCACATACCCGGAAGGAAACTCCCTTGTCGTTTGTTAGCCCATTGCATACGGTACTATTCAGTACCCGGGGGGGGGGGAGACCTACTGTCTAGGCATGCTGTCCTGGAAGTGTCCGGTCTGGGTCACAGTATTATACCCAGAACTCGATTCAGTATACTCCGCTCTGTATCCGCCACGCTCGGTATATTCCTCAGAAGTTTGATGAACGTACTGGCGCTGTCCATCGTCATACCGATGTTCACGTCGTGTATACTGGTATTCGTGCTCGCTTCGCTCATTCTCAGAGTCACTGCTACGTTCATTTGAACGGGAACGGGAACGTTCATGGCTTCGATGCTTGCTAGAGCGTCTGCGATGGTGCTTGTGCCGCTTGTGTTCATCATCGGAACGCTTGCTGTCCTTGGGTGATCCAAAATGCTCTCGGCTATGATCCTTACGATGTTGATGCTCATCTTTCTCATTCGAGTCCCGGCGGCGTCTAGTCGAGTAATGATGTTCTTCATTTTGTTCTTCATCTCGAGGCCCATGTTTTTGGTAACTGTGTTCTTCGCCCGATTTTCCTCCAGACTCGTTGAGCAACATCGAGCTGACGCCACTTACAAGCCCGCCCACAAGGCCACCCAGAGCCCCTCCACCAGCAGCTTCTGAAGCTATTTTCTCGATGTGACCGAATTCGGGCCTCCTTCCTTGACTGGAACTCTGCGCGCCCTTGTGTAGGCTAAGTGGTTTTCCACAGCCATGTCCAGAATCGTGCACGCCCTCTTTGTGGTTCCTGCCCTCCCGTACACCTTCGCGGGAAAGCTGCTCACGGAGACTGCGAATCTCACGTTCCGATTTCTCTTCCCACCACTTTTGCACGGTCTCAAACATGATTCGACGGATTTCTCTGGCGCCATCTCTTCCACCACGTCGCAAGGCCGGGTGGTGGAAGACACCGGAAACAATTCTATCCAGGGTTGGTTCGATGTCAGCCTCTTCATTATCCCATAGCTCCATCAGCTGCGGCACTGTCCATTTGACAATTTGGGAAGCGACACGACCGGCCGGTTCATTAAGAATATTTGAAAAGTGATCTTTGGAGAGCATCGAATGAGTGGGGTTGCTGCACGAGTCATCGTTAAAGACCACATGTTGCTGATCCCTGCTGCTCTGGATGACTTCGGATGATCCAGTCTGTAGCTCAGCTTTCACCTGCTGAAGGATGGGCAGGATGTAAGGTGCAAGAATTGAGAAAACAGCAATGGTTATCTGTTCCTGCACTTGTTCAATTAGCTCCGGTAAGACCGGGATCTTCTCAATAGCCTCATTGATAGACTTGAGCAATTCATCGTGCCACTCCAGAACGGGATAGATCTTTTTTTGGACGTCGTCGAGGTATTTAGCCCACTCTTCTGGTTCGCGAGGAGAAACATGTCTGTCTTGCTTCTTTGCGTCCTCTGACTCGGCCTTGAGCTCATCCATCCTGCTCACTTTTTCGTCGCTGTTCCCAATAAACCCTTCAGGGATTTTGTCGAGTAGATTCTGAAGGAAACTATCAGACGGCGAGCCGTTCTGGGATTCATTGATAGCGCCCTCCAACTCTTGGATCTCGGACTGCGTTGCCTTGTCCGATATCTCACCGAGCACCGAGTGGAAAAAGTCCACCCCGCCAAAGGTGCCAGTCACAATGGGATAAACCGGATCTGACACCCCTTCGATCTCGATCTTAGTATCACGGCCGACATGCGGAAATACCTCCGATTCACCAAGTTCTATGAGACTTAGCTCGACATAATTGGAGTGGGCCGCATAATCTTCCAGGCAATGCAAACCGGTGCCAAGTAGACGGAGAGCTTCATGCAGATCTTCGTCATTCCTAGACCTCGCGTATCTCCGGCCCAGTTGAACGCATTGGCCGAATAGTCGTCGTACAAGGGCAGCCGAGGTTGCAATATTCATGCGCTCATTCGCTATGTAGTTTTTGAGGCCTGCGGAAATTAATTAGCTAAATTCAGAGAAGTAGAAAATGCAGCTCACCTGTCTTGGGATCAACAGCCAGTTCACGCTCCTCATCAACCGGGCCCCTGAGGCGCCGGTCATAGTCGCGGGCGTCTTCGCCTTCAGCGTAACCAAGAGGATTATCAATATGTTCAGTGGGCTGATAGCACCCCAAACGCTCTGTTGTGACTTCAAACTCCTTCGTACCATATCTAAACATTCAGTAAAATCCTTGGAGACATTGTGGTATTCATACCCAAAACTCAGAAAACCGAGAACCCATAAGAGGATTCGAATAGCCTCGGCGCTAACATATTTTACAGTTCCAACGTCTACGGCCTGGCTGTAATCCCGCAGCCAGTTTCCGAAATAAACTCGCTGCACATCAAGTTTGCTGAACTTCCGGCCTCCAGCAGCGCGGGCCAAAAACAAGCCTAGAAGAGCATCTTCGATGTCTCCATGACGCCAGTTCTGGCCTTCTATCTTGGAGATTGACGCGATATTCCCAGCTCCGAAGGCGTGGGCTCCTCCAGACAAGGAAACGATAACGAAAAGAAGAAGGCACAGCTTCTGAAAAGAGACACCCATAACTTCTGGCTCGCAGACGGCAAATATCTGGCTTTACGCGGTTGAAGATGAAAAATCAGCAAGACAGACGGAAAAGTAGTATGATGGGAGAAAGTTCAGGGAGACAAGTTGACGAAGCTGAAACATGGCGGGGGATTCAGCTGCCCCGCCATCAGGTGCACAACGCTACGATCATAACTACAAGGGTAATGATGAGCATCCCGGCCTCGGTACTGCTTCTTGTCACTAATGTTTGCCTGCTAGATTTCGTGAGGATTACGAAGACCGCAAAACTACGTCGCGACTTACATAATTAAATGCCTAGAAGCAATCGAGGATCAGGACGAAATACTCAGGTGGTGGCTGACCAGCACCTTACCGCTGCACACCAATCTTCCACAAAAATATCTCCTTCCAAAATAGATTATGAAAGAAAAAAAATCCCCAAAACTTTGAGCTATGTCGACAGTCAGTAGGGGATACCTTCACAAGACTATTTTCCAGATTAATGATGCCTCGTGAATGAGAAGAATAAGAATGGTGAAGCATCTACTCAGTGCTATTTGGTGTAGATATTTTTGTTGGACTGGCCATCACTGATGTTTCCGGTTTGAGTGTTCTGGAGAATCCACAAAGTCATTGTGAGACCCAGAATTACACAGGTACGGTGGAGTTCAGTAGCTGGTAAGGTGACTAGACTAGTACATAGTAGTAGTACATAGTCGGGCCACCACCTGGACAGCCTCCGAAGGCCCGGTTTGCAGGTACTGATGCGTAACGACGTCGGGACTCATGGAGTGACAGGTAGGTAGACAATTCTAGAACTATGCCGACTTCTTGAGCGACTAGAAGACATCTCCAAGGCTCCATGATCTAATGCAGCCATTTCTGTTGCAGCGTGCAGCGTGCATGGGTGATGGATACTTGCCCGGCTTGATTGGACAGTCCGGTTGGTCACACCGACCAATATCTCCGCATCCGTCCAGATAGCGTTCAGAAGCCAGCCCTCCAGGTTCGCTGCCGTATCTCACCGCCGTCTCCTCCCCCAAAGTCAGCCCACCTCTCCAGGTTCTTTTTATCTATTCATCTCTATTTTCTTACATCCCTCTAAATCTCTCTTGCTCCATATTCTTCCGGTAGTGCGATTTACGCGTCTCGGATTATATTTTATATCGCTCGCTCCTTATCGTCGGGTTTCTGAACGCTTCCGAATTCCTAACTCGATACCGCGTAACCATGCATTTGAGGGCTCATCATTGAATCGTTTCGTTCCTAATTTTACCAGGAACGACAAAGAGGAGGTGAGGGGGCGACGGGGTCACTGCTTTACCGCACTCAAGTATCATCAAGCGTGTTCAATTCAAAAGCACATCTACATGTCATCTATCCCCTCGACTGTGTGTAGGTGTACTGTTGGCCGAGATCGCGATAGTTAAGGCCGAGTTTTATTGCCGAGAGTTCACTACTCGGACGAGCCTGGAATACATTCTACTCCGGACCTTGTGAGCAATTCAGGCGAAGCGCAAGAAGACATGTCAGCTCAGAGAACTGATCGCAAAAACATTTCCAAAGCACAAATTAAACCTTTGCTGAAACGAGTCTCACGGGATGGTTCATCGTCTACGTCGATTGACCTCTCGCGGCACTCGTTTGAACAGGAGGGACTAGGGATTTACACAGATGACAAGGGCACAGAGTTATACACCAACTTTCCGACCAGGAGGAAACTGTCCGACTTGCACCGTCGATCTACGAGCGGAACTTCCCAGCTTTCCACAGCTAGCAGCTCGAGTATGGGCAAACCGGGCTCGCAGTATGTCCATCCGATGCGCCGCGCTCCGCGCGCGTATACCCCTCCTCTATTGACACAGAGTCAAACTTCCTATTTCGAGGGTCACCTTCATAAGGATGATTCGGAGTATGCAAATGATTCCGTGTCTTCAGGGCCCAAGCCACGCTTGTCGTTGCATTTCCCGGACACAACATTTACTCCAGGGGCGTCACAGACCAATGTAACCGGCCGCGCGTCTTTCGGATATTCACGAGAAAACGCCAGCACGTTAGATACAACATCGCCCACGTCCCGTTCGTCTCTAGATTTTGTTTTTCGCTCCAGAACAAGGACGAGCATGGACCCGGTGTCCCGAGCAGCCACAATCCAAGCAGCACGCCAGGCGTTTGAAGAAAAAGAAGCGGCCAAGAATAGAAAATTCGAGGAACAGCGTATTAAGGCAGAAGAGAGGCAAACAAAGCGAAAAGAGAGGCAAAGCCACCGAACGTCAATCAAGGACGATATACGGGAGAAGAGTTGGGGTTTTGATCCTGATGATAACCAGGGCCCGCGTTGGACCGCAGAACAATCTACTCCAGGGAGCTGGAAATCCCAGTCAAAAAGCACTTGGATGCTTTTCCTTACTTGGCTTCGGACTAGGATATTCAAGTTCAGAAGGAAGGTGCGCAGCTTGAGCTGACTATATGAGCTGGTTATCTCGTTCTATCATGTAAATAAAGCGTCTTTTTATACCAACTTTGAGAGCAACTATACTAGTTCGTATTTACACTAGCTAACCTCTTCCTGAATATGTGCTATCGGATTTCCTAGCCGCACCGGAAAACCTAGACCTAGGTATAGCTCAAATTGCTGGCTTTCTGGATGTATCAGCCGTACAGTCTTTAGTGAACAAGATATAACAGAGGAAGGAACGATGCACCTACCTGCTACTACTGGGTCAAGCTCATTGGTTGTATAATCAACCAACAAGGTCTCTGGAGGTAATCCTAAGAGAGTAAATAGGAACTTGTGGAGAACATGCTTCCGTTACTTTTAGTTTCGGTCAAACGGACTCTGATCTTATAATGGACTTGAATCTTTTTACGAACACGATCAATGCAATAACAAGACAGATCCTAGTACTCTGGCTAGAAGGGTACCTTGGACTTAATCAAGTTGGGAACTCTGGCTGGTGGTGGTAATTGTTTCTCGCCTTCAGTTTTTATGACAACAGCGATGCAGTAGTTTATCTTTGAATTAATGACTTCCCGAGCTTTTCATGGCGTCGAACAAGAGCTTCTCGTTCAGAAAATCAATTGCGCAGCTCTCGCATGCTGGACGTAAGAGGTTTTCGTCGGCCAAATAAAAGTAGCTGAGAAATCCATCACAATGGTTGTCGCGATAAGATCGTCCTGATATCTTGACCTCGGTTGAAGAGGAGCTCGTCAGCCCGATTGGAGTTGTTTGCGTGCGGTTGCGTTTCGGATTCGCAGTACCCCTCCGCCAGGCACGATCTTATTGACGCTTTCCTCTCAGGTTGAGTGTCGTGCAATACCATTCGGTGTCTCCCCAATCAGATTTCATCAACGTTAAAACTTGGCTATGTTGATAAGCGCAAGTTCTGCCCCCTTGCATATCTCTTGTATATATGCATCGAAAGTAGGGCCAAGAGCTCTTGGTTAAATAATGACAGCATGCGACTGCAAAACTGATATTTCTCACAGTAATCACTATGTGTGGTTTCTTGGGATTTATCTGTTGAAAACATGTTTAATACAAGCGACGCTAGACCTCGTAGTGACGTACTAAAACGGTCAGCCAAGATCACTCTTCAACTGCTGAAGACTGTACCTACCAAGATGAAAAGATAAATGTGAAGATTCCCTTATGCCTTGTTAGCATGATTGTAATGATAGATTGGCAACAGGATGCACACCGCACAACAGTGGAAAGGGTTGCGGATGATAGCTGTGGAGTTGGCGTAGGTATGAAAGAAGATGACAACATGTGCTAGGTATCAACTGATTACCTGACTACTTCGTCTCATATTATTCTTGCGTAATCAAGACACTTCACTTGCCCGCAACCCCCATGTAGAACTGCAAGTATATGTTGAACATGCCAACTCTTTATTGAACCTGAGTTTACGGACATATGCTTGTGCAGGATTAACGTTAGGGACACAAGATCAAGAACAAACATATGTCAAGGCATTTCTATAGAGACGCATGACTCCATCAATATTATAACTCAAAGAAGCTGATTATATATTAATCTGGTAAAATAGTGGAATTAACAAGTAAAAAACGAACTCTCAGAAAGCCTCCCAATATTGATCTAACAAGGGAAAACGACAGAACAGCAATTTTTAATCAAAAGGCAAGAAAATGAAGCGACGAGAACCCGCCCACGCTTTTGTAATTTACACAGGAAACATATAATAATTTGCACATAAAAAATAGGACTGCCGTCAAGCCGAACGTGGAAAGGCTGCTCTAGGGGTTCTCACGACAGCAAGCACGAATGATACATCGGCTGGGGAGATGTTGGCTGGAGATGAGGAGCTTCGGGGAGTTCCTCGCATTGCTCTCACAATGATTGAGTCATAAGCCGTTTCTTCGTAAAGTCCCAAACAATCAGCACGCCGACATGGCACCCTGTACTGTGAATATAGGAAGTCAGGAGATATCGGCCGAGGTTACACTAGGCACTAGTCGATGATGGAAATCATTCGCGTTAAGTCTGAACTTATGATAGTAGGGTTTTTTGAGAGGATCGGCATCGGGTCGCCTCTTCATGCGCTCCTCATCAAAATCATCGGCACCTTCTCGGCTACCCCAAGTTGTCTGAAATTAGAGAGAGCAGTTAGCCTAGCACAGGACGTATTGCGAATGTGGCTTCTATTGACACAGCCAATGTGAAGGGAATCCAGTGGATGGTTGATAGGGATGCAGATGGATGCGCGCCGGGGAAGTTGTAGGAACCCAAAGCGTAACCGGAATACGGTGCAGTAGCTGATTGTCAAGGGGGAAAGGGTACGTACTGCACTAAGTGTCATCACAGCGTACATCTTTATCGCACCGTGGAAATAGCCGAAAAGAATCGACACAGGAAGAAAAACCCAGTCAACTGGAAATCGTATGTAATGGCCCAGGAGTTTGATAAATTTGCTGACAAACATCCAGGCGGCAAGGAACGACATTGCCAGCATATGGGCATGTTCGTCCCAGGAGGCAGTAGCCTTATGACAGAGGAAGATAAGGCCCAGATCGCCGAGAAGAGCTGGGGGCGAGAGGGTCGTCATATGAACGGCATACGCGCTCCAAGGCTGACGGCTATTGGCTGTTAGCGACTGTTCACTGAGATAGAAAAAATTGTTACGTACTGCCAAATATGCCCCTCATCGAACATGCTAGTGAGATTGCTCCTCCAATTACTCCGAGACCATCTGGTGCATTGCTTCAAGAAAGTAGGATTATCTTCCAAAGTCGTTTGGACCTCCGCTTCGGGATGGTATTGCATGAAAGTTTCCCAGCCGTGAGAGACCATCCATCGAGTAATAAAGTTGTCATCGTCAGCATTCAATTGGTATTTGCCAAACCACCAACCTTCGTTGGTGAAGGCGTACGTGAACGCATCGTCCTGCAGAATACTGGTTTTGTATGCCACAGTGCGTCCGGACATACAGGGCAGTCCGCCGTCAATGTGGGTAGTCGCGGCGCAATCAAAGTTTCTTCGTTCCAGGTAGAGAGCTCCAAGAAATCCCCAGACTCGCTGTGACAGGGTAGGCGAAGTAGCCCGTTTAAGCCTCTGGCACGTCACCACGCCTCCATATCGGTCGTCTTTTTCGAAGGGCGCCAGCATCCAGGTAAGGACCTTTGGCGGCCAGATTACATCGTCATCCGCGAACACTGTGATCGCCGTTGTAACCTCTGGGATAGCTCTAGTCATTTGCCGGCGTTTGTTAGGGTGGGTGACAGTGAACAGGCGGATTCTCGATTTGGCGGCGGGCATGCGGCTTAGCATTCCTTCAGCCTTCTTCTTGTTTGCTTCAATTGTAACAAGAAGCAGCTCATGGGGCTTGTTTGTCAGGATGGTCTCGATCGTCCTCTCCAATTCTTCACCACAGCCATCCAGTGTAGGGATTATGACCGTCACATCACTTGACGTCAATCTTGGATCCTCGGGGGGAGGGATAGGCTTGAATGTATAGAACGAAATGAGATTCACAACAAGACGCAAATACCGGTAGAGACTGAAAAAAAGTTAGCAAGAGACCTCATGATGGATCCGAAGCACTTACAAAAGAGCGATGAACGCTCGCATATACGTTATGTGCATTATTCTTGCCAAACTCTAGAACGACGCCGTTTATCGACTTCACTGCAAACCTTGTCCTCAGCTGTCAATGGCGTACATTGAATGCGGTGCCCAATGTGCCAAACGATCCCTGTTCTTCCAGATTTTTGTCAACCAAGCAGACAGCTACCAACCAGGTTGAGAAAAGGAAGGACAGGAAAAGAGAAAAGAGCGGGATATGAGTCGCGACGAAACGAATGTCTTGAAGGCTTGAGGAATTGCCTCCCAAGTCACATAAGAAAAAATATTTAGCAAAAGGCAAAGATCGAGCCTCTCTGACAGCAGCATTGGAGACTTTTATTTGCCGGCGAAAGAGGTTGAGGGTAGCTAGGGCTGGCACGTTCAACCGGTATCCAGCGCGTCCATGAGCCAATGGTCGGAGCAGAAATAAGGGCTCCAGTTCACGATTGTCGTTTTCAGAAGGCTGCATGTGTAATTTGCCTCGTGCGTCAGACGGGACCCTGATCTAGAATCCTAGATGAGTTGATGGAGGATGCTTTGCGGGTGGAGAAAGGATTGGCGGCGCACGAGCTTCAACTACTGCAGTAGCGAGTGGGGATGGTGGATGACGATTGAGCGAGTCGCTGCCCAGCCAGGTGGACTAGTTGCCATAATGATAGTAATAAGGGCGGGCGCCGGGCTCAGAAAAGGTATTATTATTTTTATCGTTGTTGTTGCCATCGTGGACAAGGCTTCGGCTCAAAGTCATGCTAGCAGGGAGGTATGCAGCGACTCCCCGATTCGGTTTCAATCAAACTATCATCCCATACCGTAGAGAAGTTCGTACTTTGGTGGTACTTTGATTGGAAATTGCAACGCGACTAGGCCGAAGGTGCGAGAAGGCCAGCTCAACCCCGGGAGATAATTGACTACGCTGGTTAGATCCGACGCTATCGTCTGGAGACCGTTTGGATTCAGGCGTACTGAGTATCCGGACAGTCGTCGTGTGCTTTGTCCGCGACTGGAACGGCAGTGCAGGCTGCAGAGTGAGGCGTGGGCATACTGCAGAGGCAGCCTTCGGTGCTTGCTGTCAAAATGTGGGCAGTACTCTGGAATACTTTCTGCATCGAAAGTACCTCGTATGTCTGCTTAATTTTCTGAAATACATAGAATGACGAGGTCCAAAATAGAACTCTTGCATTCAAGCTGACGCTTCGGGCTCGGGGCTACTTTTACCAATGATCGGCGTAGGACACACAATTTAAATTCCATGACCCATGGTATGACTGAAGTTTAGGGGAAACTATGGAGTAGTCAGGTGTATTTTCAAAATAAGGGCTAATATATCCTTAGACGTTGATTGACAGTCATAAAACTCTATTTCGGCCTTTGAAGGAGGCCACTCTGTACTCTGTACTCTCGAGGACTCGGCGGTTCGCCTTCCCCTGGATAGGCTCGGCCTGTTATCAGTCCCCCTGCTCCCGAACCACAAGTAGCAGATATCGAAACCTTGAGTGTGTGGGGGACGTAGGACAGGTTATAGGTTACAATGCTTACGGATCTTGTCAGATGCTAAGGTGAGGACAGCCTGCTGCTTGAAGGATATCACAGCCAGTCCGGCAAAATGCTTGGAGCGATAGCTGGTGATCCTAGCGGCGATCGTACAAACCCCGTGAATTAACAATGCACCAGCCAGACTGAGGCAGCACGCACAGGCTAGGTAAGGACTGTCGAACGGCAAGCGCAAGCATTGCAGGTCGTAGTGGTGGGGAACTGGGGAGCCGAGTGGTACGGAACGTGACAAACCACCCGTCAGCCGCGCAGGATGGACATTAATATTTATTATTTTCTACGACATTATCATTCGCGATCACTTATTGCTGAACGTGATTTGGGGGCTCATCAATCATTCAGCTGTCTCCGAGCCGCTCTACCAAGATCGTTCGGAGTATCCAGGTAGGAAGTGTAGTAGTGGTATTTGGAATCATTTCTGTTGCGTGCTAACTGCCGTTCCTGTCATCTACGATTCATGGCGATCCCCGGTTGCCGCCGCCTGATGGGACCATGACACTTGCACGACTCACGATTCGCAAGTGCTGTCCTATGCTCGTCTGTTTTAGCCACAGCACATGATACAGAGACTAACTCGTCGAACGGAGCTGCTGTGGATCTGTTCTCATAAAGGCTTTTTTCCCTAGAATAACCTTTCCGCGGACGATAAGCGAGGCCAGAAATTCTCGCGCCATCTCTCCATCCGTTGCGCTCGGACTCACTGGCCCATAACGGTAACCTGTTTCTCACTTCTAACTAAAGAATGACTGCTAACTCTTTTGGCTTCCAACCGGATAAAAGCCAGCCTGGGCGAATTATGTTTTGCATAAGCTCGCTGAGGCTTCTAGTCGAATCCTGTCGCACGGCGTTCATGTCCAGACAATCAATCCAGGTCTAGTCTTGCGAGAGATGATCAAGGGCCTGCAGGTCACTCAAACGGGGTGCAACCAAGACTTTTCGAGCATCGGTACCCCAGTCGCCATCTGCACGCCCTTGCTCCTATGATGACGGCTTGCATTTCGGTCGTCTTGCACCTAGCTTGAGGGCGTCTCGGAAAGTACTTGAGAAGTACAAGCCCAGCCTTTTCTTCCCTAGTCGACTGGGTATAATGGTACCTAGCTCCCCATAAGTAGATCATGACCAGAATGTTTACGTAGATGCCCAGAGCGGAAGTACAATGTCGCATCACAATCGGGCGAGATGCATCTCATAGGTCACCTGTTTTGCCTCGGAACCTGAACCGAAGGGGAAGATCCAAAAAAGCTGACACCACGTAGATGACAGCCACAAGATAACGCCGTATACCACCCATCTGCGTCGTTTTCACCAGAAATAGCGACCACAGCATTATTTCGCTGGAGAATGTCGAGTTTATTTGCTCAAACGCATCCGGGAGTGAAACAGACGCGTATCTCGACTGCACGGACCAGACGCTGACTGGACTCCACAGTCCACTTGACCCTCAGGTGGAACGACCCAGCGAACCTTTTGCGGTAGTCAGCTGTAGCGTCGCAACGTCGCGCGAGAAAGCGCTGGTCGAAAATTGACACTTGCTACATTCCACTCTGTCGTCGAGCATGGCGGTTTCTCAAAAAACTAATATATTCGTTGCCGCGAGAGTTTATGTGCACCTGCTTTTTTTCCATACACATGAGTATGGAAAGACGCGGGATTTGAAATATTCAATGTTCCTTAGTACCACGCTACTGCTATCCTAGCCCCGGCGCTCCACTGCCACCCTTGTTGCCCCAGAACGTTTTCTCCGGCTAGCTACTGTACTGCACTGCACTGACCTTGGTCGCCATCACTTGCTCGAAGTGCCGTTTCCGATCTTCCTAGGAAATTTGGCTGCCCATGTCCACGAACCCAAGAAAAGGATCGAGGGAAGCTGAAAAAGGCGCGGCCTTCACATGCTAGGGTCAGTCTTTTATCCATTCCACCGTTAATCTATTATATTACTGTGCTAATCCCAGATAAGTCTCTAAGTTCGCGAGCGGTTAGTACTCCGGAGTAGATGCTACCCCGGCCCTTTTAGCCAGTACTGACTCTGAGCACTTCTCTCATCCTTTGTCAAAATTATCAATCTCAACACCGTCAACAGCGCGTCAAAGGCGAAGAGAGACTCGTTGTCTCTAGATCACCAGCTTCTGAGGCATAACTGCAGAGCACACATGAGGAAATCCAAACGAGCTAGCTTGAGCGAGCTGTCCTCACAGCACAGGTGTATTATCCTCTACTGGTGGAGTATATACGCCGAACAGTCCCGCCACTAGACTCCATACCGACCGGTGGAGCCTTTGACGGGAATGGCCGATTGCGGAAACTGTCTTTCAGGAGCCACTGCTATCTGGTCGAATCATGATTTTTATTCATCATAAAGAAATTATATGACATTGACCACTGAGCCGTGTTGCGCTAGCTTTGCCGCGGGATGAGACGTTGACGGAGGACCTCCTTGTTCGTCAAGGAGTGATCTACACTCGCACAGTTCAATCATGGCTTATCATTGCGAAACGGCTGGCCTAGACAGCCTGCAGAGCTCCAGCCAAGGATGGCCGACTTGATTTGATACTCCATCATGATGGCGGCTAGTGACAGACGCTACTGCCGCGCTAATGCACCTAATAATCGTGCAATAAAAGCGAACCATCCATTCGCTCTTGTTTTCGCTCTTTTGTTGCGCTCCAAGTCCGGCCTCCCAGAGAAGTCCTTGACCCATGAGTCGTTGCTCTCTTAGGCTTATAACTTAGACGATTATTATTTTAGGGCTTTCGTGATGCGCCAATCCAACTCGGCCGCTCTAAATTCCGTGCCATATTAATGCCGGGGTCAGCCTATCAACTGCGACGCTCCAACAACCCCTCTCTCTGCCTTGAGTTGAAGCCCATTATTGAGCTTGCCTCGGGCCGTTTTGGCAACCGAGATGCAGTCTGTAAAAGGTGCCTCCTGATGTGCAGTACTCCTAGCAACCAAAATGCAGGTACCATTTGCCCACTCAGTACTCAGTAGTACTTGGGCAATCGGCGCCATGTCCTTCCGGACTTTACGCAGCACTCAAGATCCCACCTCTCACCCAGCCTGAGAGATGGTAGATGATATCTGCATCAGAATTAAAGGCAGAGCGCAAGACGATAATGAAAAGCTACTATAAGGCTCTGGTCCTGTGAACTCACCTACGGGACAAGCACAGTGATGTCGAGTCAAGCGCCAGACAACCTTGTCTAAAACATCGATATTGTCCAGAACTTGACACACTGACGTCAAAGCCTCAGGCACAGGGCGTAGTGGCAGCGGCTTAGGCGCTTAACAGGATGGGGTAGATGGATTTGGATGCTCCATCCAGTCTGCACGTCAGTTCCTAGGGCAGTTCTTTAGGATGCACCCGGAGATGTACCTCGTGCTTCCCCCCGAAGCACTAATGTACAGTTATTTCTACGCGGTATAGGATCGGCAGGGAATCTCATCCTGGCTGATCGTGCAGCTCGCTCTGTTTCTGGAAGCGCGCACTGCGCTCTCGCAGCAGCCCTTTTCTTCCCTGTCCCCTTGAACTTTTCCACATCCCTTTCGAGACCAGGGCACCCTACCCCACTAGACTATATGACGTACGGACTATAGGTTGCCTGGGCCCGAATAGACGAAGTCGCAAACTATTTTGGAATACGGGGATGGTGGGCGGCTGAGTTTAGAAAGGTGGTCAGAATCGGTTTTACAGGATTAGGTCTATTAAAATGAAGTTATTGAGTCTTAGAGCTTGGGCGGCAGTATCATTAGAAGTAGGGGATATTTTTTTATAGACTGTTGGGACAAGTACTAC
This sequence comes from Aspergillus foveolatus, assembly GCF_047715535.1. Lineage (NCBI taxonomy): Eukaryota > Fungi > Ascomycota > Eurotiomycetes > Eurotiales > Aspergillaceae > Aspergillus > Aspergillus foveolatus. The sequence goes on along the minus strand of NW_027396081.1, from coordinate 461,543 downwards.
ATAGGCTCACATCAGGACGCCTATTTCTCTGCACAGAAGCAGGCACAGAGAAGCCCCATGAGACTTTGATCAAATTACCATGTGCTAAGATAGTTCGTCGTCGGAGAACTGGCGAACGTGCTTACCGATCACGAGTTAGGAGTAATCTGCAGACGTTTTCGTTTGTTGAGACCAGAGGAAAGCCATTCCAACCTTCTCATATAGAAGCTAGATAGTCATCCACGCTATTCAAAACGCCTCAACACCATTTATACTAGTACTACAAAGATGGCTCTGAGAATGCGCAGAGAGACCCCTGCTGAGGGAAGGCTCATATGGCTACTATAGCCAGTCAGACTCGGAACGTCGTACGTCGCTTTCGGATGACCGGTGGTTAGGGCTGAAGTGCAACTTGATAGGCAATCTTGTCTAGCAGTACGTCATAGCTCGAGCCCAGAGGATATAGTTTGCTGCCGTGATACCCTCTGTAGTGGTCAGCCAATGGCTGAAAAAGCCTACGGTAATCTTCAATATTGCAGGGTGCAGTGGGTGAATTGCATAACCTTCTCGCCCCAGAAGCAAAGCTGGCTTCGAGGTAGGAATTCTAATTGGAAAAACAAGGAGCGTTCATCATGAGTTGGTATTGGTGCTACATTGCGCCGGTGACGGTCTATACTTGCACCGCACCCGAGGATCAACAGTTGTCTCGTTGTGAGTGATATGGCGTTTACCCGAGCTGCTCACTGCGGACGGTGGAGCCACCCCCCTGGGTGATAACATATCTCAAAATCAACTCCCCCAAATAGCCCAATGGCCGGGTATAAATCGACTTCACCCTCCAGGCCCTCAACGCCGCCGGCTTCTTCGTCAACCTCCTCATGCAGATCCCATCCGCCCGCGTGCTGGCCATTCCGAGTGAAAAAAATGTTGACTTTGAGTTTTTCAGTAGGCTGTGAGACTGGGGTCTCCAGCTCAAAAGTCATCCCAAGACCCACGGTTTCCCCCACTCTAAAAGGATCCGTGAAGTCCTTCCCACCGAACGAATCATTTGTGAAACGGCATCCGTCGTCCGAGAAGACAGCAAGGCTGCCTCTCTCCCAGCCCGGAGATCGCCAGGGAGGGTACGGTTGCGCCGCGAATCCGATGGATAGCCCGCTAGCATCGTTTGGTGTTGGCCCTGTACGAAGACCAAGCAGTTTGACTTCATAATAGATAGTCTTCTTTCTCTCCGTCACAAACGGCGAGTCTACCAATGCAAAGTAGAGCGGTAGATTCGTTAGCAGGACGCAATCACCATTTCTGTCTCTGGTGGATCCCTTCCAACGGCCGTGATGCCCAGAGATGTTCCCGCGGAACTCTGCCGGCAGGACGGGCGCTATATTATAGTTTTGAACAGAGTTGTATACAACAGTAGACGGTAGGGCCGGTCGATACAGAGGAGTTCTGTTGCAGAAATCGTGCGCGCGCTCTGCGTCATCGGCAGAGGCATTCCCAGCATTAGAATAGTAGTTGCCTGATATTGGCGGGGGCGGATATTCCGTTGTGTCAGGGACTGCCTCCTGCCAGTTGTGATATGGAGGCGGAGGGCCCTCATTGTAGCCGGAAGGTGGCCCCGGCGGTGGCGGGTAGACTTTATCTGCCATTAGAACTTCCCTTGGATAGGTATGCGGAGTACGTATTATTGCTCCTTGACCCCGAGGACCCTCCTTGCGTCTCGACCGTTTTGAAGAAATAATGCGGAGTACGTCGGCGGGGTCCGTTTGAATGACGTCCAGTTTTATCGTAGCTGAAGTGTGGCTGTGCACCTGCCCTCTCCATAGGCGCAACAATGGATGCTTCAAAGGTATTTGCCGACGGAGAATCAGCCAGAGCCTCTCACTGTCAATCATCACAATTGTGACTCCGTCCTGGAGCTGGGCTGAACCTATTGAAGCCAACCCTACGATCCACCCTATCTAGTTGGCCCCTGCACCACCATTCACTGTAGTCAGTCTGATCAACAGCTTCATGTTTATTGCTAATTTCTCGACTGCCGGTAGATCGTTAACCACCAGCCTCTCTCGATTGCTTCGTTGTCCCTACTGAGAGGTTCGCAGGGGAGCCAGGAGAGGTATTTTTAGTAAGCGTATCGGTAGTCAGATCGATGCATGCATGGCAGCGCCCTTGGGCTCCGGTTGGGCAATTCGTTCTGCGCTCACACGATAGTTTCTCGAAATGTTTCACCTTCATGTGACCTGTGCGTCTTGTCCCATTCGAGCTGTAAAAGTCTCTGTGTTCGCTGTCATGGCAGACTTTTCATGCCCGATTTTCTAGGGTCAGCTGTGCGACTCGACTGCTTATTTATGTTGTCGCGCTGAATCTGTCCTTCATTATATTCTTGACTGAATGCTCGTAAATATGATTATCTTCCAACATTCTTTGCCAACTCTTGCGTCATCGTTGGTCTGCCCACGTCAAGATGCCAGCGCTCATTGAATCGAATAGCGAAAATAAAAGGCCTCGGAGGCCTTCCATTACGCAGCAATTGCAGCGGATGTTTCATATAGACAAGCCCGTCGATGTGAGTTTGGTTTTTGCATTGGTGTTGTTGTGGTGTTAACTATTCCAAGGCAAAGCATGACACTTATGAAGACTCCCGCGCTTCAAACCCCTCCGTGTACGAGAGAAATGGTACCTCCTTCGCCTATGTAAACCACGGACTATCTGAGTTTAAATCTACTGGCAATAGTCGTCACTCACATTCATCCGTGAACTCAAATGCTACAGACTTGCACACTTCGCAATCGAGACACTCTTCGCTTCGGTCTGTTCATCTGGAGCCGTATCCAGACCCGTTGAACCAAGATAATCAGAGGTTAAAGTCCACAAATCACAGTGTGGTTCAGAAAAAGGATAGGCGAGCTACAAAACGACTGGAAGCAGAGAGACTGGAGCTCGAAAAGCGGTTGCTCAAGCTCGAAGAAGCCGAACGGACGGGTGACACATCAGTACTGAGAAGAGAATCCCGGAGACTCTCAAAGAAGCAGCCCCTCAAGAGTTCAAGTAGGTCATCAAGTGTGAGCGATGATGAGTCGCGATCAAGACCCACCTCGCGTCTTTCTTCTCTTCTCTCAAGTTCAAGGCGAAGGTCCAGGTCCCGATGTAGTTCCATTGAAGGGGTTGATAACCACCCCAATGGCCATGACGAGTCGAATGCCCTCCCAGTGTTGTCCCCGACTTTGCCTGAGCGTTTAAGCACAGCAATATCGAAAGAGCTTGCTACGAGAAAAAATGCCTTGCTCGTGTCGCCTGAGGAGTCATCGCAGTCCCTAGAGACCACAACCGAGTCTACTTCCAGCCAGCCGACTATTCGTAATGGAGAAGAACGCACCCTCCCAGCACCAAGTGACAACATACAAAGTGATCTGTCTGAGACTTCGCGTAGAAAGGATTCTCACCAGCAATCAGATCTAGACCGGGCATTGTTCACCGCGAGTCTAACACCCAAGAATGGACGCGCATTATCAGGACACGCTCCGAGAGGCCAAATTGCATATCGCCAGTTGGAACAGCCTCAAGGCGACAATAGCCAACTGCAGATGAACTCGAGATCCCGCTCGATGCTCAGAAACCCATTATCAAGATCACCCACGGACGGAATCGTACAGAGACAGCAAAAGATGTTCAAATCTTCTCCTCTTGCGGAATCACAGACAATCGACGTTAACGATGTGCCTTCAAAAAGGGCAACCACCTTGCCAAGCCATGATATCCCCGAGGCAGCACGGCCACAGACACTTACCGTCGCCGAAAAAGCGACTAGTCCGGAGAATCATAAGGTTTCCACATTGCAAAGCTCGAGTGTAATCTCTGAAAACATCACAATCAACCCATCGTTGATGGAGGCAAGGGAAGCTCAAAATCCTATGAGCAGGATCCCGACTTCAAAGCCTACTAGTCAGTCAGCTCCATCAGTACTATTAGTGAAGCCGCGCTTCTATAACTCACTAAACAAAGTGACAGGCGCCGGTGGTGGCAAGCCCAAGGCGACAGTAACGATGTCACCGCCGCCTCGGGAACGCGACTCCTTCCCAACTGTGCCTCCGAAGAGCCCAAAGCGAAACAGCCGGGCCATGTCACAATCTCCGGATATCAAAACCAATAACAGGCCAACTAGTAGCCTGTCTAACGATAGGTCGCAGGAATCCGAATCGGACTACAACACCGCAGACGAGATCGCGTCCACAATATCGAAGATCTCAGACGACTGTGACCTTCAGGCGTCTGTAGGCTCCCGCGTTCCCAAGCACAAGAGTACTGGTTCTGAGGGTGCTGCTGGCATATCGAACGGCAAAGGAAATCCGAAGATGACCAAAAAAAGAAACCTGGGACAACTTGTTCCGAAACTCTTTGTCATTTGTTGTCGATGCAAGTTTTGGCATGACATGCCATCCGAAGTGTATGCGAGCCTCACTGTTTCTGACCCTTTGTCAGCTGCCCTAGACCAAGAACTCGCTGCTTGGGAGCGAAATTCTTTGGTCGATCGCCTACTGCAGGCTCATTCCTCGCATGAATCATACACGGAGCCGCCGCGCTCTGAGGCCCAGCATAGGTCGTCGCGCATACGCGTAACGACTGAGCCTCTGCCTGGCCCGGTCAGGTGCTGTTGGTGTGAGCATCAGATTAGCAAGGGTTGCTGCCAGGGATGGAGCACTCTGGTTCAGCTGCGTCAGAGACACCACTGAAATGTACAATGCGTTAGAGGTACCCGCGACACCGTGTATTCTTGTGATTTAACTATTATGCCATTCCTGGCTTTCATTGAACTGCGCCCATCATGACAGTGATTAACTATTATAGCAGTATGAAGATTTCTTGAATGTAATCACTCAAATATATATCTTACCGTAGCACATGTGGTTTGCATTCGGCCTCGGTTCAGCCGCGCAATCACGAAATGACTCCGAACTTGAACTTGGCGCCCGGAGCAGAACGAGAACCTTGTTGAGGAAAATGAAATATTAGAGGAGGACATATTGATAACAATATCTCCTTCAGAAACAAAGAGCGAAGATACCGGGGCCAAACGACGGTGGAGTAGGTGATGCACTACTATCGGACTGGGCGGGGCGTCAAGTACTGAGGGAGATTCGCCGGGATAAAAGGCGAGGAACAACTCACCTGCCACACCCTTCGTCCACTTTCCACCGCCCTCCTTCCTTTTTCTGCACCCGACCGGCTTGTGCCAGGCACGATGGCGCGTCACCGGGGGCATTCAAATGCTTCATCGGCTTCTACTCTGCCAGACCGGAACCAGGTATGCTAGACATGCTTACGCCATCCGCAACGCCTTTAGGCGCATAATGTTCTGATCCGTGATTAGGAACTGGAAAGCATGTACGATTATCTAGCAAAGGTCATTCTTTTGGGACCTAGTGGTGCCGGAAAGTGAGTTCGTCTGCCCCCGCAGTCCGGAGCTCTTCACTTACGGCTTTGCTTCACTTTTTCTCAGGTCCTGCGTGCTCCATCGATATGTAAAGAACGAATGTACGGTTCCGAATCCAGGCTGTCCAGAGCTGGATAGCCAGCTCGCTAATACACCTTGCGCCTGTAGGGAGAGTGCTATCGTCGCAAACAATCGGAGTCGAGTTCTCATCTAGAATTGTGAAACTGGGCACCGGGCCCCGACGGACAAGAATTAAACTGCAACTATGGGATACCGCAGGGACGGAGAGGTTTCGATCGGTGTCGAGGTCGTACTATCGCGGAGCTGCAGGTGCGATTCTCATTTATGATGTTGCATCCTACGCATCGTTCAACTCTCTTCCGACCTTTCTGATGGATGCGCGGGCCCTTACATCTCCTTACCTTACTGTCATTCTTGCGGGAAATAAAACAGACCTCACGCAAGACGACTACCATGAGGACGGCATGCGCCGCCCCATAACCCCCTCCAGCACTTCAAGCCCGCAGTCTTCACTCCCGTTTGACTCCACAGCTGGCTCGTTTCGTTCGAGCAATTTCGGTACTGCAACCAGGATGACGGCCACGTATGCCTCGCACGGTCGCGAAGTCAGCATGGAAGAAGCTTCACAATGGGCTGCCAGGTCTAATATACCCGCCGTTGTCGAGGTCTCAGCTCTCACGGGTGACGGTGTGGAGGAGCTCTTCCAGCGATTAGCGCGCATCATTCTCACCAAGATTGAACTCGGTGAAATCGATCCCGACGACCCACAAAGCGGTATCCAGTACGGGGACGGTAGTCCCTACGGTCACGGCACTAGCGATGCTTCAAGCATCAAAAGCCAAATGACTATCGAAGACAATGCTGTGCAGCTTCATAGAAGAAATACAAGACGACGAGGCGGCAGTAACTGGAGGCAAAGCATGAACGAGTGGGAAGACGTTTTCCGTGTGAGCGGATCACATAACAGGAAAAGTTCAGGCTGTTGCTGATGCCCCTGCCTACTTCAGTCTCTACAGCGACATACTGGCTGTTACTCACCCGCCTCTGTTTCTCGCTTCCGCACACCATGCTTTTGAGCTTGCGTGTTTACCAGGCGCTTATTCTAGTACTTTCATTTCTCTATTGCACTATACCCCGATTACGTTCGTTGCTGGCTCCGAACCTTTATATAATGATTCTTTGGCCTGATTGAAGCGCTTATTGCTTTGCTATTTGCTTTGTGATGCCCAATTTCTTAGCCGTGTCGCTAGACTTTACTTGCAGATTCTACTCTTATGTATCTACTTGAAAGCATACATCTACATTCGCTTTGCCGACTATGCCTTTTTAGTTTGTAGAAAACCCCGCGGAGTATAACATGGAAAATCCAAACATATCATGCATTAAGAAAAAAACCACCGTAGGCGAAAACGGGTATACCCAATAAGAAGTGTAAAAGTAGATCCGATTTATGTACATGTTCCTTCCCCCCTATGTACCCGAGCGGGACGGAACAAATCCAAGAACACAAGACCCAATAAGAAAGGTATAAAGAGGACACATTTGAAGAATCAAAACGTATATCAAATAGCCAGTCCATGACTGCATCTCCCGCAACTCAGCCGCCGGCCGGCAAAAATACCCTAGAGCAAAAATGCCATAGCCGCCAACCCAGCGCCAACCACGCCTGCTCCCGGAAGCTTGGCTCCGGGAACGGCAGCACCAGTGAAGGGAGTCTGGGAAGGCGAAGCAGACACCGTTGACGACCCAGACGCAAAACCACCAGTACTGGCAGACGAGGGCGTATAGGAAGGCGCAATGGTCGACGAGTGGATCTTGGTGATGACAAAGGAGCTGCAAGGCGAGGGCGTGGGCGTGGCAGTGGATGAAGGGGTCACGATGACGGGCGTGCTGGTGGATGTGGGCGTGTAGGTCGGGGTGGGAGTGGCAGTGGTGGAGGTTTTGACGGTGACCGTGACGGTTGTGGTGCGAGTTGAGGTGAAGGATTCGGTTTCACCGCTGCCGCCATTCGCGACGGCTGCGAAGGCCGGGGTGAAGGCGGCGCTGAAAAGGAGGACGGTCTTGAGGAGTTGCATATTGTCTGTTGTGTGTATCGAGGTGGGTCGATATACAAAGTGTAGGTGATTGTATAGAGTAGAAAAGAAGGAATAGATGAAAGTTTATCGTCGCGCTGGATAGTAGGTAGATAGTTGCTAGAAAGAGCGAATGGGACTCGAAAAGAGCGGCAGTCCTTGTAGAGAATGAAAGAGCGACAACAACGAAGGTGTGGTTGTAGTAGTGTGAACGGGATAAAACGAGCGACACGGAGTAGATATGGATGCAATGGAAAAGGGGGCAGTGCCGTTGTTGGCCGTGGCTGGCGGGGCGATTGGCACGCGCAAAAGTTAGTCGCTTAGGCTCCTACAATCAGGCGTTACTTCTCAGACTCGTTCCTGTCGTTCCCGCCGTTCAAGATGAACTGGGCCATGGTTCGCTGCGACTGGCAGTAGAAGCTTTCTGTTCGGCCAGTCAATTGGTTGTTTGTGCAGAATGATAGATTTAGCGTATAGCATTACGTTGCTCAATTTCCCAGGACCCATCAAGCACGATATTTACAGCCAGGATGCCATGAAGTGGCAGATTTCGTCTCGATAAGAGAAGAATGATATGCTTTGGTCTGCACCTCTTGCTGTCACATTTTTAACGTAGACTCTATTGATGCCATGGCAAATAAATAAAGTCTGACTCCACGGTTCACGAGGTCTTTTAGTTTCTGACACGCTAGTTGTCACTTGTCCCACAGTTGGTTTGATGAAGCACGGGGATCTTCATCTCGGAAAAATGCTGGAGGATGCACACGGCTGCAACTTCAATCTCAATTATGAGCATAGCAGTTGCTTTCGTTATCGTTCGAAGTGGGTCGGCATAGTTATTATAAAGCGGCCGTGGTGATTTAGCTGCTTGAGAAATGCCCTAGCACTGCTGATGAATAGTGCAAGCAATAATTATAACATACTAAGCGAACCCGCGCTAACTTAGGATGGCTGGGTTTTTGAGGAAACTACTCTTCAGGATTCGTCATCACAATGATTATAGTAGGGCACAACTGGGTATCAAGAATTCAACACGGCAAACAGACTTCCTCCCATAAAGTGTCCAAACACATGCCATCACAGAGTATACGCCGCGCTGAAAGCGACAGCAGCCATGACCCAGTACCCGCTGGCCTGTATTACCGTCAAGGCAGCGGCCGAATCTACTGTATCCTCGTCCGCCGTAGTCCCGTTTTGCAGGGTCCCGTTGATAGCAATAGTTTGCGTACCGTTGACGTCGGTAACTCTGACAATGCTGCCGTTTTTAGGTTGTGTTCCATTGAAGAGCGATTCATAGTACGTGCTATTGTTGTTGTCGTCGCATCCGCATGTCGAGTACTCCGCGCACAAGCAGATAACCGGCATCGATTCGTTCTTGTTTGTGGTGTCGTTGATGTAATGGTAAGGGTGGCCGTAAGGATAGACGTGTGCCCCGTAGAGCCAGAGGCCAGGGAAGAAGGCCAGGGCAGCGACGGGCAAGAAGAAGGGCACAATACCCGACGGTGACCGAATGCCCGATCGATAAGGAACAGTAGCACCACCCCCATAGTAACCGCCACCACGTCCATACGTCGGCCGTGTTCCAGAGCCACCGCGCGATGTACCTCCAGTGTTGCTGGTGGTACTTGTTGACCCTGGACGAGAGCTGGATCCTCCACCACCACCACGTCCACCACTTCCGCCTCCACTGCTTCCACCTCCACTACCTCCACTGCCGCCTCTGCCGCCTCCTCCGCCTCCACGACGCTTCTCCAGATCCCTGTCTTCGAGATCTACGGCTTCAGAGGCGGATGTGATGAGGTTGCCATGGCGAATGGCTATATCTGACTTCGGAACCGTGAAAGAAGTGACGGTTGTGGAGAGAAGCAGTGTAACAGCTGATACGAGTGCAATCTTCATCTTAGTTGAATGGCCAACCGAGCTGAGCGAGAGAAACACAGGCAAAATTGGGAGAGGACGTGTTGGAAACGGAAAGGGGCTGAAACGCTTGACATAGACTTTCGAGTCTTCTTTGTGGCAAGAATAGAAAAGGCGCTGTTACGCCGTAGTTGTGCTCGACTGGAAAAAGAAATATTCACTGCCAGGGCTGCAGGGGCGGGCGTCGTCTTTATGCTTCTTCTGATTTACAGAAAAGCCTAAGTTGAAAACTGCCCAATCAGCTTTTTAATACGAACATTTAGTCAGGAAACAACTTGCGGTGACGATGGCCAAGAGTGATGAACTCATCAGCCTTAACACACTTACTACAGAGGCAAATAGATAAGGCGTCCTGGAAAAATCGGATATGTGCCACAGTTGTCGAGGCTCATTATGACTTCAGGGTCCAGTTGCCTCCATGTGGGGATGCAGGGTGCTGCATCCCGTGCGGCAGTGCATCCGCAGTCTCTCGGGCAACATTAATGGATATACGCTAGTTCTTTGCTAAAAATACAGGCTTCAGTGTATGTCTCTCGCCCTGTCTAAATAGTTATTATACTAGAATCGGCCCCTATTCCGCCTTAGATCGGGGCTCACATGTATTTCCTGATAGAAAGCGGGAGTATCTTCAGTGCGAAAGAGCACTCAGCCATGCATAGACGCTGAACTGCCTCTTTTCCTATCAGCTCCGCAACTTACTCCAAGTATGGAGCCATGATGTCACGTGAAAGAATGACTCATCTAGCGCAAGATACATCCACCACCTGAAGTGGAATTTTCCTGTTAACACTTCAACTCAAATAGCACGCAGAAACAATGACTTGCACGAACCTATCATGTGGTTAAATCATACACTTATGTGACTTACAGTGCCTGTGTCTATTCATGCTGTAGTGACAGGCAGTGTAAGCCATATTTTCTCAAGTTTCTACGAAGACCAGACTACATATCTGACTGCTGACCAACTTGTCGATGGTCAGGATGCCTTCACGCAACTGAGCTATCCAACTGTCCCTGTTAGCTTGCCATGTGTTCTTGACGCGTGGCAGCAGACGCAGCAACGGACTCTTGCAGAGGACGGTCAACACATGCCACGTCTTGTGGCTGTGTCTGAACGGAGTTGGATTGCTGGACCTTCTGGTCCCGAACTGTGTTCAAGTTGCTAGACGAATCCAGGGCCTTCATAGTTCATGTTCTTCTATTCCTACGAGAGCATGACTCCTTGCGCACCTACATCAGATTTACATCAATTGAGCCTGAATCAGATAACTAGCTTTATGGCCATTGTATTTAACGTGGATATCATCAACGTAGTTACAACTTACTTACAACTTACTACCCTTATCGTCGATAATTCGAACGACGACCTTTCCCCATGTCTCCCTGCCACCGAGCGCCTGCAATGCCCTGGGCACGCTCTCCAACCCAACAAAGCTCTCGTCCCTGAAAGCCGTCCCCCTGAACTTGCCTTGCGCAATCAGATCAAAGATGCCCTTCCACACGGCGCCCACCGTCTCGGTTTCAAACTTCGCATACTGGCCCCAGTGCAGTCCGACAATGCTAACATTCTTCAACAAGACCCGGTTCAGCGCAACCTTCTCTATACTTCCTGCCGCAAATCCAATAACCAGCAGCCGCGCATTCCACGCCACACACTTCAAACTCAGATCGATCATGCCGACGGGGTCGTAAACAACATCCACACCGGCCTTACCATTCCCGCTCCGATGCTCCGCGCACAACGCCTTCACCTTCTCCGGCCAGGACTTGTCCCGGTAATCGATTACGTAGTCCGCCCCGAAGGCTTTCGCAACCTCTCTCTTCCTCTCGGTCCCCGCCGTTGCAATAACCGTCGCCCCGCGCGCCTTAGCAATTTGCACCGCCGCAAGCCCAACACCCCCAGCAGCCGCATGAACAAGCACCCACTCCCCAGGCTGTACATTTGCCCGATGAACCAGTCCACCATATGACGTTGGCGCCGTAACAAACAGTCCTGCCGCATCTTCAAAGCTCCAACCCTGCGGTACAGGGAGCAGAGCCGACTCGGGTGCCAGGACATGCGTGGCATACGCGCCCTGCGTGGCGCCGAATACCCGGTCCCCGACCTTGTACTTCCATGGCCCGCTTGCTGTTGGGACGGCGGCAATCGTGCCTGCGAACTCGGAGCCGCTGATCCACGGGAGTGGAGGCTGGTGCTGGTATTTGCCACGGATTTGAAGCAGGTCAAAGAAATTTGTCCCTGCCGAGTGGATTTCAATTAGGTAGGCGGACGGGGAGGTGGAGGGAGTTGGAAGGGTGGAGACTGTGAGGTCGAGGGGACCCTATTCTTAGTTAGCAATGTGAATCTGCGTAAAGATTGACTAGGGATATGTAAACAAGTGCCCACCTTGACGTATTCTTTGACCTGGATAGCGCGCATCTTGAGATAGAGGTGGGAGTAACTAGATTACTACCCATGTATTAAAAACCTGAGCTGGTTTGTATACAGGATGCTGAGCTAGAAGAAAGTCAAGGAAGAGCTTTCGCAGATTTACGGGGTATGCCCCCTACTCCACGAGTCCCCGCACGGCGAAACCAAGATGGGAAGGTACCGAGGTTGTCGGTAAGGATCCAGATCTACTGCTACAACCCCAGATCGTGTCGCCACCAAAATCAAAAGCTGGATATGGGGTTAATTGACTCTGCCGTAATTCGAGAATAAAAGATAAAACATTCTATGGACTCCACTACGGCCCGACCGTGAACATAGGCGGACAAATATGTCGCATTATACAGCTTATACTGCGAGGCGGGATTAAATCCCGAGCAGAGCACGTCAGCGCCTATTTTGGACAAAATATACCTGTATCAAAGCTAAAAAAAGGTGTTATATAATGTTCTCCCTGAGTCTATGTACAATAAAACGAGCCGAAAATTCCGTGCCAATATGTCCGTAGCCATTTAATGCATACATCGCCCAGCTAATCGCATATGCACCATCCTGTAACTCCCAGTAGCCAAAAAGAGAGAAAGAAAAGAAAAGCGGCCCATGGCAGAAACCCGTAGCTCACGAATCAAGCTTATAAGAGACAATTCCCAGGCGACCTGGCAAGATCGTATGTCCACGAAAGAAAAAGGTACAAGACATAAGAAAAAGAATAAAAGATACATAATAACAGTAAGAATGTAACGATAAATAGACGCTATGACAGTCTAGGGCTCAGAGATCAATGCTCGACCGATGCACAAGGGATTCAGGACCAGAATAGGGATAGCCCGGTGAGCATACAGAAGGGTATTGCCCATGACAAAAAGGAGATGTTGGCGTGACCATCCCACTTGGGTACTGGCTAGTGCTTATGTTTGATGAATGCGATACTTTTCGCCCAAGAGATTTTGGTGGTTGCTGGAGCTTTGCTGAAACAAGATCTGGGTCATAGGGAGAGGACAATGTGCGTTTCCATGATTTCATGCAATCATGAAACTCCGGCGTCTGTGGGGCTATTGGGAGCATCATGGGGTCAATTGGCGGAGTTAAAGGACCCGTTGAGTAGAAAGGCATCGATGGGGCTTGAGAGCCCGTCTCCATGGGCACCAGGTACCACTGTGGCATTGCCCACTGGACTGGTGGGACCGCAGTCGTTGGTGGCACGGCTGTTTGCAAGCAGGAATCGTTCTCCAAAGCATAAGGAGAGTTTCCATAAGTGGGAGTCATTGCCGGGGTGCTATCGAGCAAGGCACCATCTACCAAGGATGACGTTCGTGATGGTTCGTAGCTGGAAGTGGAAATAGCCATAGAGGCAAGAGAGTTCACGCGGGACTTTCCTGGCGAGCTTAGAGGTGACGAATGACTCGAAGCAGGGGCCCAGCCAGTGGAAATGTCTTGTTGACCAAACGGAAGGGGCACTGTAGGTAAGCTGTGCCGTCCGTCTGCTCTGTTGGGCATGTTCCACTCTGGCTGGGTGGCGGGAACTTCTGCTGGCGTTGGTGGCAGCCGTGAACGTGTTTGGGCGTTTGGGGAGCCGTTGTTATTGGAACAGCTTGTGGTCTTAGGGCTGCGGGCACTCTCTTTGGTGCGTTCTCTGGTCTGACGGGAGGGTTTGGTGACACGCCACTTCTTCAACCTGCTTCGTAACTGGGTCTCACTGTGAGAGCATTAGAAGACCGCAACAAGCGACGGACATGAGAGGCTCACCTCGGATTGAAGTTCTCGGAGCGGATCTTCTTGATGACTTGCTTGAGCGGCCATTCTTCGTCCTTGTACAGGGCAGCAATCAAGGCTTTCTTCTCCTCCCATACATCAGACGAAATGGGAACAGAGCTCTTCATGATGTAACAACGTGTAGGCTAAGATAAAAGATTGCAATAGAGTACAGAAGAGGATGACCTGGAAGAAACGATCGACGATATGCACTTGGAGACCTGGTGAGCTTCTTTCCAGTTGACAGAAATGTAGATCAGAAAGAGAAGACGAGCATGTCAGATATATGTATCTTGAGTCGAGCGGAGAAGGACAGAAGTTTTAACAACATTTGGGAGCAAGGACCGTGCAAGATCTAGAGCGATGTGATCAAAGGAACCAAACCAATGGCCCCCGCTAATGCATTAGATGCTGCTTTGCCCAGATGGGGTCTGAAATAATAAAAAGATAAAATAAAAAAGGACGAACTTGTGCACCCAAGCAGGCGACCGGGCCCGTCGGGGAACCCAGAGAGGACGGGCCCTGGGACCTGCTGCCCAAGGAATGAACGGTATTGGGACAGGAAGCATGATTGGCGAGGCAGAGACAGTAGCGTCGACGGACCTTTTTGGCTGCTGCCGCCAGTACCACGCTCCATTGTCTCGGGTCCTGTCATCATCCCTATCCCTGCGCTGCGATCTCATCAGACGATCAAATATTGCTGTAAGCTGAGAATCCCCCTTAATTCGGGCTACTGATGGTTCACGTTCAACACTGATGATGCTGATAGCTGAAGTGGCGTTGAGAACCCTCAATGCAAGCAGTATACGCTCTGTGGACTCTCCAGAGCTGGACCGACGCTTGCATATCTTTGCTTTTTCCTGTCCTTTGCTTTCTTTGCCGGCTCCTCTTCAACCCATCCAGAGCATTTTCCCATTGGCCTGAACGACGCTCTCCCGTCAATAGTACGATATGACCTATACTCTCTTGCCTACCCCTGTTCATGTCAAACCGATCGACCCCTCTGACTTCGCCCACGACTGGCAAGTCGGTGACAATGCGCTGACAAGTGCTTTAGGCCGATGACCGGTGTCCCGCTTTTCTGGGTTGCCTCTGTCGCCATTCCGTCCTTGACGGGCTATGCTCATCGCAGGTGCCACTGCTCCTCATGAGTCTGATTCGCCCGCCTTTTAGCTCTTCAGAGTCAATATATCACCTCCAGTCTCGTCATCCGTTTTGCTTGTCTCGATCCGCCCAATCAGACCTGATCCTAGCTATTTTTGACGGCGGGTATAACACCAATAAGACATTGACTCTCCGTTCAACCACTCGCAGTTAAACAAGAAATCATTTGTCAAAGAGAACGGAGAGAGAAACGGTCGATCTTCGGCTGTAGGCAGCTAGAGGAGGCTAGCACTAAGCAGAGATAACGTGCTAGATAGGACAACTTTCTACTACCACCACTACTGCTAGCTGCTGGACTAGGCGGCCAAGGGTGATCCCGAGACCCCTGGTCTCAATCGTCTGGAACGAGCTAAGCCCAGTTCAGAACTTGGCGCAGATATCGAACTGCCATCTTCGGAAGCATGAAAGAACTCCTTCTGGAGCCCTGACTCTCAGGCAACGAGCAGGACCAAGCGGCGATGAGATGCGAGGTAGCTGCCAATCCGCTAGGATGCAGTAAGTAGGTATCTTCTCGTGGCAAAGGGCGAGGTTTTACGTACCTTACTTGACCTGCAGGCTGTCAGACATTTGCATTTGGCGATAGCGTAGAGATAACTCCACACTGAGTCCGTAGCCGCAGCGTCGATTTGCGGTGAATCCAGTGATCAATTTGACTGTCTAACTGTCCGACAGTCAGGTCGGTATCTCAAGTTAATCTCGAATAATTATCATATTAGCCTGCGATGTTGGGTGCTTTAAGACACTACTAATGTAAAGTACAATACTATCAGTTCTTGCGCAGTGCTCCGGTGAAAGCGAATCTCGGTGGGACTGGAATGAATGCGTCCCCGAGGTAACTGCGCGAGGCCATTCTGATAGGTAATTTGACTTTCAGATCAATACGATCTCTTCCGTTATCGATGCTTGGTCTAAGCATCATTATTCCGGGAAATTCTTCCAGCACATCTGCCGTTCGCGCGCTTGAGTGGGCTGTAGAGGCCTCAGCTCAGCCTCCTCCCCATTCCCATTTCTCTTTCTGGAGGGGAAAGGCCGATTCGTCACTGACGCAGATAATTGCATTTTGCCGATCTTCGGCTCGGTCTTGAATAGACTGATAGACTGATAGTATGTCGTAAAGGGTCGACAAGAGAGAATGATTAGATTCTCCGGCACCCGTGTGATTCTTAGTACTGACATTGATTCGACCGCGCTTAGACCGGAAAGCTAAAACACTGCACTGACGAGACACAAGCCTGAAGAACATCTCCCTCTACGAAGAAAGCCAAAAAGAAAAACTAAAAGAAAAACTAAAAGAAAAAGAAAAGAAAAGAAAAGAAAAGAAAAGAAAAGAAAAGAAAAAGCGCAGAATCCAGATTTACTATTATTACCAGACTATGTGGACATTGGCTATCGACCTTGCCAGTGTTTCTGTGCCTGGCCATGGACCGCCGAGACGCTTACACTTTACTCCATACTCTGTCCAAACTGGCAATTTGCAAGTCGAACTCACCAACAATAGATAACGCGTCAACTAGGGCGTTCTAGCTTCCAGCAGAGAGTTCAGCCAGAGCACGCAATCCTCTTATAGCGTATGCAGAGTATTTCCGCGGGTCGAACCTTTCTCAGCCTCGAGACCCGGCGACAGCGACTGGCCGCATTTACCGCGTGGCGGTGGGATCGGATATACCGTCAGGATCCAGGAACGAATGCACGTGTGCGACCTTTGGAATGCGCCATTTCGGTCTATATCTGGATCTGCAGCAGTGGCTCCCAGTAGACGGGAAACCCTCGAGTCCCCTACAGTCGGACTGCAGGAGGCACCTCCCGCAATGACTAGCAACAATGGCATAGTCAATAGCCTGGCATTGCGACAGCGTAGCCGAAGACTGCGGCATGAAGACCTGAGAATGATTTACCACGACTAGCTGTCACCGTTTGGTCCCAAATGTGGTCAACAGCAACAGGCGGACAGAACTACACAATTGTCCCAAAGAATCGAGCCCTGCGTCGCACGATTATCCTTTCCACTGGTCCCTGCTTCTCGCCAAACCAAAAAAGGGGTAAGGAAGGAAGGAAAAGAATCCTTGCGCATCTTTCGCTGTTGATGTTGCATTCTGATGTTTTTGATATATCACAACTCCATGCATTGTTTTTTGCTGCAAAGAGACCTAGCCATGGGTCTGGGACAATGATTGCCATCCTACGAGCAAGTTTGGACATTGGACAAGGGCACGTCTTATCCTTTTGAGAGGGCCGACCCGACAGGGCCGGAAGTTAGACCCGATCTTCTTGTACGACTTGACGCATCAGATCGGCTACATTGCGCTCATCGCGTGCGGGTTTCAAGCTGCATGCGCAGGCAGCAATGTGCAGAGGTCAGAGAATCCGAGCTCTTCTGTCAAACTGTCTTACCAGTCCTGCCAGTCCTCTGTTTGCCATCCAAAGTCCTCTTGCACGTGTGTGCATATGATTCTTAACTGCAAGCCAACCAAACACACGGATCGACTGCAGCTTTTATAATGCCAATGGTGGTGGCCGAATCTTCTCATCAGTACTTGTACCTGCATTGAACAATTGAGCTAGTGATTCCATACATACAGAGATATCGATGTCATGCACAGGAAGAAGATCCCTGGAAGAAGATCCCTGGAAGAAGATCCCTGGAAGAAGATCCCTGGCGTTTTCCGCCTGTTATGGCTGGCTGGATAATGGCCTACTCGGCTGAAGGTTTATCGTCGATGATTTGATGATGGAACTGGATATTGCAGTCTACAAGATCCAGGAACCCGAGGTTGTCTGCAAGAAACAAGCATTCAAGTGCGCCGTTGTGCTTCGTGGTATATGCTCAGCAGACAGAATTCGACTCTTTTATTGTCACACCAGATCTCTCTGACGTAATAAGAAGGAGATTTGAAGAGGCCGGAGTATGAGCTGGCTCTCTGAAAATATCCGAAACGCCGCGATCTGGGATTGCAATAATATATCGGAGTCCGGTTAATCCAAACATTGTTCACGCGCTGGGAAGACTTGACGGGGGCTGCTGCTAGTTGACAATTTGCTTGAAAACCTCGGCAAACTGCTCCCTATACATTCTTGCTGCCCCTCAAATTCGACACAACGAACGAGAGAACTCATTCCATGTCGAAGCTGTTTCAGTTTCGTATGTCTTCCTAGCAGCCAACCCCATAGCTTTGGTCACTACAGTTTCCTCCGAGCATTGAGCATTTCGAACGCATCGCTGTCCAACAATTGATGGAAGAAGATCGCTTATACATGTAACCCGATGAGGCGAAAATTGGAAAAAAAAAATTATAGAAAACGCCTGGTGTGATTAAACCACGTCCGTCGCTCTCTGCAGTTCGCGGAGCCTCTGTCTAACTCCCAATTGAACAGTTGGTTCCTATTCTGGCTGGTGACTACGGTTGAGCCGTGTTCCAATTACCTCAATGCGCTTGCGCTGAAGTTCTGCTGAAAGGACTTGAGCATCATATTTCCTTCACTAATGAGTTGAGGAAGCCGAAACCAACAACCAACAATCGAATAGCTTCAACGAGCCAAACAGCTACAGCAGCACACCGACGGCCTTCTCCAGCTTTCCTTAACCAACCGGGTGCCTGAGAGATGAAGAGGGCAGCTGAAGGAAGTTCATGGAACAAACCACTAACCTCAGCAATGAAATCAAGCAAGACAAATGCTGTTTCGCGTTCTTGTCGACTATTTGATCTCTGCTTGTTCTGAAACAGAATAAAAAACTCACCAAATGGGACGTATCCGTCTCCGCGCTGTCCCTGGCGGCGGTCTTTCTTTCCATGGACCACTTTCCGACGTCCGGCTTTGTCCCCTTCGCCAGCCTGGCGCTAATTAGTGGAGAAGTGGCACTTTCCACGAAGTATCTAACATGCTGAATTTCAGAAGAGCTCGGTGTCGCCGGTGCCACCTGCACACAGTTGGCCAACCAACGATTGAGCTGACAAGAGAGCGCCCATCCTGCTATGCCTATCGCTGGAGAACGTCCGGGGTAGGCGGAAACTTTGAACACGGCGTATAAGAACGAATCGAAGTGAAAGAAGTGAGCGGATCACTTTCAGCGACCGAGTTGCACAATCAGCTCTGCATATGCAGCATCCTGAGTTTGATTTCCGCCTCATGTCAGCTTCAGACTCAGCTCCCAAACTGCGATTGGCTAAAGCAAAAAAAAAAAACCTTGCTCATCTTTGTTTGCTCATTCGGGCAGGAGTTTGTTCGCTCCACTAGAAAAAAGGAGGAAAAGTACGGGGTATACCCGCCCAGCTCAACGTAGCCCGAGTCAGAGTATCGGAGCATGAGTTGGATATCTCAACTTTAGATTTCTTGATTGCGTCGATGGTCTCTTTCAGTCAGACTGCCGGGCTTGGTTTTCACGGCACTATAGAGTTGCACAAAGAAATCTAGTCCACTTATCACATCTCGAATCGCTGAGATCGCGAAGAGGCGGAAGTCCAAACGCGCTACAGATCCTCCAGAGATACTGCACTCCACATTTGCGCCAGAACCCTAGGCCAGAACCCTGCCCAACCTATCCAGGTTGTCATAGTTCACAGTGGAAGGCTCTCTCTACCCTTCCCAAGATACGATCTCTCACAGCCGGGCCAACTCCGGTGCCGTACTTTGTTAAAGGTACGGTAGAAGAATGAAAAAGACACTCCAAATTGACTTCTTTCTTAGCTGCCAATCAACCCGGAGTGCTGGCGGCATGATTCTTCTCTTGGACAGATATACCCCAGAGTCGGGTGAGACTGCGAAGCTACGTCCAGCTGATAAAACGTACTTTGTACTGAAGTCACGAGACAACAAGACAATTATCGGCTTTTTCAGTAGAATCGGTGGCCCCAAACCGGATATGCGTTATATGCATCCGTCCAACCCACTTGTCTGCTTGCTTCGAGAACAAACAATCCCACAGAAAGTACGCATCCAAGGAAAAGAGTACATAACTCGAAGGAAAAATCTGACATACCATCCAACCAATGTGCGCCGGAGAGCAGTTTTATGTCTGTGGCGCTTCTTGACCCCATTCGCCTCGTCTTCTATCTTTCCCACATGTTGATGGCTGTCTTCGCCTTTGCCTCTCCATGCAATATGATAGGAGAAATAAATAAATAATAGAAAAAGGTCCCTAACTACAGCATTCATAATCAAACATGATCAAACATCCCAGAAAGCGGTTTAGGCAAGCAAGTACACAGGGTAGAGAATAGAAATAGTGCAAAATGGCTAAAAATACATGAGAATATAATGTCAACGTCGTCTCTTTCGAAGACGATGCTCCTTCCCCTTCTTAGACTTCTTCATGCTCTTGTCTACAGGAAGCACGAGCGGCTCGTCTTTCATATTCCATTCCATGAACCTCAGCAGGTAGTCGTCGATATGGCCAACGGACGGATCAGAGTCCGCTGTGTCCTCGGCGACCTCGGCATTGTTTGCGTTTAGGGACTGCTGCGCCTCGTCCGGTAGGGGTGTGCCTGCTTGCGTTGGAGTCTGGCCGGCGCCGGAGGCAGAAGCCGAGGCAGCGGTGACGCCGCTGGCATTAGCGTTGGCGCGATCATCGAAATCGCCGTCATCAGCGTGTTCGAGTTCTTTCTGCGCGTTCTTAGCGGCGTCGATATCTTCTTTGTCCTCGGCCTGCTCGAATACGCGCGAAGTGTTGGTGACCCGGTTCTCGAGGACGCGGTCCATGGCAGCACTGGCCTCGTCTTGCCCTGTAAGAGCCTCGTCATTGCCAATCATATCGCGCACGTCGAGCTTCGTGAAATAATCAGTTGTGAACTCGCCTTCTTGGATGACAACGTCGTCCAGCATGCGCTTTTGGTTTGCCTTGCGGAGGATGTTGGATTCGATTGTGTACTCTGAGACGAAGCGATAGATGTGCACGTCGCGGGTTTGCCCAATACGATGGCAACGGTCCTGGCACTGTTTGTCCATAGCTGGATTCCAGTCTAAATCATAGAATATCACCGTGTCGGCGCCTGTCAAGTTGATACCTAGACCCCCAGAACGGCTGGACAGGATGAATGCTAGGATGCGATTGTCATTATTGAACCGATCCGTGAGGATCTGCCGCTGCTCAACTTTGGTCGTGCCGTCCAGACGAAGATATCGATGCCCGTGGATGTTAAGGAACTGCTCCAGCACGTCTAGCATTTTAGTCATCTGAGTGAAAATCAACGCTCGGTGGCCGCCGGCTTTGAGATCGCGTAGCAGCTTGTCCAGCCTCTGTAGTTTTCCACAGTCATACTGCAGAAGCCTTTTGTCTGGGAAAGCGATAGATAGGCGCATCTGAGCCTCGTGGAAGGGATCGTAGGGCGGAAATCTCTCCTTGTTCGTAAGGTGTCGCGTTGAGATAGGTGTCAAAGCGGCTTCTGTAACCCCTGCAGCAACCGCTGCCGGAGTAACGCAGGCGAAGCGTTGGATATATCCATCCATCGCTTGAGATCGTTCCTCCAGAGACATCATCATCGAGGCCAATACAGAGGATTGGCTGGATAACCAATCCGCGTACGAGTGTTTCCGTAAGGGACCATGGGCAGTCGGCCGCTGCTTGCTGTCTGCCGTAAGGAACTCAATAAGGCTGCTTCCATACACGGGACGCCGACCGTGGCGCTTGGACTCAAAATACAGTGATCTTTCCAGTTCGGCCATTCTCCTCTTCCTGCAGTCGTTCTCCAATGCCTCCAATGTGGACTGTACGGTTGATCCATTAAATTTCATCTCCCAGTTTGTCCGGTGGTACTGACGCTCGCGGAGTGTGTTAAATGGAGCATAAGCCATAATCCTGGCGCTATCATCCGCCAGCCTTCGCGAAATGTCCTCCCTTGAGATGGGCACCAGGTTGAGGAAATCCAAATCGAGCTTTTCCAAGGGATGTTGATAAAGCAGACGCCGCCGAACTAGAGCTTCGCTTGTCTCAAACTCCGTTGCGACGGAACGTGGCATCGCAAATGAGGTTGAGATCGGCCGTGTCTCGAAGAGATCGGGGTGATTACAGACTTTGCGTAGCTGCATCAAGCAGTTGATGATCGACAAATAGTTCCCGGATGCAAGCGTCTCCTTGGTCTGTGCCCTGGACATGAAGCCATCGTACAAGTATCTTTGTCGCTTTGATAGTCTGCAATACACGACATGCTCGTACTTGCCGGGCATTTGTTTCTCGACGTCAGCTTTTAGACGACGCAAAATATACGGTCGCAGGACAGTATGCAACTTTGTCACTACTTGTTTCGCCTCGTCGTCCATTGTTTCCCGGCCATGCTCCAAGATCTGCTCTACGGGACGCCGGAACCATTCTGAGAAGTTCCTCAAGTCGGCAAAGCCTTCAATACCAGCCTCATCACCATCGGTTGGCATCAAAAAGAAGAGGAGGGACCACAGCTCGGTAAGGTTATTTTGAAGGGGGGTTCCAGTAAGCAAGAGCCGTGCTCTGGTGCGAAACGTGAGCAGAGCTTGCCATCTCTGGGAGCGAAAGTTCTTGATGTTGTGCGCCTCGTCAAGAATCATGTAATGCCAACTTCTTCGCTTGAGAACCTGCTGATCTTGTAGGACTAATTGGTATGATGTGATCAGAACGTTCCAACTGTTGTCATCCATCCAACCCCTGCGTTTTTGCCGGCGTTCTTCTTGGTTGCCATAGTACGTCATGATTTTGAACCCCGGGCACCATTTTTTAAACTCCATTTCCCAGTTAAGAATGACACTGGTGGGAACCACGACAAGATGCGGACCCCAAACTCCATGTTCCACTGCCAAGTGAGCAAGCAGCGCAATGGTTTGGATAGTCTTTCCCAGACCCATCTCATCCGCAAGAATACCGTTGATATGATTCGAATAAAGACCCGCTAGCCAGTCTAGACCAAAATGCTGATACTCTCGCAGGGTCCCTCGCAAAAGATGTGGTATCGGAGTTTTTAAGCCAGGTCCAGGCGATTCGCTGGGCTGCGCATGCTTCTCTGCCGGCGCTTCGATTGACGAGACAGATTCTGGTTCAGAAGGTTTAGTGGCCACCGTTCCAGGAGACGCTTCGCTAGAAGCAGCTCTACTATGGTAGGGTTCATGCTGTTGCCGTTCAATTTGCTTGAGAAGGTTTGTCGCAGGTGACGTAGCGGGAGGAACGCTGTCTTTAGTAGAAGTATCCAACACATCAACGTCAATGGGCTCTGTCTCAGCGAGCGCAGCGGCATCCTCAGCGACGGTTTCCATTGGGGTCTCAGTACCGAGGGCGATAGGCTCTTCGGTAGATGTCTGATCCATGGAATGGGTCATTGCCAAAGGTTCCAGCTCCGCAGAAGCTGCAACTGTAGCTGGTGTGCTCAAATCTTTATTCGTTGGTCCAGTAGGAACCAGCGTAACTTCGTCCGGGTCTTCGGACCCGAATTCGGACTCATCAAAGGATGAATCCTCGTTGCGGTCACCATCAGCGCCTGTCTGATGAGTATCGCCCTCGCCAGCGTCAGTTTGATGCAAATTACTGAGACTTAAGTCCTTTGCGGAGAAGAATCCCAGTAATCCAGGTTCACCACCGTCTTCGTCATCCGACTCAGCCTCGCTAAATCCATCGTCATCGCTGTCACCCATGTCATCGTCCATATCGGTAGATTCATCACTATCATCTATGAGCATTGGGTCAACTTCGTCGAGTTCTACTTGACCTGAAGAATCTGGCGGCTGAGATCGGCTGACACCGCCAGAAGTGTGGCCAGGGGTATTGTCAACAGCGATTTCGTCACTGTTCTCAGAGACCTCATCGGAATATGGAGACTGGTCTGGATAGAGGTTGGTATCTGGTAAGTTTGCATATTTCAGTCGCAACTCCTCTGCAGTGAGGCCCACATCATCGTCCCTATCATCCCCGTCTT
This sequence comes from Aspergillus foveolatus, assembly GCF_047715535.1. Taxonomy (NCBI): domain Eukaryota; kingdom Fungi; phylum Ascomycota; class Eurotiomycetes; order Eurotiales; family Aspergillaceae; genus Aspergillus; species Aspergillus foveolatus. Next base: position 437,918 of record NW_027396081.1, on the reverse strand, counting down.
CCTCTTCAGTATCCGTCGACATATTACTCTCACCCTCCTCGTCATCATTCTCAGACCCATCATCAGTCTCGACTTCTTCATCATCATCAGTTGTAGTGTCTGGGGCATCGCTCCCTGTTTCGCCCAAAATCTCCAGCCGTCGCTTCTCGAACAACATGGTGGACTGCTTAATCGCCCGATCCAAAGCTCGCTGATCTTTCGCTTTCTGCTCCTCCTCCCACCGCGCGAGTCGTACCCGGTCAATCTCTGCTCGGGCTAGCTCGAACATTTTCTTGAGGTCCTTGGCCAGCTGCTTGCGCTTCCCGCGCATTTCCTCTTGTTGTTCCCTAAGTATATCCTCCGGATCTTTATTGCGTTTTCTCCATACCTCTGCGCACGCCGCGGCAAGTGATTTGGCCGCCTGGCGATGAGCACGGTGTTCCTTATCGAGAAGTTTCTTAAAGTACAAGGCATGTGCCACGAGATGATCCTGGTGCGAGAATTGCTGCGGAAGTTCTTCTTGTGGTTCTGGCAGAAAGGCAGAGCAAACTTCAGAGCTCAGAAGACCGCCAGGCTCCATAGCTTCCGTTACTTGCCGTCTTTTCTGCGCCTCCTCTAATGCATCTGTCATAGTAAGCATGCGCTCCTGCCCAGTACCTTCATTCTCGAGCCACTCTTTGAATGAGCCGTATTTCCGTGTAGGCAAGACATGGGACGGATGTTGGATGCTGAGCGCCGGTTTCTTGACCTTGATCCGTAAACGTTGTATTCGCTGTCCATGTTCATCTTGCCCATCATTTCCTATGTCATCCGCCGTTTCCTCCTCTCTGAAATCGGATGATGCAAGTTGGAAGGACCTAGTTGACCTAGTCTTAGTCGAGTTCGAGCGAGGGGTGACTCCGTTAGAAGGGTGGCATGCGTCCAAATTATCAGGCCTTATACGCGTAGATGCACGTTTGGACACGGGTGAAGGCGATTCCCGTCGTCTCCGGCCTATAGAACCCTTCGCCGTGGTGCTGGGTGAGCCATTTACAGCGACGCCAGCAAGAGACCTCCTATTTATCCCTGAACGGGATGGAGACATTGGTAGCGGAGACGACACAGCTGCATTCCTTTGACTAGAGACCGCTTTGTTCACATACTGCTTCTGGCTGGTCCGCGTAGGTTTTGTATCGGATGGAGGCTGCTCAACAGGGTTGACGTTACTAACTCTCGTAGATCGACGTTTACCATCCACAATTTTCGACGTGGGACCGTCAGCGCCCGCTTTCTTCCAAGGGGGAGAAGCTGCCCTGGAGTTTGAACGGCGCGAGGGCGTCGAGCCCGCAAGTTTTCGTCGTTTGGATGGCGGTTCTTCATTATGACCGGCTGCGACATCTTTGATCTCGGACAGAGTAGGATCGAAAGTGGGAGAATTGACGGGAGAATTGTTGGGTAAAAGATCGGATGGAACGGGCTCGGCTCTTTCGGTCACTCGTTCATTCTCGGGCGGTATACCAATAGTTGTGCCGTTTTGCATGTCTTGTAGCCACGGAGACAGGGGCCCTCTTTATAGCTGACCCCAGATTTCCCGACGAGGACGCGGTTGGAAGGGGTAAAATTCGCATCAACAGGTAGCGGGAACTGAGTTGAGGTGCCACCAGAAGTCTGGCATAGTTATCGGCAACGTGGCGTGGTTGGCAAGGGAAAACGTCGATGAAATCGATGAGTTGCCAGAAGAGGTGGTTTTTTTCCAGTCGTCAACGACAAGTCAATTCTCCAGGCGGCGGACGTGTAGGTAAGCTAAGCACGCGCCGTCCTTGCGGGCTCTTAGTTACATAATCCGGATTCTCCGTCATCCGCAACTTCATCCCATGGTCAATTGAGCCTTTCGCTCCTCTCTTCGCTAAGCCGCATCGTTCAATTCGTAGCAGCGAAAAGGTCTGGTATATGGCTGCAATCTTAATTATGAAGCTTCCTGTTCTTCCTGTGCTGATTCCGGTCCACAGATGCTCGCTCAACGTCTTTTGTCGCGGCGCCTGCCTCAGGTTGCCCTTCGATCTACCGTCCCCCGCGCTTCATTCTCACAAGTTCGTGCCCTGAAGGCTGCCGAGAACGATGACCCTTTGATGGTATGACGCCCTCCAGCCTCTGAAAATATGCAATTGACGTACTTTGCTTCGCATAGAATGGCGGCTACCAGAACCCTCCCCGAATTAAGCGCCAGTTCAGAGACCCCAATGCCGACTGGTGGGACAAGCAGGAGAGGAGGAATTTCGGGGAGCCAGTTCACGAGGAGAATGAAATTCTAGGTGTTTTCAGTCCCGAGCAATATACTCATGTGACTGCTCGCAAAGGTCTGTTGCAGCTTGGTGCTTTCGTTGTGACATTCCTCGGGCTCTGTGGCGCCGTGAGCCTCTTCTACCCTGACAAGCCTTCCGCTCCTAGGACGTTCCCCGACGGTCTGGAGAAGGAGCTCGGAGGCCCAAATGCTCTTCTGGTGGGTTGCGATCCTCGTGAAACAGAGAAAGAAGCGAGAAAGAAGCGAACTCTAACATTACGTGACATATAGGCCCGCAAGACCGGCGAGGAAAGTTGGTGATAACACTTGTATTAACGTGTAAATACATACAATGCGATTTGTTCGGCGTCCTTCGAATATCTGATTTTTGCAAGGGGCTTATTGAAGGCAAAATTACTTCTCGGGCTATGCTTTAAATGCTCGGACCGCTAAAATGAGATTACTGTCACCCAAAGGAAGAAGAAGCATGATAGAAAAAAAGCATAGGAGGTAATTCATATGTCGTAGTTGTGTAAAGGATGGCTTGTTCTATGAACCGGTTGTTGAGCAAAATAGGTCATGCAAACCATTAAAGTCTTTGAATGGCTCAACTAAATTAACGTAAAAGGATTATATCTTACTTGCCAAAGCAGTGCCTTTCAGCCTTGTAGCATCTGATATCAGAGTACGGCGCCTACATCAGTCTATTTTTAAGACGGGGGTGAAGCCTGATCGTTTTGTTTCAGGCGTACGGGAGCGACCAGCAAGACAATGATCTTCCACCGCAACAACGCGCCCCCTTCTTATTGACTTCACCTGCTCCAAGTCCTCGGTTTGTCCCACACCATAATCCATAATCCATAATTACTTCTTGCTGGCCTAACAAGCGAGAAAAGTCACGGGCTATTACAGGTACCCTGCCCAGCTGCAGCTGGTGGTCTCCCATGGTCCCGCACCCCGTCACCCCTCGACATACTTCAGATAGCGAACAACCCTCATGTCTACAGCGTCCACCCAGTCCCGAGGCGTAAACCGACGGGTAAACAGCATTCAAAATGAAGCTCGTCACTCGCGCAACCTCTCCCTGTCTCGCCGACGTACGGTGAGCTCCTCAACAGCCTACTCCTACGCTCTCCGCACTGCATACCTCGCACATCTTCTTCACCCGCGTGCACGGCGTGTCCACAATGCGCCGGCTCCTCAACCGCGGCCGAAGCGGGCTTCGACCTCGTTCCAGGATCTCATGAGCGATTTCTCACTTATCCGGGATTCCAAAAGCTCCAGATTCCCTCACGGCTTCATATCAGAGCTCGAAAAGAGGTTGACAGGGGTTCTGATGGGGAAGGAGAGAAGAAAAGAATACCAAGACCCACTGGTTGTTCGAACTTTCGCAGCATTTCTCAATGCCTTGAAAGATCAGACTTTCAAGAAGCGGATGGAGAAGGACCGGCGCGCAGAGGATCTCGTCCTAATCTTTTATTCCAACGCGACTAAGGAACTCAGTAAGGGCAAAGAACCAGATGATGACAGTTGGAGGTTCATGGTGGATAGACACGTCGCACTCTTCGTTCGGCTCTTCGCACTTATCTTGAAAAGTAACGACTGGGCAAAAGAACGACCGGAGCTTGCAAGTCGATTGGCAACCTTAGAGGCTAAGCTTCTTTCTCAAGATCAAGACCTCATGCAGGCCTCCGGCCCATCTGCCGTCGAAGTAATAGCGCCCTTGAGCTATGACGTGAAGGATATGCCCCTGGTGCAGCATGTTGCGAGGGTATTCAACGTAGGCCTCTCTCAGGTTCAGGCTGATATTGACAGTCATCGGGGGGTGTGGACTGAGCAGGCAGCGCTCCGAGACCTCAAGACCTACCAGACTCATCTGAGCCTTAAGACTGGGAAATCACTTTCTGTGGATGATTTTGAAGATGAAGAAGCATACGAAGCTTGGAAGAAAAGTGAAGGCCCAGACCTTTCACAGATGATGCTCGCCATAATGCAGTCAAATCCTGGACTCGCCAAAAATACTTCTGGGGGTACCCTCCCTCAGTTTAATGCAGGCGCAGTTGATCAGCATGGTGAACCGGCGAGCACTGGTCGGCCCATATCGTACGTGATCGACCAGCCTGTGGATATAAGCTCACTATCGCTGAACGATGACACGGAAGAATCCGACACGTACACGTACATACCGCCGGATCCAAGATCAGTATATGGCACCATTGTAGCTCAGGCCTTGAGCTATGATTTGAAGGACCACGAGCTCGAGGCTACACAAGCCACGTCGGACGTGCCCTCTATGAAACTACTCTCTAAGCAATCTACGGAAATGTTGAATGAGATCTGCCTCCGATGGAGAATTCCCGCGTGCTCGAGGATTGTCCTATTTCTGGACGTTGTACGGTCAAAGTTTGTGGATAATGAGATTGACCTAGACACACTGGACTCAGCGTTTACCTTTGTTAAGGAAATGCCATCTTCTGAAGGCAAAAAGCGCAACAGCTTTGTTGCGTCAGTGCTCTATGATAGGCACAAGTGGACTGTACATGACAGACTGATGATGCGCCAAATACTTTCCTCCCTTCACGAGGCCATTTTACGAGAGCTGTACGATGTGATGATGGATTGCTACGAGGCCAAACCTCGTCCAATCGGACCGGTTATGTTCGTCTTAGAAAACCATATCCAGCTTGACCCTGATTATTCCGAGGATGCTGGTGACATTGAACGCTTCCAATCATATGTCCGGGACGGCCTGGCGGAAAAGGCCACGGAGAAGTACCAAAACATTCTGGGACAAGAGGTTCCCGTTGAGCCAGAGGAATGGGAGTTGGATCATGTCATCCGGCTTTGCGACGCTATTACGAAACACTCGGAAAAAATCCGCAAACGCTATCGAAAGAACCCAGAGATTATGGGGTACGTGTTTCGTTCCCAATGCGAAGGCTTCACGCTGACATACTTACCAGGGTCAATCCCTACGAGATATTACTAGCAAATACCCTTGTAATATTTGCAGAGGACATTCACCAATTGTTAGTCCGAATTATTGAATCAGAAAAAACGAGGCAGGAAGAGCTCGACATGAACGATGCTTTTCACCTTTACAAACAGCTTTGTGCTGTGCGTCAGCTGTTCATGAACGCACTTCCCGAGTATGTCCCACTATAACAGGACTTGAAAATCTGACTGACATTTCATAGCGCCTCATTCCCATTTCACATCGAAAATGTGTTCGAAGACTTCGTGTGGAGATGGATACGTCTTACTGACCAGAAGGTTATGGAATGGGTCGAGCAAGCACTTCGACAAGACAGCTTCACGGTTCCTGAGGGTAACTCGACATCTCCAGAGTCCAGGCATAGTGTATCTGTGATTGATATATTTCGCTCGTTCAATCAAGTCATAGAGCAGATGATACAACTCGAATGGGCCGACGAGTTCCAGTATGCGAAGTTTATGACTGCCTTATCCAAGTCCATTGGTGCAGCTGTGGCCAAATACTGTGAGGCAGTGGAAAAAATGTTTGCGAAGGAAATGGATCGGCTTTCGCCAGACCAGGAGGCTGCTCTGAATCAGACAACACAGGAAAAACTGATGCAGTTTGCAAAGGAGGCGTGGAGCAACAAAGAGAAAATTGAGCCATTCCAGTTCTTTCCCGAGGTAAGCTTAGCAGGACGACCGTGTTGGCACATGGCTAAACGTTTTATAGTCCTTAGTTAAGCTGAACAACATAGAATACGCTCTTATGCAACTCGACAGGCTCGAGCGCGAGGTGAACGTTGATGGCTGTGCGGAAGCAATCGCCCGACATAGCCCTCCAACACTTCAGAAAGTACGCAAGACGACAACTTATGTCTTCACGATAAAGGTTGTGGAAGCAGAGGATCTCAAGGCTTGCGACATGAACGGAGGCAGTGACCCGTACGTCGTTTTGAACGACGAGTTTCAGAAGCGGATTGGGAAGACGCGCATCATCTACAACAACCTCAACCCCAGGTGGGATGATACAGCGGAGATTACCACCCATGGTCCTTTGAATGTCATTGCCACAATCTGGGACTGGGATGCAGTAGGCGATCACGATTATGTCGGCCGTACGTCGATCAAACTTGACCCTGTCCACTTCAGTGATTTCCTACCGAGAGAGTACTGGTTGGACTTGGATACACAAGGCAGACTCTTACTTAGGGTGAGCATGGAGGGAGAGCGTGACGATATTCAGTTCTATTTTGGTAAAGCATTCCGAACTTTAAAGCGAACGGAGAGAGACATGACGCGGAAGATCACCGAGAAGGTAAACCGCTGATTTCACCAATCGCTGAAATTACTGACAATCATCTAGCTCACCTCATATATCAACCATTGCTTGTCTCGGCGGACTCTGAAGTCATTACTATCGCGAGGGATAGGCTCTACTGTGTCTAACTTCTTGAACCGCAGCCGCGCTCAACAATCTACTTCTGCACCGTCAAGCGCAGATGTTGAGAACGCATTAACACCTCTGTTCGATTACTTCAATGACAACTTTGCAATTATGGCTGAAACCCTTACTCCCGAGGCCATGAAAATGGTCATGGCTCGCCTATGGAAAGAGGTCCTGGCTACTATCGAGAGCTTGCTTGTGCCTCCCCTTTCAGACAAACCATCACACCAGAAACCTCTTACCATGCAAGAGGTTGAAATTGTCTCCCGTTGGCTCGTGCTTCTCCTGAATTTCTTCCACGCACCGGACGAAGAAACGGGTGAAGCGGCTGGTGTACCTATGGACATTCTCAAGTCGCCGAAATACCACGACATCCAGAGTCTGCACTTTTTCTATTTCGAACCTACGGAGAACCTCATTCGCACATCGGAGCGAATGGCCTCTGCAACAATTTCCCGGCAACAAGCCAACAAGAATAGAGCCTCCGCGCCCCCTGGCCTGGGAGGTCATGCTAGTGTGCTTGCAGTTCCGGGTGGACGGCGTGCCAAGAGCATCATGCACTCGCGGAATCTAGGTACGATGAAAAAGGCAAAGGCGGAGAAATGGCGTGAAGCGCAGGCGGATCCAAACGACGACATGATCTTGCGAATTCTCCGGATGCGTCCTGAAGCTGCTGGATATCTTCGTGACCGCAGTCGCCAGAAAGAACGGCTTGCTGCTGCGGCGGCAGCGGATGCTATCGTCAAGCAAAGCCTCATGGCTAATGTTGGTGGGCGAATGGCTGGCACATTGGGACGTCGATGATTACTTCTATCCAACAATCTGTTTTGTTCTTTCTATATTCTTGTGTGGGTATAGCATGGATACCGATGGATGATGTGCGGTGATTCTTTTTGTTGAGAATGAGTTTAACCTAGCGGTGGCTAATGGTGAAGTGCAGTGTGCCATCTAATGATCTCGTTACATAATACCACTTCGACCTAGATGTAAAACATTGACTTCTGTTTTTATTCCCACATCTATATATGCCCATACCACAGCAACTCTACGCAAGAGCGATGCACTCAATCTCAACTGGAACACCCTTGGGCAGCTGCTTAGCGGCAATACAAGATCGGGCGGGTTTGTGAGTGAAGAACTTCTCATACTGAGCGTTCATCTCCGCAAAGTTGGACATGTCATCGAGGAAGACCTAAGGCCATCGCTACCATCAGCCAACCCAGTCGCTTTACATGACGATTCATACGACGCGACTTACATTGACACGGATGATCTTGTCAACAGATGAGCCAGCAGCATCAAGGATAGCCTTGATGTTGTCACAGCAAGCCTGAGTCTTAGTCCTGATGTCACCTTCGACAAGGTTGCCGTTCTTGTCTGCGGGAATCTGGCCTGAGAGAAAGATCTGGCCGTTGGCTTTAACGGCTTGGGACTGTTTATTGTTAGTGTTTGTTGCACGGAGTAGCTATGGTAGTTGCGTTGATGCGCTTGGTTGTTGCTTGCTGCGTGCGGGGTAGAAACTGGACTTGGGATGAGGGAAGTACTGGGCACGTACATAGGGTCCAACGGCTAGAGAAAGAGGTCAGCTTCTGCTATTGTAGAATGCGGTACTCAGTGCATCTTCTGAGCTCTTGAAAATGATGAGTCAACTTACGAGGGCAAGCGTTGGGAGTAAAGATGTTAGTGAGGTCGGACATTGCGGCTCTCTGGAAAGGCAATCGAACGCAAGGTGAAATACGAGGACGGATCGAGGGCGATAGAAGAGAATGAGAGACAGTTACCAGACGAAACGAAGCTCTGAGCATGGATATATAGCTTTGAAGGGAAGACGTTGTCCGCGGGAAAGTTGTGGAGGGGGGAAAGCCACTGATCCCACCCCACTTTCCTCTTCTACTCCGAGAACGGATCAAAGATTCCTCCAACATATCAAGTGGATCGAGACGTATTGTTTTTCTACAGTACTTCTTATTTACTCTTTCTAACCAAAAACAGACACATTACAACTTGGAAACCCCAGCCTCCTTCCTCACCAGCTCACGAAGTTCGCGGCGCAAGATCTTTCCACTCGGACTCTTTGGGATGGCTGGCAGATATACCACGCCACCGCGGAGCTGCTTGTAATGTGCGAGATGGCTTTTGACAAAGTCCTTGACCTGGTCTTCGCTGATCTTCGTCTTATCCGCAACGATGTATGCGCGTGGAACTTCGTTCCCAGAGCCGTCAGGTGCTGGGACACCAATGACGGCTGCATCGTAGATGAGAGGGTGCGAGATAAGATGGGCTTCGAGCTCGGCAGGGGCGACTTGGAGACCTTTGTATTTGATGAGTTCCTGAGTGGTTAGTATAGTTTCAAAGTGCAGACGCAACAAGGAAGCGGGAAGATACCTTCTTTCGATCAACGATATAAAACAGTCCGTCGCGGCGCACACCAATGTCTCCAGACTTGAACCAGCCGTCATCAGTGAAGGCTTCCTTGGTGGCTTGCGGATTCCCATAATAGCCCTTGGTAACCACGGGTCCCTTTACGAGGAATTCACCCTCTTTACCCTCCTCGACATCCTTGCCGTCCTCGTCGACAATCCGCAGACGCATGTTTGGCCATAGACGACTCACGCTACCTGTAAGCTCTTCCGTGTCCCAAGGCATACCTGTGGTGCTACCTGTCGTTTCACTCAGGCCCCACGTCTGGTTTATCAGGCATCCAAGCTTCTTTTGCGCCTTGGACTGCAGATCCGCTCCCATGGGGGCAGCGCCAGAGTACGCGCGACGCAATGACTTGAACTGGTCCGTAACGTCCGGGCTCTGAGCGATCAACAAATAGATTGGAGGTACGGAGAAAAACGATGTGATTTCCAGCTTTTTGTTGTACTCCAGGAACTTTTGAAAATCGAACTTTGGCATCCAGAAAACTGTGCCTCCAGCAACGGCAGGGTTCGCGAAGTACCCCTGGCACCCAGCAACATGGGCAGTCGGAAGGTGCGCCAGTGTGCGGTACGGGTGCTCATAGTTGGGGTCCGTCGCTCGTCTCTTTGCAATATACTCGAGGTCATAGTAGAGGGGGATCAGAGCTTCTGTGACCATGTTTGTATGCGAGATGTTAACGCCCTTGGGCACACCAGTCGTGCCGGAACTGTACAGCAAACAAATAAGCGAGTCTTCCAATTTCTTAGGGTCTGCAATGCGCTCCCAGTCAAGCACCTCGGACGGCTTCAAACCATCTAAATAGTTTTGTCCCGTGGCAGAGTTCTGAAGCACACGCTCGTGGCCTGCACTTCGCAAAATAAGAACGCGGCTCTCTGGCACACCAGCAGCCTTGGCTGCCTTTAATACCACATCTTTGCACCCTGGGCCTGTGATGAGCAACCGGCTGTTTCCCTGGCGGATCTGTCTTTCCAACTCAGGAGGAGTAGCGGTTGAGGAAGCGGCACTCCACACACCACCGGCTGCTATAACGCCATAAAAGACGGACGGTAGTAACACCTGGCCTTCGGAAACGCCCACAATGACATCCTTCCCTGCGTCTTGGCTCCCAACACCGAAGTGGTTGCGCAAGATGTACGCAATCTGGCGGGTAAGAAGACGCGTCTGAGCTTTGGTGGTTGCGTTCGAGGGATCCGCCGCTTCAGCATGAAGTACTGTGCTCTCTGTGCTATTTGGAATAGGCGATTCTGCTGTAACGTCAGTTCACTGCGACAGGCATGTGAGGAATGGACTAGGTCATACCAAAAAGAAGTGTTAACAAATCGATATTAGGGAATTCATAGTCCTTCTCAGGGAGGTATACCACCATGTTGTCGATGATCTGCAGTAAAACTTGGAGATAAGACTGAGCTAAAGGGCTATATCTTGCAGGTGTAGCTTGTAAAGTTCCAAGCTAATGTACGAGGGACGAATGCGCGACGCAGGGTTTCTCGAGCAGATTGGGTCAACAAGACAAAGCGAACAGGTAGGCAGGAACTGGTAGAGTTATTTAAAATATGGGACAGTCTTGCTGATTGATCATATTCACTTCACCTGTCATTTATTGATGCCCCCTCCTAGGCCACTATAGCGGCACCACGGCTTCCCGTTAGAATCAATCCCGAGGTTTCTCGGTTGCGGAGAACTTATGCGGGGTCATACTCGGTCCTCGACACAGTACGGAGGTTATTGATAAAAATTAGAGGCGAGTCAGGGCCGGAGAAATGTAAATAAAGACAGAGTGCATATATAAGGTATTATAGTGTCAACACATGTGAGACCGACTAACCTAGGGCTAGTATACTTACTACACTTGCACGATTACAGGACTCCGCGCTGCTTCGGTACACAAATTTGGTTCTAGTAACAGCCGTGCAAGTACACAGTACACATCGATAATAATTGAAAAGGATATCAGGATCATGATTTGTTGTGGCCCCAAGTGGCCAGCTCTTGCAAGAACGCCGCAGTCTGTTCTGGGGAAAACCCGAAAAACACCGGCCCATTGAACATAACGCTGGCTGTCGAAGGATTTGGAGGATTTTTAATCTCGGTCGGCTTGTCTTCGTTCGTGCTCGTGGCATCGGGCGTCGTAACAGGCTCTTTAGGAACCGTATCTGTTTCTATGGCTGGGTGGTCTGGAGGAGGCGCGCCTCCGCCGTGACCGAACGGGCAACGACCCTTGGGAGCACTTGTTGCAACATTATCAAGCGGTTTATCCGTCGACCGTTCCATGGTTGCCGGTGCATGCGTGATAGGTTCCATTGCTAGTGGTGGAATAGGAACGTGAATTCCCCAAGGTCTGCTTGGTGATTCTCCAACGCGGACTTCTCGTAGGGGCCGGTCGAAGTGGCCCTTTCGTTCCTCGTCGTTCTCGATGACTTCATCTCTATCAGCTGGAGGCTGCGGTTTGACTTCCTCCGCCCATTTCTCCACGCGCTCTGCTGAGGAGCTAGCGGTTTGCGAGCTGCGACGGCCAGGGAGGAAGGCTTGATGTTTCTCTGACAAACCTCGGATCATATTGGTGAGGTCGCCATACTTTGCATCCAGCTGGCGGGAGCTATTGGAATACCGTTTGACGCATATCGCATGACTTCTGGGAATCTCATGCTTGTGCCGTTCAACATAGTCGGCAATTTCTTCCGGACTATGCTGGTCTAGGAACCTAATAGGGCAGCGAGAGGCAGGGCAGCGATTCGAAGAGCGCACACTCGCAGAAGGAGCTTGACTCGACCGCCTCTCCATCTGCTCCTCTTTGATGGGATCTAAATGTTGGTAACCGCATGTATCGCCGTTCTGGGATGGCAATGCTGTTTCGATTCCGTTGACCCCATTTTCAGAGGACAAATTATGAGGTTTTGAAAAAGGGCAGCGCAGACTTCCACGCGTGCCCTTGGTGGTAAAGTCTCTTTCTAGCGAGCCAGCTCTTGTTGCAACCACGCCAGTTGATCCGTCATCATCAGGGCTGAGGAACGATTTGTATATCCCCACCCCCTCTGTTATGACAGCAAGACTCGAATCTCCTACGTTTCCGGACTTTGAAAGATCTTTTACTACATCCACTGAATTTAGGCTTTGATCTGAAGGATTGTCAAGTTCGATATGGCGAGCCAGGATCTTCTCTGCGACAATCTTCGTGTGCGGATCGATTCCTTGCGGAGTTCGGTCTGCTAGCTTGAGATACTTTCCAAGAGTCAGCAGAGATCAAATAAATAATATGAAACGAGGCAGTCAATGAAGTCTCATCAGATAATACATGTTATGTCCGTCATCGTCACATGGACTCCTGATCTAGAGCTAATCAAGTTCTCTCATCACTTGAGACAGGCTGGTGTGGAGGGGAAGGGAGGGAGAAAATACCTCATTATGGGCATATTCCAGCCTTTGTTGGAAGAGTTTCTGTTTGAAGCTGAGTTGTTGAGTGGTCAGCAGTAGAGCTTCGAAAGCTCGAGCCAGGATTTTCAACTGTCGGTCTGGCTGCGAATCGGCAGCGAGAGGAGCAGGAGACATTATGCAAAAGAGGCAGTAATACTACAAAGGCAGAGACTGATGCATCTGCTGGAGATAAGAGTACTTCTGCAGAAGAGCAGAAGTACTAAGAGACATGAAGCAAGCCGTCGTACGACGGTATAGTGAGATGCGGGAGAAGCTTCAATCTTTTGCTGCCTTAAATACTCACCTTCTGTAAGCGAGATGGTCCGTGCACTCACGTGATAGTGCTCTACTTATCTCGACAATCGTTATTTCGTCATTTCGAGAAACTCGGCTGAACATAAAGACTATAGAATCATATACAGGAAGCAATAGTACGGTCCTAGCACCCGGCATCTTGACCTTGTTTGGGCTTCCGCAGCAGAGCTTGCCGAACTTATGTATCTCATGCACATACTATTGTGTACCAGGTAGGAAGTATAGAAATGGGAACCTGTATTGAAACGATGCGACTGAAATAGGAGATTACATAAAACATCGGTCGTCCTGTTTACGGAAGGACTAAGTTTGGTGACAAACAGGGTCATGACGAAGTGACGATCCTTCAACGGCCAAGGTTCAATTTCCGTAACCTGAAAGCCGAAGCGGCTGTGCAGAGGAAGTTCTTGTTACCGAAATTTTTCGGGCGAAGCCTGGAAAGGTGGTGGATATGCTGTTAATGGTTGTGCCTGGCTCCCATTTTCTATAAATATAAATGGGCGGACAGACTCTATATCCAGGCGCCAGTCGCGGCCAACTCAGCACCTCTAGCTGTCTTTATCGACGGAGTCGCCTGAGAACTTCGAGCATTAATCCATGGTAACGCATCATCTTTGTATTGTTCTAAATTGAACTTCAACTTGAATATTGAAAATAGTTAGAAAGCAAGCATGCACAAAGGGCGGTGGGCTGTAACACGATGTGGAACATGGATATCATGAGTCTGAGCATAGGAAGAGAATACATTCCATACTCAATCCATAGCAAGTGCTAATGCTTGTAGGTCCACGGTGGTGTACAGGAATCTTCGTACTGCAAATCTGTGTACTAACAGTATTTAGGCACTTGATCTGTCTTTTTGTTAGGCAAAAGAATGTCATATCATTAAGCTAGCAGGATTCGTCTACCAGGCTTGAGCCTGCATATGTCGTGCATGCTTGTAGACAGCGGAAGCAATGAGCCTGCATGGCTTCCGCGCCGACCCCGCGAGGGCAATCGGTCAAATATTCGTTCGTGTGTCGTCGTAAAACAGTTCCCCGGAACTTGTGTCTCACAAGGAGTCAAGCTAGTGCAAACAGCACCGTAGGAACGGTCAATTTAGCGACAGCATATGGGAATGCGGCCAGAATGGCAAAAGACTATCCCGCGTTGAGCTGGAGGCCTGGAGTGCCCTAGAAGTGTTAGACTGTAACGTAACTGGTCAATACGGACGGCACAATATAGCAGCTCCCAGTCAGTAGTCTTAGCACGTACTTATGCTAGCTCGGCCCGCAGGTCCCTTTCGCACGGGGAAGCGGGAGACTTTTCTAGACGAGTCGAATGCAACTCACCGAGTGAGAAAGTGAGATGGCCTGAAACATGGCGCGAGGCTGCAGCAAAGCGTACCTCTTGGACACTAGAACTCACTTGGACGGCAAACAACTCGAGACAAGTGGCGAACGGCAAGAGGAGAATTATCCGCTAGTACACTGTAGGATAAGTGATTTGCACCATTTCACCTTGCATGGACGATCAGTGGTGGTGTCATTGATCCACAGGCAGACGGTGAAAGAAGTCGTATCTGCAATCGATGTGAGCAGCTAAGGAAGTTAAATCCACCGCTACCCCTCGAGGGTTCGGTAAAGAAAGGCCAACCAGGAGGACGCGACCGAGGTTGGACTTGATTGGAATGAAGACGAAGTCTACTACATGGCTAGTTACTGACGGAAGCACGAGTCGGAGAGTTGAGGAGGGAGAAACAGCGGCGGTGGGCTGATGATAGGATTCTAGACTCGATTGCGAAGTCTGGCGGGGCTGTATACTTCTTACAGGGACTGGTTGGTACTGCGACTTTGAAAGCAGTTGGGAGAATACCCTCATATGAAGATACCAGGTTAAGAGGTGCATTCCGGAGTATTATTCTATCAAGTCAATAAGTAAATGAAACGAAGCAGAGGAAAATGAATAGTAACACCGGACGGAGATGTAATCGCGTTGTGTAATAGCCTGTAAGAATCTGTATGTATCTTGGATGCGGAATTATTCAGATCTTTTTTTTCTCTTCCCCTCTGCTTATCACAAACTATTTCTACTTTCCCAATCTTCCCAGACCCTCAGCTCTATTTTTCTCTCTCCTTTTCTTTTCCTCTTCTTCTTCTTCCCTTCCTTTCACCATGTCCCAACATACCGCTTCCACATCCCCCGATGCCTCCTCCACCACCCAAGTCGCCGGACACCCCTCCTCCGCTACCTCCCGCGCCGCCGAACTCGCCAGTCTTAAGGTAAAGCTGCGTGCTGCGCTGCGCCAGTTTCCTGACTTCCCGTCCCCCGGCATCCTCTTCGAAGATATCCTCCCCATCTTCTCTGATCACTCCACCCACGAAGCCCTCGTTCGCTGCCTCGAGCTCCACATCCTAGAAACCCTGGCGGATGAGAAGCCTGATGTTATCGTCGGCCTAGAGGCCCGAGGATTCCTCATGGGCCCTAGCCTCGCTCTAAAACTCGGCGCCGGTTTCGTCCCTGTTCGCAAGCAGGGCAAGCTTCCGGGTCCATGCGAAACCCAGGGCTACGAGAAGGAATATGGTCAGGACTTCTTCCAGATGCAGTCCGACGCTATCAAGCCTGGCCAGAAGGTGATTGTGATTGACGATATCATCGCAACAGGTATGTCCTCTCTATCTATCTTATCTCGACATGAACTAACCGTTACCCTCAGGCGGCTCGGCGTACGCAGCGGGAGAGCTTATTAAGAAAATGGGTGGTAATGTGCTGGGATTTGTCTTCTTGCTCGAACTGGAATTCCTCCACGGCCGGGACAAGCTGTCTGCGCCCGTTCACACCCTGCTCACTGGCCAGGAAACGAAAGCATAATCCGGTTTTTTTTATATGATCTCTTATACGATTTTCACTTTTATATGTTTACGAAGTCCCCAGCTTCCGAAACAAAAAGCATCGACAACGGCCCGGACTTGCTGGTTTCGCCTCGCTCGCAGTTCCTGGTTCCCATAACTCTAAACTCAACCGAGCCTCTGACCTCGGCGGGCCAACAATTGCGAATTGGGCCGCGTCAACGGATAGACCGCATTATTTAGACAAATCACGACCCGCTGGCGGCCTGGAAGAGGACGTGATTTCAACGCTGGGGATATCAGCTTAGGGCTCCTGTTCTTAATGACGATAGACTCTGAATACCAAACATTTGTATAGCAAGTCAAAAGTCTCCTTAATCAATAATGCAATGATGGCCACCCTATCTAGTCTAAAATCTACTCCAACGGAATAGAAGGTCTCATAACCTCCTCCGCCCAATCCCTTGGAAACCCAAGTTGTACAGCCTCTCCAATCGCCCTATTCATTCGGGGGATATACTCCTCCTTCGGCTTTCCGACCTTCACCCGCAACTCATCAACATATACCAACACCCTGACCTTCCCGCCAACTCCCTGCAACCCTTTTCGCTCCCTATACCCCTCATCGAACCACTTCACAACTCTCGCATCAACATACCACTTATTATAATCCCCATCCCCCTGCTCTTTCGGCCTAATCTCCAGCGGAACCTTTTGTTCTTCCATGGATTCCCCCGCTAAATAATGCACCCCTTCATACCCATCCAACACCGTCTCATCCTCTGCACTCATTTCGTACAAAACCCCGTAAACTCCTCCACGGGGCATAGACTTCGAGATCGACTCCGGCACGTTGTCGCCCTCGGTGATTTGTGGTCCTACGCGCAGCCCCGCGGGAGGCACAACATTCGCGTACCCCGGTTGACAAATTAGCCAGCGCCAGGAGTCTAGGGCTGCCAGGGCGACGGGGTGCCCTGAGAGCGTGGGGTTGTGGACACAGCGCATGCGCATCTGCGTGGGAGAGAGATTGGAGCCGTAGGCGAAGTAGAGGTGTTTTGGAGCGTTCTTGGGTGCTATGTCGGGAGGAGTATGCTGTGCGGATGAGGGGTTGATGGCCGTTGTTGCCGTGGTCGGGATAGTAGGGGGAATTAAACCATCCTGCTGATTTTCTTGTTGAAGATGCATTTTCTACGCTTTTGATGTGCCCAGTTGAAGCTGACTTGTGAAGAAGGGTGTGTTCCTGACAAGATCGAGAAAGGAAGAAAGGGTCTAAAGATACTGAGGGTGGAGAACAGAGAGTGGAGTCCGACGATGGCGAACTCAATGTGATCTTTGGTTCCGATATTAATACTCCTGGGAAATGCGGAACCAGCCATGCTTCGGATCAATAGGAAAACATGTACAGACTGAAATTATGTAGTCTAGACGATGAATAAATTAGAAATCGGCACGCCCTGCGACCGCATCGAGTATCTTCGTCGGATGCCTACACCCCGCGCCTGACGCAGAAGCTCGTACGTCTCGTCTCCGCCTCCAACGAGCACCATGCTGAGCAGATGCCGTCGCGGGATTCCACCAGCGGTCACCTGTCTTTCGTCTAGCTGCGGGCGCACAAGGTACGGTTCTGCAAGCCTTGCTGCGTATCCCGGACCAAAGTTCTGGCCGTCATTATGTTCTTCTTCATCGTACGAGACAACGATGACGAGCTTCAGTGCATTTTTTGACGGTGGGTGTGCTGCAATATTTCGGAGTTTCTGTGAGAATGTGCACCCCCTGCGCTTGATCACGAGTACTTGATGGGTCTGCGCGACGCTTCGGAGGATGCGTTGATCGCAGAGGTCGTCGGCCATGTAAATGTCAAACCAGGGCAGTCGGACTTGCGATGTCCCACCGTTGATTGACACGAGTGGTGAGTCGTCCACATCGGGCAGAGGACCCGACCCTAACCCGGTCGACACGGCAGCAGGAATAGGAAGTCGGGTTGCGCGAGGCTTCGAAACAGAGGGTGCCGGTGTGTAGATTTGGTTTACCTCATCTTGAAGCAACGACGCGACCGAGTTAACCAGCGATGATAAAACGTTCCTCATGCTCGAGGTAGATGCGTCTACCGGTGCTGCGGCTTTGTCATCGTCTATCGGTGCATTGGCATTGATGATTCGCTGGTGGGCTCCAGTTCCGGATGCAGCAGGCTCTCGATCATCATCAGAATCATTTCGGCGGCCGAGATTTTCTGGGACAATGTCAATGATCAAGTCAATCATCGCGGGATCGCGAACACGGGTGAAGTTCGGATCTCCAGGGTCCAGGACATCAAATGTGATCTCCCGCAAGAGGTATACCTTCTCATCTTTTCCTAGGGGTACGCCGTTGATCACCTGCACTCTGAATTCGCTTCCTTCAGCGCTATAAGACGATGCGTCCTTGATCATGCTCATCCGCAGGCCGCCAATACTTTTGACAAGGACACCGTCCTGAACGCGTTCCAGCGAACCTGGCCCATGAACCATTCCGGATACGGCTGGAAACGATATATCTAGAGTTGGACGAATCGCCATGAGTGAGCTCGTCGCGTTGAAAGGTATCAATTCCAGTGGTAAAGTCCAAGGAAAGAACGTATAATTAGTTGGGGAAGTTAGATCTGCAATTGTAACCCCGGGACGATCCTTTGCAGGTTTTTCCAAAGGCCCTTCTGGTGGCCCCCGGCTCGGCATCAAGTCGAGACGAGCCAGGTTTGCGGCGTGAAAAACGTCGGGGCGAGCAGCTGTTGACGACAACCCAAAGGCTGGAGGCAAAGGCGCGGCTTGGCAAGTAGGTGCAGCTGAATGCTTCTCTCCATGCTCCTTCTTCTTTTTGCGCGGGCTTGAGCGCTGCGTCGAATATATACTCTTTGGAATAAGTAGTGGATGCGCTTCGGTCGTGAAAACGAACGGCTGATCCAGGTGGTTCAAGGGATGTTCCGGATGATACAGCAAAAACATGTACTTGGCTGTCTCACCGAGAAAGAAGCTCTCCATGCGGTCACTCAATTCTCCGTTACGGACGTCTTGGAGCCCCGCCCAGCCGCATCTTGTCCAGCAGCGTCTTTTGAGGTCTCGCAGCACCATTTCACCAACGTGCAGATACCAAGGGTCTTTTGTGGCTTGATAGAGATAGTAAGTTGACTCAATGAACTCTGGCCGGCCGCCGTACCATCCAAGATTACCCTCAACGTTTCCTGTGGCCACATTCCATCTTTCAGGAAGTCCAGCGAAACGGTTCCACACAGCTGTCGTAAGCAGATGGATTCCTATAGCCTCATCCAAATCTCCTGCCAATGAAAGGAGTCCTGGGTAGAAGGCGCTCAGGCTATCAATCCAAAAGGCTCGTGTAGCGCCGGTGAAGATGTCGCCTTGAATTAAGTGCGGGTGTTGATACCCCTCCCCTCGATAAAGATGACGCTTGATCGACGAGTGCGACTCCTCCCAGACTTGCAAAAATGCTTCTGGAGAATGCTCGTACTCGCTAAGTGGGAGGAAGTAGTCGTCCAGAGCATGCCACGGGCTGCTGCGGTTATGCTCGGGCCGCTCCCCGGATGAAAGTAGAACATACGACTTGAACGCATATTCGAAAAAACTATCAACCCCGGCGCCAATCTGTCAAGTCACCAGTTAGCTATGGTAGCAACATCAATGGCAGGATAATGGCATACACCAGTGAAGGGTGCAACCCATTTGCCAGACTCAGCATCGATGCCCGCGCCAATTAATCCAATATCGCTCCTCCTATACCACACAGCCCAAAAAGCTCTTTTCGCCAGTTCCTCGTACCGGCCATCACCAGTGAGCCTGCTCAAGAGAGTGAATTCCAGGACAAGGCTGCCTGCGCCTGCGCTGCATGTCTCCGTGACCTCCGCTGATGATGCATCACAGGCATTACCATCTTTATCATCACAAACACGTACAGTATCCGCATTCAACGGTGAATTGGCGTAGAAAGGCTGCTGGTGCACTCCGTGACGGAGATTCACCCGCGGGTAAGGAAGACCTGTATGGGTATAGAAAGCCGGTAGGATGCGATTCGCTAGATCAACAGCAAGTCGGAGCAGTTGACCATCGTACACAAACCCATTGTCCCAGGCGATTCCCCGACTATCGGCGGCAAAGGACGTCTTATCCCAGGCTTTCGCATACGCCGCCTCCTTCGCCGGGGGACTATAACGAGTAATGGGAAGATCACCGACAGCAAAGAGATGCGAACTTAGCAGCCCACCTAGAAGACTAATGTTAGACACAAGCATGGTCCCGATTCATTGAGCAGGAGGCCCAGTCGCATACCCAGTCCTCGAATGACCGTCTCAAAAACTTGGACCTTGCTATCAATGTCGAAACCGCGGCTACGCTCGCCTTGGCCTGTGGCGCCATCCGAACCGTCCCCGTAGAGCCTGACAAAATCTTTTATACCATCCTGGAAGTACTGCCATGCTTTGGCACCATCATCAGGGCTTGATGCCAAGATTGCCAGAGTTGACAAGCTATCGATTAGAGTCAAGGAGTAATTCCCCAGGACATCATTAAGTTCGGCGTGTCCAGGGTTTTGTCTGTCGCGGACAAGAGGCTCACATGAGAGAGGTCTTAGTTCGTCTTCAGGGAAGGCATGTTCGAGGTAGTTCTCAAACCCGTGGTAAAACATCTGCTCTGTCTCGGTCCTAATTCCCAGTGAAAGGTTACCTCCACGATCCATATATTCTGGTTTAGGCGCATAAGCCTACCTTAGGTGCCTGATCTGGTCAGACCTCATGCCCTGCGCTGTAGACACACATAGTGACAGAAGCAAGACCAAGCCCGTCATCCCCGCAGAACAGACGGACATCTGCAGCCTCCAACATCCTAAGCGCATAACCGCAGAAACGAACCGGCCGCAGACGGCATGGGAGCGTGGCAGGACTATTTCGGAAAGGGAGCTGGTTGCGCCGATGGTCACTGGTGTCTTGCTCAAAAATCCTTAGATTGCGGCGGACAATGCCAATACAATTGTTGGCCGGAGTCGAGACTGCACGTGAGCTTTCAAGGATCCAGAGACCAGATCTCCGCTCCTATCTTATCGCGACTCTCCACCCCAGCTTACAGTACATTATTGACATTTGCCCTAGTATATCTGATCGTTGGTGCTCTACGTTGTCTTGTCGTAGCGGTACTCAGTTTTCAACTATGCTACTAACTGTTTAGGCTTAATAAGTACGGAAGAGCGGATGAGGACAAGTTTTACGTGGACGCCCAAACACACTAATTCAGCCCATGTCCTTGACCCCGAAGCTCCTAAAGGTAAAAACACCATGTAGAGGATGCGGCGGCTTCTGTATCGGAAGACAAGTTGCACTCAGGTCAGCGACCAGCTAACACCGCCGCAAATGCTCGTTGAACGATGTGGTTGAGCTTTCAACTTCCGACGCCGTTGTCGGACATGTAGCTTGGGGGCCGGTGTCCTTGCGGTTTGCGATTTGAATTCTCATTCCTCCTTTCCGAATGTTGCTGTGCAGCTGGCTGGTTCCCAAGGCACGGCCAGTGAAGTAGACAAGGATCGAGTCTCTGGATATAGATCAATAGCTGTGCGGTTTCAATATACAGAATGTCGTCACTTACCACACTGTCTCTCCATAGACCGTACGCCGGCGGTGGAGTCGCCACTTTCACAACAGGGCCAGTACTGTGACTTTCGGTGAAGCGCTCCTCATCCCCGGCTATAGTGACATGAATAGGTTGGTTTGGCCGCACATAGCCAGCAGTCTCTGTCGGCTCGATAAGAAGTGTGCCATCGGCAGCATAATTCGGAAACTGATAGATTGCGGCAACTAGACGGCACAAAGCGTGACACCATACTACTCCAATCGTCAGAAGTATGAAGGTCAAGATAATGTAAAGCCAGGGCCCCTGAATAGCGCGAAGAACGACGAACGTGATAACTAAGGCTGTTAGTAGGACCAAAAGAGTAGACATGCAAATCAAGGCATACAGATAGCAAGGTTGATAAGGAAAAGGACCGTGGAGAGAACTAAATTAAAGAGTTTCCAATGAATGGTTGGATCTCTGATTATCGAGGTACTAGCCCGCACAGAGAGTTTCCTCCCCGGTATTACACTGCGTCTGCCCTCATGATGCGAGCTGCAGGCTCCTGCTGGAGCAGAAGTTTGAGAAGTTGGGAGTGTGAGGGTAGTCTGCAATGGCATCGGTAGCATCGAAATAAAGGGAAAAGACCGGATAGCCATGGATGGGTGTGGGGTGTGGAGTCACCTGCACACGACCGTAGTCGCATTGATCTCGGAAGACTGACATGCTGATAGAACTAAAATGGAAACTGTAGTGCCAGGTGGTCGATAGAGTTCTTAGAGAAGGTGCGTCCGACTGTACGATTAGAAGCACTTCTTGCTAATCCACGGCCGGTTTATAATGTTCGGACGTTCCTCGTTCATTGAATACACAAAATATCATAGTAGGCGCTCGAAACGCCAGTTGAAATAGCTAATTTATGCTTCAATGTCGACCAGAATTCAAAGCCGGCTCAGGGCTAGGTGACTTCAAGGTGCCTCTACTACCAAGTCCTTTCCATCTCCCATGTCCGAAAGTAGAGCGAACTGTAGCATAAATTCTTGAACGGGTGACATCTCCTATGAACAAACCTCCCCCCCTATACCGATTTCGAAGCTAGAAAACAAGGTACTCGTTCGGGCTTTGGTCTGAGGCGATATGTTAGCCCAACTCCTCCATCATAGATGATTATGGTTAAAGTCCAGCGTATGGAATATGTATGTCGAGGAAGATCTGGATGCTTCATCCATGGGAAAGTACTATCAAAATCAAAGTTGCTCATGTGATGCAGCGTACATGAGGATATGCCTAGTCCGAAGCTCTGATAATAAGAAATCTCCAGCATTGAGATGAGCGGATCGTGTACCCGCTATCAATCAATGCCCAGATCGTGGAATAGGCCAGTTTCTAATTTCGCGATAGGATAGTCTCCAGGAAGACGTTCAGCGTAAGGCCCACCCCTTTGATTTGAAGAGGTGCATCCAACTATTCGTATTCCCTCTGGTACATACCCCGTGCACAATATTGGACGACCTGATTGGCTCGCAGCGCATTTATCCCACGGTAGCAGTCAGTCCGCTCAGATTCGTGAATATCCATAGATCAATCGTCTTTTGAAAAATGAGCTTCTAGTGGCGGATCATGGCCAAGTTGCTCTCCTTAAAACGCTTCATTTTCATTTGCCCAATTCACCCAACATCAAATTCCGGTCAGACGATGCAGAAACAACTGGAGGTTAGAGTTAGCGTAAGAGCCTCGGAATTTCAGAACAGCTGGACTTACTAATAGGCTCATTATTTGGCGTGAATCGCACATCATTGACAGTGCCCTTGTGCCCGGGAAGCTTGTACAGGATTTTCCCAGTCTTAAAGTCCCAAACAACAACGCTTCTATCACCGCTTCCAGCTGCAATTTTATCGCCAACCGGATTCCAACTGGCTCGAATGAGATTCTTTTCTAGACCGACCGGTGCACCGTCATATGTCCTGATGTGACGATTCGTTGGCGCGAAAGGTCGAATATCCCATGTGCGTACTGTGGAATCAAAAGAGTTAGACAGAAGAGTTTGCGAGTCTGGCGAAACCTCAAGAGATGTGATAGTATCCATGTGTCCAGCCATGGAGTAAACTATAGCCTTCTTTCGAATGTCCCATACGTGGATTGTGTTATCGATGCCTCCACTGAATATCTCATTTCCAGCTTCAGATTGTGCCACCGCGGTAATAGGAAGCTCCGTTTCCAGGTAATCAATTGCCTCTCTCTGTCGAGGGTCCCATATCCCAATCGTACCATCGTCACTAGCGCTGACCAGCATTTCTTGGCCTCTTTTGCTAATTTCGAGACTGTTTATGACCTCTTCATGACCAATGTAGCGCCGGATCCTCTGGCCAGACTCTATATCCCAGCTCGCAAGTGTCATGTCGGCCGATGCGGAGAATATGATTTTGGAGTCTCGTGACCATTGCAGGTCAAGAATAGCGCCTTTGTGACCAGATAGAATGCCGTAATTTTCGCACTGCCCATAGGTGTTCCAGAGCACTTTGTTAATGCAAGTTAGTCATGATTCGAGTTCATGTCCTAGTCTTTGACGTACATATAGATCGATCCATGGAACCAGATGCAATGTGCTGCGCCGTTGGGTCAAATCGTACGGCGAAAACCTCACCAGAATGGCCTGAAGTCTTGTAATTAGCATAATTATTCCAGGTAGATCGCATTCAGCCTCACCTGTGAGCTCCATGATCGGCGCATTAAGGCCACTGGTACGAGGGACCTGCAATTATCGTCAATGACGATATTTCATCATTACTTGTGCGTCAAGAGAGCTCTTCATACCGCTTGTACGAGGGTTCCATCTTGTCCTGAGCTCTTGACAACAGCTGCACTATTATCGAGTCCACCATCAGATTTCTTTCGTTTCACAACCAATTGACTGGACGAGCCAAAGGCCGCTTGAGCCGGTCGTTTCTCGCCGGACATTTTACAAGGAAGTTCGCAGTTTCCAAAGACTGAAATGGAGGAAAATGTGATATGAGAAGTCTGGGGCGGTAAGAAGCCAGCTGTAGTAACTAAGCAGGTATCGCAATCAAGAAAAACGCGGCCGGTAGACCTCGGGCGGTGACCAATTCGGCGAGACGCTAGCCGCGGCAGGCGCTGGCCACGTATCTAAGCGCGTAAAGCTCCGCACACCCCCAGCCTAAGCGGGGTCTCGTTCGTCGGCGATTGAATCCGTGTAGTATTGCGGAGATCAATTAACTCCGTGTCTCCTCCCTGAATTTAGTCACTGAACGTCCTGAACAGAGGCCGTGACCATGTCCTCAACGAAAGTGTCGAGAATTGGAGAAGAGTAAGTAATTCTGATATCGGATTAAGCAGCCTGCTAACACGTTGATCTTTCAGACTCTGGAAGTCAGTAAGCCGCCGCCATCACCTCGCTCTAGCAGCCTTGGGATAGCTACCGAACAAATGCGCTGATACGATCCGTTGCTTGCAGAAACAAGATCGATAAAGTTAATGCGGAATTGGTGACGCTGACTTACGGGACAATTGTTGCACAACTATGTCAGGACTACGACGGAAACTACCCCGAAGTGAACAAGCAGTTGGAGAAAATGGGTTATAATATTGGAATGCGTCTCATTGAAGACTTTCTGGCAAAGTCCAATGCTCAACGATGTGCCAACTTCCGCGAGACGGCGGACATGATCTCAAAGGTACGATAGCCGTGGTTAAACTACGACGATCAGCTGGATCTACCCAGTGAAGCTAATACGGACCAGGTGGGATTCAAGATATTTCTAAACATCACCCCGACGGTGACGAATTGGACCAGCGACAACAACCAGTTTTCCTTGATCTTTGATGAGAACCCGCTAGCGGATTTTGTCGAATTGCCGGACGATGGACGAGCGCAGGATGAACTGTGGTTCTCAAACATATTGTGCGGCGTTCTTCGGGGCGCGTTAGAAATGGTAAGTCTGAAGACCCCTCTCCGCTTGACCGCATCGCTAGCACTAACTGAGTCTTGATATAAGGTGCAAATGCAGATTGAAGCTCATTTTGTTAGCGACATTCTGCGCGGGGATGACACAACTGAGATGCGGGTATCGCTCGTGAGGTATATTGAGGACGAGGTGCCTCCAGAGTCAGATTGAATGCGGCGCGATTGTTGTGATTCATGGCGTCCGGTGTTCAAGGCTTACAACTTCGATTTTGTCATGTCTCTGTGTCTCTGACCTTGAGGAACGCGTCCGGTAATGTCAACGAGCAACCTGTAGTAGGTTGATGAGCCTATTGTTCTACCGGTAGAACAGATAAAAATGCCGTTTGTGGTGCGATACATCTTGACCAGCTTGCCTTAGTGAAATTCTAAGTGTCGAAAGATACATCTCATACAATATACTGATAGCTGGGTTGCACTGGGAACGGGCACAATGAGGGCACAAGTCGTCTTCCTTCAGTTATGGATCATGCACGGGGACCTATATTCCTTGGTTTGTACAATATTTGGTTAGTACATGCAGTTAACCTGGTAAACTTACCCTTACTATAAATCTATTCCTTGCAAATATATATTTCGGAGTACGAGCTGTGATCTCGGCTTATACTATTTATGATCATCATTCTTCACTAGTCAATACTCGATGTTGAAAACCCAGGCCTTGTTTACTGGAAAAGTCAATTTGGGACGCAGACATAGAACTAGATGACAGCAGACTGACTCCTTAAGATGGAACTAGGAGATGATCGCCTTATAGACGTCTCTTACCGAACTAATATTGTTTGGGGCGCTTAGTGATCAGCCCCATTAAACTCTTTGTACTCCGGGGTATGCGACTGATAATCATACTGAGCTATCTGCACGCCAATAATGGGTCATCTGGGACGGAGTGATATTGTGCGGAATAATAAAGTCCTTTGGAGTATCACCCTTCCCTAAAAATGTCGAGTAATAATATGCAAATCTTCTAGCTTGCAAGGGTTGAGACGTGCCAGGAGAGCCACGTGATACGCTAAGTCTAAAAATGGACAAGATCCATTCTGTGCTGGAAATTACGCCTCTACAGAGACCCTGGTGTAACAACTGATGCATCGACTTTGGATCAGTCCATCAATTCCGACACGGTTCTTCCATCTTTCTCGCGCGGCGTGATAAAAACACTGTCGGTTCTCAAAATTTATTTTCTCTTTATTCTCTGAACTCATTGGATCTAGTCCTACATCTGCTTAGTGGGGAGGAGTTAACTACACTGTCAAGCAGCTTTGCGGCGACAGAGACGGAGTCCGCCTTGCCTGATTGCCGTCTCTCCCAACCACCGTAAGCATCGAGTCCGATTTTTATTCTTTACAAACATCGCTATTTTCTTGCTGTGCGCATTGCTAGCAGGTGAGTAAGCTGTTACTTCTGCTTTATCCCATGTTTCGTCTTTTCCATTCCTCCTTTTTTCGCGGTTGTATCACTTTCGCCGCCTCTGGCTGCATACTCAGATCTACGCTTGGCAGCGGCATCTCCCAGCCCTCCCGCCTTGTTCCGGGCAGGTTATTCCGGCCCGAACAAGCGATTTCCGCGCAGCAGAAAGGAAGAGGGAATCCAAGCAGCGCCCAAGTCTCCAAGTCCTGGAAGTCGGTCTGAGTCTCTGAGAACTTGACCTTGACTTACCACTCTTCTTCAGGCACCGCGCCTGATATCCACGCCTTCCCATCCCCTTCTCCTCATTTGCACAACTCCTCCACTTGCCTCTCCCATTTCATTGTACTGTCGCTGTTTTTCTAAGATCCACCTATACCTGATCTTGACGGTCGCCTACTTTACCACCCACCGCCCCCCTCTTCTCTCGCTGGCCTGATCTCCGCCAGCTGCTCCATCACTTCGCTTTCCGTACTCCATAAGAGCGCTTCAACCAGCATCGTCTTTTTTGTTGAACTATTCTTTTTTTTAATCATCCTCGCGATACAACCGTCCACGCGCTCATCTTATTTTGACTTTTCGTGCACACTAAACGCCGATCCTTTCTCGCTGCTTCTTTCGTGTTGCTAACTGCCAGTCGCAACTCCCAGCCATCTCGCGCGGTTGATCTCTACAGCTGAGGTCCTATGACCAATGTTATAGCGACTAGCTCCTTCACATCCGATATCTCTTTACGCCTACTGTCAGACGAACTCCTTATCGTGCGCTGGGAGAACCCTTCCTTTCGATTTATCTACACCTGCTATTGAGCGTGCAGACGCCGATCTCTCCGGCGCACTTTGCATACTCTTTCGCCGATCTATAATATCCATCTACTCTTATCGTTTCCCACTACTACTTCTGCGTCTATTTCCGCCTTCTATTGGGCTGTTTTGCTTCCAGCCTGTGGATGTGCGTATCAGCTATCTAAATCGCTCCCCCCGAGGACAGCCGAGTAGGAGAAGGTGACAGTCACTGGCACGCCAAAATGAATCCAATGAATGTCGGTGGAATGAATCCTGGTGTCGGTGGTCCGGTTGGAGGTGTCCAGATGGTCAATAATGGTTCGATGGTACCCCGTAATGATGGCAGTATGAACAATTCCCCTGAAGTCATGATCGGCAACCTCAACACATATATCTATGACTATTTTTTGAAACGCGGTTACCATGACTGCGCACGAGCCCTTGTCAAGGATGAATCGATTAAGCTCAACACTGAACCTCCTATCAAAACGAGTCCGGGTCAACGCAGGGACGGCGAGGTGAATGGTGTCGACGGCGACGCGGTGATGACAGACAGTAAAGACGGTGACAAACTGAAGATTCCTGACGACTTGCCTCGTCCCAATCTCAACAGCGAAAGTCAGTCGTCTTCGTTTCTCTTGGATTGGTTCAGCCTGTTCTGGGAGTTTTTTTGGTCCCAGCGTAAGAAAGGGAACAGCGCCGACGTGAGGCAATATCTCCAACACACTCAGGTATGAGCGCGAATCCTATCAATTTTACCCCCTTGCCGACCCTCTAACGTTCTGCGTCGCAGAATATGATGCGCATTAGAGAGCAGCAACAAAGTCAAATGTTCCGAAACCAGCAACAAATGATGCCGGGTCAGATGGGGCGGCTCAACAACATGCGTGGGAACGGAATGGTCCCTCCCAACTTACAGAAGGCCGTCCTGCAGAATAACACTGGTGGCTTGTACGTGTGCTTGCCCTCTATCCCTTTTATGCGCGGAATATCTACAATTTACAGCCCTACCAGTGGTGGGCAACCGAATGCTGATATTTTTTATAGCTCCCAGCAGCAATATGCGCAACTACAACAAAAGAGTCAACAGATGCAGATGATGCAGATGCAACGCGAGCATTCTGATATTGATATGAACGGCCACCGACCGCCCTCTCCATCCTCCGCCGAAAATGCGCCATCCCCGTCGAAACGACCCCGCCTTGAAGGTGGTCCCATGAATGGGCAACAACTGGCACCCAACGGACGTGGCCAGGGTCAGGCGATGCCTGGCCAACAGAACCCGATGTTGATCCAGAATGGACTTACACCGCGCGCGATGAACCCTAACCAATTTGGTGCTTTTCAGCAATCGGGTCCGGCTGCACAGCCAAAACCAATCCAGGTATATGCTCAAAACTTGGCTCTACATCACTCTCGCTCAGCAATGAATAACCAGGGCATGCCTAATGGTTTAATGAATCCCGGCGTAATGCCGAATCAGGCTGATCTGGTTCCCATGTCAGACGGCCAGGGTATGTATCAGATGAACAACGGCGAGTTTTATCCGAATGGCCAAATGGCGCAGGTTAGGCCTGGGGCTCAAACTCCTGGTGGCCAGCATGGTAACCATGCTCTCCAGGACTATCAAATGCAACTCATGCTCCTTGAGCAGCAAAACAAACGCCGACTCATGATGGCTCGCCAAGAGCAGGACAGCATGACCCGTGGCCCCGATGGTCAACCCTTGCCTGGGCAGCAGGGCCAACAGCAACCGGGTCAAATGCCTCCGGGTACTTCTCCCCAGGGCAGTAGGACGGGGGCGTCGCCAATCCCTAACGAGCAAATGAAGCGCAACACCCCCAAATTGAACCAGTCTGGTCTTCCAAATTCACCGAACGCTCCCGACGCAATGATGCAGGGTCGTGGGTCTCCTGCTTCAATGAACTTCACCGGGCAACTGCCCCCCGAAATGGCAGGTCAGTTCTACATCAAGACGATGCAGGAAGGTATGCAGGGCGCCAACGGTATGCGGCCACCGAGCTCCAACCCGGCATTTAGTGGCCCGCAAATGGGCCAACCAGTCCAGGCTGGCACGGCGAATCGAATGCCGAATGGAGGCTGGCAACAACAGCCAGGTGGTCAACCTGTTGTCCCACAGCAGTCTCCGATAATACAGCCCCCAACCACCGGAACACCCCAGAGTGTGAATTCAATGCCACCTCCCCAACCTCCTACAGCCAATGCCGGTCGTCAGCCTCCTCCATCTCCCCAGACTGGAAATGCTGCTCCCCCGACTCCGCAACCCGCTTCTAAGGCCGCGCCGAAGAAGAAAGAGACTAAAGATAGAGCCAAGGTTTGCTTTCCAACCATTAATCTCAACGCGTCCTTTCTGTCAATGCTAATCGTTTAAAGCGACCAAACAAAAAGACCGCAGCTGCAGCCGCAGCCGCGGCGGCTAACAACACGACCGCTACACCATCATCAGAGGCAGAGCAGCCACCGACTCCTACACCAGCGACGCCAATCACTCCCCAGCATCATCAATCCTTTAACAAGTCTGGTGGGAATGCCACTGCGGGCGCTCCTCCTCAGCCCACATCCGCTCCCGCTCAACAGACTTTTGTGCAGCCTCCGCCGCCTGATCAAACCCAGTCATTGAACGATCTTACCATGCCCGATGTAAGTTTTATATATGGAACTAAGTGTATCATTTGCTAACATTAGAATTAGCCATCTGCATTTAGCCTCGATTTCAGCGCACTGGAGAACCCGGACATCCTCGAGAATTTTGACTTCGATACATTCCTCAACACCGATACGGATACAGCAGGGTTCGGATTTGACCCAAGCATATCATACCCCGACGGTGTTGAGACTGGCACCGAGAGTGGTCTCTGAACGAAATCAATGGTTTTTAAATCAAAGCTATCTTATACCCTTGTTTTGTTTGTACATTCGTCGACCTGGTGCCAAGTTGGCTATTACCCTTTCCTCGCTTTCTTTCCATTTTCTCTTTCTGTTTCTTTTTTCTTTTTTCTTTTTTTTTTTTTCCTGTGCCGACATGATCTTGGATATGGATATGTGCCCGTGACACTGGCGTTGGTGTAATCTTGTTCTTTGCATATCCTTCCCTTTGCGTGCGCTCCGCGGAGTGTTGCTTCTGGTTTGGAATGGTTTGCGCTTCTGCTTGTGATCAAGCTGCTCTGGTTCGAGCTTCTCAACATCGCACGTCTTTTCTCCTTCTCCTTCTCCTTCTTTCATTCTTATATTACTACTACTACTTTCAATATTTGGTTAATCTCAAAATTCCAAAGACCCTCGATATGTGTTACTCTAGCGTCACTTACGCTTAAGAGTACCCTATCCAAGACACTCGCCTGGCTAGAATATTCTTTCCGTATCATTACTTCTTTACTTATTACTATTGTCATTATCATCATTATCACCATTAAATTTCATTTCATTTTTCATTTTTTGTTTTCTATTATCCTCTTTCTTTCTTATCGTCAATGAATCTGTCACTGCTTGTCACTGCTTATCATCTGTTATTTTGGGGGCGTTATCTTCAGTGGGCTTTTGTCAACACCTGGCTATTGTTATTGTTGGCTTTGACTGCGTTAGGAACGATCCTATGAACCAAGCAAAATAAATCTCGTCATGCCTTGCTCTTCATTCAGGTCTACCAGCACGTTTATGCCTCCCTGTTCTTACTCTCATGCGTAAGCGCGGGAAGCTAGGTTCTTCCTTCCCTTCTAGGGTCTTACTATCTTGAAAAGTCTGATGGGTTTGTACGAGTCTGAACACAGTCTACATAACCTTGGCAACAGCGCAAACTGACCGTCAGTTAACTATACTGACATAATCTTGTTTAGATTGTGACAACGGCTATTGGACTCTAGATTTGCTTATTTCCCATCTACTCTGAAAACAGGCGCAAAGCCCACGGTGGTGAATGCCTCCCTAGTAATAAGATAGCTCCCCAACAAACGAGGACGCAAGCGGGAACCAATTCATATCATGCATCCAAGCAGAATGTGTGTAATTCTTCGCAAGTTGAATCATTTTCCTTGCTCTGTCTAACCCTTTCAAATGGTGCTTGATATTCCTATAATTTTGGGTTGGCAAGCCCTAAGCGATTACTTTGACAAAACCACCGAGGATCATAGTTGGCTTCAGACCACACTGGCATCTTATGAGCTCACACATCATCAATCCAAATCACTTCCTAGCTGTGTCACCCCACCGAGTAATTGTTTCGCGCTCTTTGGCTGCGTTGTCTTCCAGCATCATGTCCTCCTTCACCAGATCAATCAGATAATTGTAAACATTCCAAGCGCAGGCTTCATGCACTGCAGTCCTAATACCACTGAATGTCTGAATACGCCCGATTGCGCCGGCCCTTGTGAGAAACGGATCACCTTCGAAATAAGCGGCCGCAGTATATTGTCCTTCGGTTTCGATCAGCCGGCCATCACTTCTCTCGAGCAGTATCTCGGGATGCTCCAACTTAAGGAGACTGCAGACTTCTTCAAACACTGATTGTCGCGACTCCCCTCCTGAGAGGAGAATCACAAAGTATATGTGTTAGCCTGAGGTTCGAGACTAGGGATATAGAGAAAGGGATCTATGTTACTTTCTAGCTTTGCGACCCAATTCTCAACGTTCTGAATTTCGCGTAATATATCAGAAGGTGTAACCTTCCAGTGCCGTTCTTCTTGGACCAATGGAGCCTCCACTACCGCTAATCTGCAGTTTTTCAACGGCTGCAGATTAGCGTTGCCTGGGGCAGGTTTGACCTGCGAAAAAGTTCGCGGCAACTGGTTTTTGCCGCCGTGCCTTCTCGCTATTCCTGAATGTTTGTAGTCTTTCAATTTCCTCGCCGGAGCACGTTGGCCAATAGACGAACAAAGGGAATCCTGAGCGGATTCATCCAAGAGCGCCTCAAAAGACCGTTTTCGATTCGAAGGACACTCGCGCTCTATCCGCTCGGTAGACTTACGATGATGGTCCCAGGGATTGACAGTCAACAGAGCCTTATTGGACTTTTTCAAGCTCGAGGGTTCTTCAGTATCGGCGCTCCCATAATCTTCCCTCACGAGCAGGTCGTAGAGAGCCACGTGTGCTGCGCTCTGCTTTGATTGCAGCTCCGCCGCATAGTATTTGAGAGGTGCAAAGTACGCACCTCCGCCTACCTCAACCTCGTGGCGGTACCCTTTGTGATGAGCATACTTTGTATACAATGGTTCAGGAAGTCTTTGATGCACGCAGTATTCTTTGATCCCTTAATTAGCATGCTGGCAGAAATCAAGGAGAATACTATCGTACCCTGCAAAGTTTCCACCCAATCCCAACCAGACGACACAAGTGAATCCCTAGGTCCTTCGGGCACGACCCAGTTTGGGAATTCAACTTTCAGTTTCTTCAAGGCCCCCTTGCATACGGAAACCTTCGCATTCTTTCGAGAGTCGTATACATGAGACTGGATGAATGTCATCCCGTAGATCGTCATTTTCACTCCCCATATCTACCTTTTCGGCCTTTTGTGAATTGGGATCTAGGAAGCAGAAGCGCCTTTGTTGCTATTATGCCGAAATAGTATAGTATATCAGACTCGCTGACCGAATCAATATCCAATGAATGAAGAGTAACAGGTACTCCTCGAGTAGCATCAGCTCTCGAATTCTACCAAAAATGTCAGTTACAACAACTTCGCGAAGCTCCGAAATGAAACCACCGTTGAGAGTGCGAATAACATCGCTCAGCCATACCTGGTTCCCAATACTTTCCTCTTCAAACGCTCGGTCCGCGGCCCCAGGGCGTGGTAGCGCCTTGGAAAAGCTCTCTGCCTCCCTCTGGCTTTGCTCCTCCGCTTCACACGCGGCCCAAGGACGCGATAGCTCTGTAAGAAAGTCATTCACCTGGTGCTGGTTTTGTCACTCCACCTTGACTGAGGTTCCGTCTCTCGGCGACTCAACACGGTTGGTAAGGTTGAGAAGAGGATTGGGAGTCCGAAGGAACGGGCTGGACGTAACGGGCGTGATCGTAGTCGAGAGATGCGAATCAAGAGAGTCTATGCAAGTTGACATAGTAGTAGAATAGAGGGTAGCAGGCACAAGCGTAGCCGAATTGGTATACAAATAGGAGGGGTTATTGTAACTAATCCATGGGGTCATTGCTTGATATGGTGCAGGGTAAGTTGACAAATTGAGAAATTCCGTCGACTCCGGTCGCAGACTATAATATGATGAAGGAGGATACGAGATCACGCCCAATTCTGGCTGTTCTGTCTGCTGGCTGTCCATGATCAAAAATTGCGGTGCTGAAACCTATGGCAGGCTTTAAAAGAGCAAGTAGATAAAAGTAGCGGTACCGCTGGCAGAATGGGCAAGGGCTGGGAAGATGGAGCGATGAGCAACAGGGCGTTGAATAGAAAGGTGGAGACGAATGGGAGAGGGTAGCAAGCTGAACTTGAATGTGTTGCTTGTTGTCGTCGTAGTTGGTAACACTGCTTCTTCCCGAGTAGGCAGGGTGTTGCAAACGTTCTTCTACTGAAGCAACTAGTTGCGAATGTTTAGAACAAACGATCAA
Organism: Aspergillus foveolatus; assembly: GCF_047715535.1. Lineage (NCBI taxonomy): Eukaryota > Fungi > Ascomycota > Eurotiomycetes > Eurotiales > Aspergillaceae > Aspergillus > Aspergillus foveolatus. Next base: position 403,958 of record NW_027396081.1, on the reverse strand, counting down.
AGCGAGTAGTAATGACTGATTGGATGGCTCAATAGAAAGAATAGTACAACAATGCAAAGCTGGCGCCCCTGAATTTTCACAGAATTGCGACGGTGATCCCACCTGGGAATCTGTAGTAACGAGGCAATGAAGATGGTCGGCAACATGGTCATATTGCCAAATCAATGCTTGTAAAGATAGGTGTCCCGTTGGATTCTCACTCGACTTCGTCAACCTCCGCAGTGGGACTGACAAGTGTCGATTGGGAATCAAGAAAACGATCGAAGCCGTCTTTATGAACGCTGTCTTTAATCCTGGAGAGATCCTGAGTGGGTGAGAGTAGAGTTGGTGAGAGAAGCACTGGCTCCTTCTTGTTAATGATGAGACAGTCGTCACGACTGGAATTGACCGAGCGCCTCTTTCTGCCATCAGTCGGGGTTTCGACGCCGCTATTGGTCAGCACGTTGAGTTTGGAAGGTGTCTGGCGTGCTTTATCACTGTCCCTACAAGCCTTTTCTGCTTCATTCTCCTTATTCTCTAGAGAAATCCCTTCCTTCCTGCTCTTGATAGGCCCACTAGGGCTGGCGTGGAGCTTGGCTGCCGCTCCCTGTTCGGCAGCAGGGTCAGGTGGCGTGGTGTTCGATGCTGCAGTTGTTGAACCGGATACATCGCGGGAGTTTGAACACGACATATCCTCTAGGATGTTGGCTGAGGCACGGCTATTTCCACTTTTGCGATGGGATGCGGAGCGTGCTTCTGCTGCTGCGGAGAGCTTAGTTCCCATCGGTATGGCGGTAGTGGCGGAGGCAGTCGTCGGAGGCTGAGTACTGCATGCGGGCTGCTTCGTAGGGCTGAGAGCTTGAATCAACTGGCTGTACGCGTCATCACCGATTGGGGCAACAAGGCTTGGATGTTTGCTATGTTCGTAGCTGATTCCGGTCATGCTCGAGATCGCTCGACTCCCGCTGGAGTTGGAGACATAATCCGGCATAGATATGTCCTCCCAAGACTGTCTCGCGCCACGATGTCGTGCAGCTGGGTCAAGCACGTAAGGGTCGATAAAAGGGTCGGCAAAGACGGTCTCCGGAGGTGCCCACCTAGGCTCCCTATAGTTCCCCTGCCACTGTGGTACAGGCCCTTGGTAGCTCCTATTTCTCCAGAAGTTCAATGCAGGTGGATTACCAATTTGTCCGGTGATAGGAGCTACCGGTGGCCGGGTTTCATCGTGCCGAGCAGCCGGTGAATGGGCGTGTGAGTCTTCCGCCTCTTTGGGATCACTCACTCCGCTTCCTGCGTTATATTTGAAAAGGCGCGGTTCCTTGCTCCACATAGAAGTATTAGGCCAGGCAATACTGGAGTATTCCAAGACATCTGGCCAAGGTGAGCTGGTGCTCTCATATTGAGCTGTTTCGATAAACTCACTTAGAGGCGCGTGTTGAAATGCGAAAGCAATGATTTCTTTCACTCGCTCGAAGGGAGGATTGCGATGCGGGCGCGCAAACCCTTCAGCAACAACTACCCTGATTCTTCCATGGAGGTCTCCTGCATCCCAGTGCCTCTGTTCAAGTATCTCCTGGTGGAATGGCGGAAAACGTAAGGTGTCCTGGTTGCCGTTCTTGTCGACGTCTGTGGAGTCCGGTGGACGTAAAGTTTAGTCTACAACGCTGAAAGGTGGATGGAATGGGGGAGAGAGACCTACGCGAGCTCAAGTCTGATATACCACAGTATTAGTCTTCTAGTCTTCTCTTGCAGAGGTCTAGGCCTACTGGATGACTTACCAATGACATGTGGCCAGTTTGTTCGCGGGGGAAAGACGCTGCCCCTGCATGACGACGATGACATGTTGAGTGCGACACCCACCTTGTTGGTGCCAAGGGTGACTTACGCGACGCACAGTCCATCCACGAAGACTCTGACCTCAAATAGCGAGGTATCATCTGGCTGCAACAGACTCTCCATCAAACGGCTTACATGGGGTGGCTCCCAGCTGTGTATAGACACTCGGAAGGGACTGTCTGCGGGGAGACTTGGTATGAAAGTGGTGAGAACCGGCAAGTAACCGAGATTTCCTTGCGGTTGATAATAGGCCGCCGAGCCAAAGAAGGCAGGATTGTGCAGGTAAGGGGATTCTAAGAATCCGATGTGATGTCAGTATGGATGCAATTTGAAGGCAATAATGGTACGTCCCTCGGTCCCGGGTCACAAAACATTGCGTCTTAAATTCCTGCACAGGGACCTTGGACTTCGCTGGGAATAGAAGTACGTCCCAGTTTTCGTAACGCATCGTGACCGAGTTCGCGTAACGCTGCTGGTGTTTTGTTTGTAATAAGATGAGAAACGAAGAATCTGGAGCTTGGACTGGAATCAAAGTAGAAAATATCAGGGTTAACAACACGGCCACATCTGCGAGTAGGGACAAGAAGGATGGGTTCGAAGTGAGAGTGGTTGAGTTGGGTAGAGGTGGCAGGGGATAGTGAACGGTGTTGTAGCGGGTGATGGAGAGCTCCTGCCACAATCGGACCTCAGTGAACAGCAGAAAGCGCCTGCCTGACTAGTAGGTAGAGAACCAAGTGTAGGCGAAGCAGTCTCGCATTGTATTGTGGCTTGGTGTTGGACGAACCCTATCTATGAACAGGACGTGACCCCGACTGGGAAGACAGAAACAGATATAAACCTGACCCTTGTAGAAGATCAATACGCCCAGAACAACCCGGTGCGTGACGCCATACCGGTCTCGCTATCGCGATTTAAAACACAAATGAAGGCGCCGGCGCTAAAAAACGAAGGGAGCGCTCTGCATATCGAACAGGGGAATCATCCGTAAGAAAGACACAGGCACTAAGACGGTAGCCGATATTCGAAGATGTAACAAAAAGCCTCAAGCGGACATGGAAAAAGAAGTAGCACATATGGTTACTTTGCTCAGTAAGTGCTCGACATCCGTCCAACAGCATTGACAGGTCAGCACACGGTATGCGATCAACCGGAACTCCGAAAGCAAGCATAGGCAGAAATAGTGCCGTCAAACCCAGCAGTTACAGGCTAGTGAAGACCCGCAAGCATTGATCCATGTGCAATAGCGAGAGCAGGCAATTCAGACTGACCCCGAACAACATCATAACATAGAACAGACGATGCGAACAAGGCAGTGGTGTACAGGCAGTCTAATAACAGAAAGCATTATTCAGCATCACGAAACTCAAGAGAGAAATTCGATTATTACCTTCATGCCACCCTCAGAGCAAACTTTTTTTGCAAACTGCCTTCCCATGGAGTACAGAAAAGCACAAGAACAATGCGCATCAGATTGAAGACATACGAGGAATGAAGCTAAGATTTGAATGTAACAGCAGAAAACTCGAAGAGGGAATTGGAAGGGGGTAGACGCAGCTAGAAAAGATGTTGGAAGATGGCAGTACATACGGATTTGCTTTCAAAGGCAAGGGAATTGAGGTGAGAAATTCGAAAGGTTGCAGAAGCAGGTGCGATAAAAACTCAGGTAATGTTAAAGATGGAAGCACTGCACACATCACGCACATAAAAACAGGAGATTGGGGTCCATCAAGAACCATAAAAACCGTCCCAAAGCTGAAACTGTATAAATGAAAGACCCATATTTTAAAGCGAAGCGAGCTCCTGTTGCTCCATCTCACCCGAAGAGACGCTAAACTTTCACTACAGTGAACCAGTCAGTAGATATTCAGGGAAAGTCGGCGGAAACAGGTAGATCAGTAAGCACTCACCTTCATAGGGGCGAAGCCGCCGTACTGATGTTGAGGAGGAAGGTACATGGGAGGGGGGGGAGGTGCGGGCCGATAAGGACTGCCAGCAGGGCCGGAGTTGTTCTGCGAGCGGCCCCAGCTCAAACGCACACGTGAATTACCGATGGGGTAGCCCTGCATCTGATTGATGGCCATCTCTGCGGCATGACGCTGAACGAATTGGACGAAACCGCATCCCTTTCCAGGAGGAATCTTGACGTAGGTGATTTCGCCGAATCCTTGGAAGAATGAGCGGAGCTCATCCTCGGTGACGTATCCAGAGAGACCGCCAACGAAGACAGTCGTGTTGTTGGGGTCGGTAAACTGATTCATTGGCTGGGGGGCGCCATAAAAGCCCATTGGGGGAGCACCCATGGGAGGATACATGCCAGCAGGACCGGGCATGCCCATACCGCCAGCAACAACGCCGGGACCCTTGTTCTTCGGAGTAGCTGTGGAGATGCGCATTGGACGGTTGCCGCAGTAAACCCCTTGCATCTCGCTTAGCGCACGCTGCTGATCGTTCTCATCAGAGAAACGAACGAATCCATAACCGCGCGACATGCCGCTGATTGGGTCAGTCATGATTTTGGCGGACTTGCAGGACGGGAAGCGGCTCTGGAAGAGAGAAACGAGGACATATTCGTTGACCTCAGGGCCCAGGTCACCGACGAAAATGGAGTACTCAGGGCCACGGTCGTCGCGGCTACGGTCAGCAAGACCACCACCAGTGGCCCAGTTCAGTTTGAAGAGACGGTTAGTGTTCGGCATTGGGGTGCCGTTCAGAGACAGGGCCTTGGCTGCAGCGGCGGGGCTGGAAAAATCAACGAAACAGTAACCGGCATTGCTCCTACTACCTACATTAGGATCGTCGCTCTCAGTGTCCAAATGCGCTGTAATGTACTCACCCAGAGAACTTGTCGCGGATCATCTTCACATTGACCTGCTCGCCCATCTGGAACCAAAGATTGCGGACGAAGTTCTCGTCGATCCAAGGCTCAAGCTCGCCCATCCTACATCGAAGATTAGTTAGGTCATCGTACGAACAGAAAGAGATGCGCTTGAAACCAAGCATGAAAGAGCTGCTGTGTTTGCACATACCAAAGAGTGGTCTTGCCCTCGTTTCCCTGCTGAGCAACAGCAGGAGCACCCTCACCCGGGGCTGGACCCTGGAATGGGGCGGTCGATGGGTCTGCCTGTCCAGTCATGGTAGTGTCAGCGGTAGCTGGAGCGCCCGGAGCCGTAGCGGCTGCGTCAGCCGCTGGGTGCTGGTTTTGGAAAGAATCGAAGTTCTGAAAGGACATTTTGAGTTGGATTCGGACGTTGGTAAAAATACGATTGACAGAGCTGGCCGCAAGTCAGTGTTAGCTTAGCTCACTGTGTTATTTGCGCGTCCCAGGAAATAATAGAGACCTCGCATACCTTAAGTTTTAAATGAGAAACAGAAATCTCAGGAAAACTTTTTGACGCGTAAATGGCCGAGTAATTCGTTGAGGTCGTCAAGGAGCGTGTCGTACGTTCGTTGAGCACTTGGTGAATGAGTTAATTGACTCCTGGACGCGACAACCGCAGTTAGCTAAGAAACCTCAGCTGTGAGTATATTTGAGGACGAGGATGAAGGCACAGGCTGGACTGAAACAAAAATGGGGCGATGTGATTCGAACAACAACAGTTAGAAGTGGAAGGAATCTCCAGGAAACCGATAGCCGGAATGGAAGCCCGGTCGTGATAGCGGTCACTTCCGAGTGGAAATTAGAGTGTGAAGCGACGATAAGATTGAGTACCGGAAAAAGCGACCGTGCTGAACAGGAAGTTCTGGATTCGAAAATTGAGGTACTGTCAAGCGAAAACGAAAGTCTTCACCAAATCGCCGGATTCGTCAATACCTTGGCATCCCTTCAACTGCGACCGTCTTGCGAGACAGCAAGATTGCCGCCAATTCAAGTTGCCCTTCAGTGACCGAATCGCAGGTGCTAGGAAATCTGATGGAGGTTTGCAAACCAGACTGAGGCTCCAAATACTAGGGCCGGTAGTTCGAGGTTTGACCATGAACAGCGGACAAAAGCCTGGAGCCGCAGGCATATAACGACTGACACATTCACTGACGTTATTGTTCCCGACAGAAGTTTACCGGTACCATAATAGATGATTGACCAGCTGCATCGTCACGTCCCTCAGAAAGGTGTCCGGAGCGGCCAGGTACATTTTGGCGTCGAGCGCATCAAGAGGAATGATCGTTGATCCGCAAGGCGACACCAGAAGCTTCCCGCAAAAAGAACAATGGACCGGCAGAAGATTGGGAGTCCAGCCCGGCGAAAGAAATAAAAAAAAGAAACAAAGATAAATGACTTACCAAATAATGCAGTATCAAATGGGAGTAACCTCGAGAAATGAGTATCGCAGGACGGTCGAGGACGAGGAGATCAATAGCGTTGCTCAGGCGCGGCACGACAAAGTTGTATGCGTGAGAACAGGGCGTAAGATAGCAGGCTATAACTCTCAGAAGGCGGAGAATATAAGAAATAGAGGAAGAGAAAAAAGGCAGACAAAAGACACAAAGCAGAGTTACAGAACTGATCCGCAAACCGACTCCGTGATTTCCGCAAGAACAAGAAACAGGGGAGGGAAGGCGAGGAAAGAAAGAGGAGGGGTAGGATGAAGATAATTCTTCAGATGGGAGGGGAGAGAGGGAAAGGAAGAAGAAGCGAACGAGGAAAGGAAGACTGGAACGATAGACTGGAGACTGGAGACTGACTAGGGCAGACCAGAAAAAGACGGGAACGCCAGCAAAAGAGACAAGAAAGACTGAGGATCGGTAAAAAAGACGGACAAACGAGATCCCAGGCTTGCAGCAAGCCCAAATTCCTCGAAAATATTATTATACACACGCACAAGCACAGAGCACTGCGCCCTGCCTGTGAGGAGACGAGGGGCGACGCTCTGGTGGGACGAAGAATTTTTCAGTCTCTGTCATCATTCCTTCTGTCCAGGATCTGCCTGCCCACCAGGTTTACGAGCCGGCGCTGCAATGCAATCTACGAAGTACAAAGTATCCAAGAGTACTCATGTACTCACTTTCAGTCCATCAACATCATCATATTGGACTTGGGAAGGCGTGAAAACAGTTGGTCCTATCCTCGTTCGCCGAGAATTGTGACTGAGATACATGTACGGTACGGTATATACAGACCAAATACGGCCGCTTGGAGGAGCAGCCAATCGTTGCAGACCAGATGACCGCCGCAACCTGCGGGTTTGCATCCTGAGAAGATCTTAATCCATTGCACGCCGCTAACCTCAAGATACTGCATCTGGGGAGTAAGAGACTTGATATACATGTCGTGCAGTGCCTGGCTAAGATCGGCCCAAGAATCTGGATCTGAACACTTTGTGCGGATACTACTAGTAGTCACTACGGAGACGCTACTAGAAGTAAGCCAGCCTCCATAACATGATCTGAATACAATCGTTATTGCTGACGATCTGTTCAACCTTCATCGCTTCAAGGCAGGCACGCGAAGCTGTAAAACAGCGATTTTACGTATTTGCAGGAAGGATTCTGCAAGGCAAGGATTCGACTTGGAGGCACATGCCATTTTTGGGGTAATGGCTATGATGTTGCAAGGACTTTTTCGAGCTCGAATCTCGCACTGTGACTCGTCGAGTGTCATCCGCGTCCCATGGGCCCTTCGTCATGGCGTCTCCGCCAGGCTCTGGACGGCAGTGAACGCTCACAGATTATTCGTAGATCGGTGCCCGCTTGCAGTTGCGCCAGTACCCTGTTCCTTGGATCGTTGAATCCACGGTCCTTCAAGCCTTGAGACGCATTTGACTAGGAAGAGGACTGAAACGTGAGAGCTGGAACCTGAATTCGAACGGCAAAAAAAAAAGACTGGAGAGAACGTCAAAGAAGGCTGAACAGTGGAAAACGCGCCCCACTGTGAGCCCCAAAACCTTGGTTCGTGGAGCACATTGTGTGTGCCCTTGATTGTTCTTGTGCGTGCATACAACCGAGGCCATCTGCCCTTTGCACATTATACCAGTCGCCAGGTCGATAATTGTCAAATCAAACAGCTTCGGACTGGAGTATTATTACCATGATCGTCGCAAGTACACATTATACGCAGTGAGGCGAGTTTCCTTGCTTATAAAATCCTTGCTTGGACGACGGTAAGCCTAGCGTATTTACGTACTGTGTACATTACCAATTTACCATACCTGGAGCACTCAGCTAACCACCAAAAAGCAAAGCAGCAGCGGCCTAAAGCTGAGGCTCCAGCTGCTGAGGTTATGGGCCAAGATCCACTCTCAGAAACACAACCAAGGCTTGATTCCTCTGTGTTAGTATGCTCTTCGTTTGGCCATCACGATACTGCTGCTTTTGCGTTCTTGACGTGTCTGCTGAGGTTGACTTTGTATAGTGACCACTTTCGAGATACATCAGGTAAAGCTTCTTGATTCTTAATCTCCTGATAAACTCCGCGCCGGGTCTCAGTCTTGCCTTGTCTCGTCAGATTCAGACCAACGCAGGTCCAAGCTCCAGCTTTCCACTCGACGGAGCCGGAGCCGGAGACGGAGTGCCTTACGGAACGGGACACAAAAGCCACAAACCTGGCAGCCTCAGCGCTAGTCCTGCTTGGGTTTAATTGCTCGTCGGAGGACGCGTTCGCGACGTGAGTTCCGACAATCTCCATCTAATCCAGGCTCAAGTCTCGGCTCTTGAGCAAGGGCAAGCCCCTTCAGGTTTCCTAAACTTCTCAAATGTTCATAGGATAGAGCACTGGACCTGTGATATTAGAGCGGCGCAATTGAGCGAACCCTCAATTACATATGCGTACTAGTCCAGCCACAAGTAACCATTGCGCCTGTGCGACTCAAATCTGGGAAGGATCACCAGCTCTAGTTGCACGCTGAAATCACAAGCTGCATCCCCAGACCCAAACTGCGTCTAAGGAGAACTGGAAGCTTGCAGCTGATACCCTCCAGTCTCTGCACAAGCTGTCCCTCACAGGAAACCCTTGCAACTAATCCAACTAGCTTGCCTACCCCTGTCATGACCCCAGGGGATCATGCGCGTTTCAGCAAGAATTCCGGTTCATGACCTGTATTTTTGAGGTTTCATTTGGTACGGAGTATTATGTCGAGACTATCTCACCCGGCAGTCGACTGGTACAACCCAGTAATCCAGCATCAGCCCATGTCTATGCTTAGACCTCCTTCTGTGGAGGGAAATTCTCGCCCTAGTGATTTACAGTCTGAACAAAAGTTCGTCCAGGGTTCAATTTATGCATGGTTCGTGGTGTTCAAGGTCCAGGGTACCCTACCCTACGAAAGTATTCGACCTGCACAGAGCCACTTGGGAAAACCGACACAGCAAAAGCCCTCCTCAGCCGTGGCACCATAGACCGAGCCATGTCTACAGTCAAGTTATAGCATGGCCGTGACTTTTCCGCAAATAACCGTAGCATATTCTGTTGGATTGTTGTCTTACCCCGAATATTGAGTAACTTATAACTTCTCAGACATGAAAACACCGAATCATGGACTCGCAGACATGTTCTCTTCTTCACCACGCGCCATATCCTCGTCACAAAACTCCACCTCTGTACCCAGTTCATCACCCAACAACTGGATTGTCTTCTCATAAACTCTTGCTGTCTCCATCTCCCACTTCTCTGGCCTGTCCGCTTCCAATCCAAAGTCCAAACCCATCTCATCCTCGTCCTCGACATCGTCAATACCCTCAGAATCATCATTTCCATCCGCACCCGGATCACTTCTATCCCCCTTCTCAACAACAAGCACCCTTGCTGTCTCGGCAATACTCTTGATTCTCACCTTCTCCGTCATAGAAACAACATTCCGCCTACCTTCGAACCCTGAAAGCGGCTGGCCCGTCTCGGCGTTTTCACCTAGTATTAGCGACGCAAAGAACGAGTCTAGTTTGCGGAGCAGACGGAAGGTCGCTTTTTTAGAGAAGGGGTAATCTGGGAGAAAATTGTTCACGAGGCCAGAAAGGGAGATCAGGTATGGGATTTGGAGGGATGCTAGGAGTACAGCAACATGTCAATCTTGCCCTTTGGAAGATAGAAGAGGGGGGCGGATGTAGTAAGGAAACATACGAGTCCCACTAACCCAGAGCACATCAACAACGCTCTCGATATCCTTCACGACTTCCTTGAAACTCTCATACCCGCGTTCTTTCTCTTCTCCTGCCTCTCTCTCCCTATTCGAGGCAGACTTAGTTTTCGTCTCGTTACCATTCAGTTGTGTCGGCTGCTGTTCCAAAACACTACTGAACTTCTTCGCGTGCCGCCGATTAATCGCCAGTATCGTCTTGTCAACATAGTTGATTACTGTAGATTCTTTCATAGATCCCGGCCGAATCGGATGCGTTCTTTGTTTTGGGAGGACCGACGGCGTAACGGTGGACGCTGAGGGGGCTGGAGATAGAGCTGACGGTTGCATAAAACCGCCGCCGGCGGGGCTTACGCCGTTGGTTGTGGTCATGGTCGGAATTGCATTAAGGTCGGGATCGAGGTCGAGGCTGGATTGTTTCCTAAGACAGGTGCTCCGCAGAGTGTTATATTTCGGAGAAGTGCGACTGCTCGATCTGAAAATGAAATCCCCGCGGCGGGGTGTAATAATATTCTGTATGTGGCTCTCTTCCCCGTGGGGTACTCGGCTATGTATATATTTCCAATAGAGGCAGTATCTGAAAAAAAATCCCTGAAATTAGAATAGAGCAGCGAGCAACGAAATAGATATATCTGCTTTCATAGCAGTGTATGCCTTTAGCCTTCTTAAGCCTGGGGTCGAAGATGTCATGCCAAGAGTTTTATATGGTCCGTGCATAGCAGCTAATCGAGATCTAAATGCATTGGACGAGAGGCGGGGACGAATGCCTACGTAGTTTTTCTAGGAGGCCATAGAGTATAAATATGTAGATAGGGTTAAAGAGCATTGCTGAAAGTGTGTATGTCATTCCATGAAATATACATTGCGGAAAGGACAATGTCTATAGTCCAGTGCAGCTGATAATAAGCCTGTAATGATGGATAGTCAGCAGACGCCGCCAGATATGCTGAATCAACAAGGTGCATAATAACAGTTCTTCAGGAAGGTGAGAAGATTGTTATTGATGCTGGTGTTTGAAGGCAGTGCATGACATCAACATAGGAGTCTTGCTACTCTGGCCCCAGCGTATTCATCATGAGACGGACATGAGTATCAAGGAAAATGTATAAACATACAGATTGCGACAAGCGAGTTTCACACCACAAAAATGCGTCGGCCCAGAGATGATCAACGCAATGAAGACCTTTTGTACCCTCCAAACGCCGTGCTAAACCATATGAAACCATCAAGTGAACGGAACCCGTCATTCAGGCTAAAGCCAGTTAGTATATAAACCAACTATAAACGGGCATAACAGGTAGAAACTGACCCGAATTTTGCCCTTCCGCATCTTCAACTCCTCCAGCCTCTTCTTATCCTCATCGAACTTCTTCAATAAATCGATCTGCCTTTCCTTCCTCTTCTCCCTAGACTGGAACCGGTAGAAGTCCCCAAACCCTTCGGTCTGCTTCTTCTGCTTCTCAATTAACCGCTTCGCCTCCTCCTCTCCAGCTGCGGAGGTAAGCCTTGGGCCACTCGTAACAGCAATGAAGCCATCCTCGTCGGGCTCCGCCGCACGTCGCGCAGCCTCTCGTTTTCTAGCCTCCGAAACCTCCGCAAAGACAGTCATATACTCGTTCACCGCGCGCAGCAGCTCAGCTCGAGGTGGGTAGCACGCTCGCTGGTGGTAGACGTAACGATGAAGGCCTAGCGAGGGGATTCGATCCGCAATACCTTCGCCCCAGGTAATAGTGGTAGACTTCCGTGCTGCCTTCTTTGCCGCCTTCATGCTCGCCTCCATACTAGCCTTATCAACGAAAACCACTACCGCATGCGATCCGCTGCGCTGCAGCTGACGGTCCCATGTCGGCGGGAGCGAAATATTATCCAACCGATTCTCGAGCTCATCCGCCGTCACGCGCTTACGTTTCTTGCTCTTAGCAACATTCGTGCCTTGCACGAGGGCCAGTTGCGCGGCGTCATGCTTCTTCCCTGTACGTGCGGCCTCGAACTCGACGCGTTCAACACGGCCGGCGGAAAGTTGCGTGCCAAATAAGTGGCGTATATGTGTTTCTGTCGTGTCAATGGGGATGTTGACGAGGAAGAGCGAACGGGGTGTATCAGCGTCGGGGATGCGTGGTTCATGCTGGCGGAGGTAGAGGTAGTGTGTTGCAGGTGTGTTGAAAGCGCCAGTGCTTGGGAGGTTGAGAGGCAGGGCTGTATAGCCTGCTATCTCGATAGTTTTCTTCATTTTGCTCTTCTTCGAATGATTATATTGTACTGGAGGTCAATGTTGTTGCGTTGAGATCGAGTTTTGTCCGCGGAGGTTACTTGGCGGAAATTTTACGGAGTGGAGAATTGATTGGTTGGATGGTGCAGAAGAACTCCGTAAATTGGACCGCTGTCATAAGTGGTACCACTAACTTGACAACATCAACAATTAACTCCGACAATGAATAGGTATTCTAGAAATTTTCAATTGTCATTCCACTACTCCATATCTTCGTTTGCTTATACCTTGTCGGGATCGTCAATACCGCCATTGGTGATCAGATATGTCGCCTCACGCTCAGGACAGTCTGAAGTATATATTCAGCAAGCATCCATTACTTGCCATGGAAAGTCAAAACTAACCTGGTGAGTCCTGGATTTTTGCCACGCGCTCCTCGCCACGACCTTTCCGAAGCAGAACTCGAGTCGTGGAGGCATGAGCAAGAACATGTCCACCGACAGGCTTACGGCCATCAGCTCCAGAGAAGAGCGCACTGGCACCAGGATCACTCTGAACTTGGTTCGTCTTAACAGTGGTGTGAGCCTTGTTCCAAATGCAGAGTATCGTGCTTACCATTAAGACGCACACATTGAACTCTATTACAAAACATCAGCCGAGTTCTTGACGATGAGTGACGGGCTCACCTTCGGCCATATGAGCGAGCTTCATCAGGAACTGATTGAGCTTCTGTTGGCGATCCGCTAGCTCTCCACGTCCACAGTAATCAACCCTGAAACAATTCATAATGCTGTCGATGATCAGCAGCCTATACTCCCCACCAACAAACTCTTTGCTAAGAGTGTTCAGCAACTCGAGCTGATGCTCGCTATTCAAAGCACGGGCATAAGCAATGTTCTCCTTAGCAGAGTCAGGGTCAACTCCAAACCGTTCTGCAATCTGCCCAATGCGCTCAGGACGGAATGTGCCTTCTGTGTCAATGTAAGCTACCTTTCCCTCTGCACCGCCCATGTCCTTGGGAAGCTGTGCGACAACGGACATGGTGTGGGAGAGTTGGGTCTTGCCGCAGCGGAACTCGCCGAATACTTCGCTGATGCTCATACTCTGGAAACCACTGCATTTGTCAGAAAGCTAGCTTCTCACAGCTGTGAGATACACACCCTCCAAGGATCGAATCAAACTGCTTGCTGCCAGTTGAAATACGGACAACTCTCTTCCGTTGATGGCTGAGTTCCATTGCAGTTATGAAACCCGAAGCCGAAGGCTATTACGGTTAGCATATATAGATATTGAAGACCTTTCTATAACCTTACCAGACACTTGTTGATAGCCTCTTTGATCTTTTCCACCTTGATCTCACTAAAACCCTTGATCTTCAACAAGGTCTTCCTCGTTGCCCCGTGTATCGACTCGATGGCAATAAGTAAGCGTCAGGACAGTAAACAGGGCTGGCAGGAGAAATACAGCAATAGTGAAGAATCCATTCGCCTTGAGCTTTGTGATATCCGCAGCACCAATTCCTGTATATGGTCAATCTTGAAAGAGAAGAGCAAGTCGGATGAGTACCATGAGCTTGAATGCAGTCAATATCAACGATGTAGTCCTATCGTACGTGATATCACCGTTAGCGAACAGTTCTGAAGCAGACGTGATGCAAGCACATAAGAGAATAAACGCAGGAGAGAGCTAGACTCACATCGTCGCCGAATTCGTCGCTGACTTCAGATCCGGGCATGGCGAAGAGGATGAGGAGGCAGATCCAGACTTGTTATAAGAGTCGTTGTATAGATGGGGTTTAGATTCCTATGATGATAGCGCTGGAGGGTATAAGTAGCTACTGGAGGTCAGAAAAGAAAGAATGGAAGAGATATGCCGACGTCTCAGGGTACTTATGTAGTTGGGAGGAATGACCTGCGGCGGCAGACTGGGCTGATATAATGAGCTCACAAGGCTTGGAAATACCCTCCGCATTCACCAACACCCCAAGATCCTACCTGGATTATACGTGGTGATTGTGTTATTTACGTGGTAGCTTAGGGAAAATACTGGCTAGTGTCGTCCACTGACACCAAACAAGTGCAGGCGCTGCACTCAAACTCAAAAATTGAATATTGCTTTTCTCCTTTTTTTTGGCTTCACTTTCGACGAGTATAAGGATATCGCACGCACAATGAGCAGGTGACAATCGCACCAGGCACCTTTCCATGCTCACTGGCGACCTTCAGCACAACTTGAACAATCCCATCCGCCCTGGTCTCGAAGCCAGGCCTATTCCACTGCATACCAACACTTCGGCTCGCGCTCGATTAACCCTCCGCCTCGCCTCCTCTCCTTGCCACACCTATAGTATCAATGAGAAAGATATCCGAGGAGTACAATAGACGCCAATCATAAGACCCTGAATCGTGCAAAGGATCCAAGCAGTAAGGGAACCTAAGTCTTCGTGAAACTTTTGTCCGCCGTATACATAAGAGGAATAAGGAAAAGGATCTGTCGAGAAATGAAACATCAGGGGCGTAATATATGCACGAAAACACAAAATGGATCCAACCTAGGCCGGTAAGTCCGATGTATAAAATGAAGAGAAAAAAGGAAAAATGGCTGTATGGCCATTATGATGGCTTGAGATAGCCTTTTCCCTCCTACGCGACGGCGGTGGTAGGAGCCGCAGCCGCAACAGGACCAGCATCGGTCTCGACAGCCGCGGCAGCAGCTACAGGAGCAGCGGCGGCAGGGATAGCCGACTCAGTAGTGGCCTCATTGTTAGGGCAGTCCCGAGAGATATGGCCAGCCTGAGAACACTTGTAGCAGACCTTGCCAGCTGAGCTCAAGGGACCACCGTTGGGAGCCGTGCAGTCGCGGGAGATGTGACCCTGAGAAGTATGTTAGCCCTTAAGCCTACAAAGAATGTATGTTGCACTTACAAGCTTTCCGCAGGCGTAGCACTTCATAGCCTGGGCCTGACAGTCACGGGCAAAGTGATTCGGGCCACCGCATTTGTAGCAAGTGGCAGCGCGAGGGTAACCGCCATATCCACCGCGGAAACCGCCACCAAATCCTCCACGGGGAGCGCCGGTGCCTCGAGGAGCACCAGATGCAGGAGCCGGGCAGTTACGCTGACAAGAAACGCAGTTAGTTTTGTTTTGACATGCAGGGACGGATTGTCAAACGTACAGCAAGGTGGCCGGGCTGGCTGCAGTTGTAGCAACGACCGTTGGCGCCGTTGAGGCGCAACGTGGGACAATCCGCTTGAACGTGGCCTAGGCCTTGGCAGTTGTAGCATTGCTTAGCTGGAAGTTATAAATATCAGTACCCCTGTGCCTTCCCTCGATTGACTTGGAACTCTTACTCTCGGTAGTACGAGGGCGCGGGCAGCTGCTGGATTCGTGTCCTGTCCGCGGATCAGATATTTGCTCCGTGCAATGTCACACACCATCTGAGACCTACCAGGCTGCTTGCCTATTGTACCCAAGCGAATCAGCGTGATGAACTAGAGGTATAGGTTCTGAATCATTGTAATCCACTCACAGTTGTAGCAGAGACGCTCAGAAGAAGAGCAGACCTCTTGACAAGCCCGTTAGCACATTCCACTTCTCACCCCGGTATTCCTTCCCCGCGACTAACCAGCGTAATGGCCAATGTTGCCACACTTGTAGCAGGCACGTCGAGAGAGCATCATGATTTTCTGTATGTAACGAGCTAAAAGACGGTAGGACAAATCTCCAGTCAGCAATGCTGAACCAACTCATGCGCTGAGAAGCGGGACTTTATGCGGATCGACAAGGCATGACTATTGGTACCAAGAGGCGCAAACGAGAAGTACGGAGGGGCAGACGGCATATTTTAAGCGCTCGTGGCTTGTATATAGCATTTGGCGGAGATTGACTCCCGGGGGAAGGCAGAAAGGCATGCTCATTTGAATGTGAAGCTTGAAACGCGAGGAACCGGAGCGCAAAACATTCGCAGAATGAAGACCGTAACGCAAAGGACAGAGTCACGAGTGGTACTCCAGCAGCTCACTCACCCTTCCTTGACCGCAAATTTCGGGAATTCTCCTTATATCGATTGCGCTGGGTTGATCGTCAGTTTGAGAATCTCAAAGTAGGAGTAATCTCCAACAGCCCACTCTCAGGACTCAAAAAAAAATAAGTGGGCTGACAAAGACGAGAGCTTTGCTACCACAGACACACACAACGTTTGGGACGACTAACTTTCAGCAGACAGACACAACACGCCAACCCTCCAAGACAGAAACGGGAAGGTTATAAGAAAATTCCGGTAACGTACGAGGATAGCAGATATTCTGAAATTCTTAATTGTGACAAGCGACCAACAGCCAGCACAGAGGGAAAAAGTAAAGCGGACTGAGGAAAAACCTTAGCTCCCGGGCTTTCCCGTATCGCGTAAGGTGCTTGCACCCCAGATTCTTGTAACGAGCAGCGATTAGAAGCTACGAAGTATCACATGGAATGGTGTATGAGAGGTTGGACTTCAGCACGCTTATATAGGCGAGGCGATGCGAAGTTGTGCCATTAAATATGTTTTATGTTTTGGTAAAAGTATGAATATCTGAAAACAGATATTATTTGTATAATCTACTCCTCCTTTTCGATTACGGCGGGCGCTTTGAGTTCGCGGCCTCTGAGGAACTCGAGTCCCTCTCCACCCTGCAACAGATGTTCGTTAGAAATGCGCGAGTGAATGTTTGAAAGCCCAAGCAACTTACATAACTGATCAAAGGAGATACTTCAACACCCACGGCATCTCCCTCAGTGACAACAACCCCACCGGCACTCTCAATCCATCGCTGACCCTGGTTCATGATGTCTCGCTTGCTGGTGTCTGGGTCGTCCTCTCCAGTGCCTCGAGCGTTCTTTAGAGGTGAGAACTCGTCTTCGCGACGCACTTCAATGCTAGCAAACTTCTCGAGGGGAAGCATGGGGAAAACATCGAAGATGAACTGTTCCAGCTTGATACCATTCGGCTTCTCGGGCTTGACAACCTCGCCGCTCTCAATGTTAACACTAGGGATCTTCTTTCGAGCGATGTGGTGCGGAAGCTTGTGAACCCAGGTCTCAATGGAGTTGAAGAAGTCAAAGGAGTAGTAGTGGTTGACAATATTGGCAGCACGGAACTTAAGAAGGTCAGGATTCTTGGGGTCCTTGGCCTCTGCTGTTTCCTTGTCAATTTCGGAGTATTCGACCACGTCTGGCTTGCCATTCTTCTGAAGAATCAGGCCGACCGACTCGGTAGCGTTGCGTTTCCGCACCACCTTTGTGGCAAGATCAACCTTCTTGGAGGCGGCGAAGCCGATGAAAACGGGATCCGCAACCTTGACCAAGCAATTATCGACACAATAAGCGTGGATGTGCTTGATTCCACGCTTTCGCATGTCCTCCCTCACACCGGCCGTGAGCAGAGCTTGGTAAATTCCTCCATTACCATCGGGAGCAACAGCCACCTAGGGAAGCCAATTATGAGATATTGTCTGGCTATGTTGAAGACGAAGGGGCTTCTATCGTACCTTGGATTTGCTTTCCAGCATTATTTTACCTTCATTTGAGATGCAAGGCAAGACGCCCTGCTCAAAGATAAAGACGTTGCTCTTGTCTAACCCAAAATAGTTGTGCTGTTGGAAAAACTCCTCCGTGGGCTTGCGTGTAGGTCCACTCGTCATCACATACCAAGGGATCACGGCATCCTTGCCCGAAGTTTTCTTTGCAAGAAGCTGAAGTTTACCGATACGCTCGGCTTGTATCTGGAAAAGAGACTTGTGACTTGGGAGACCAATGTCAAAACAACCCTTCGGTTGCGAGCTTCCCAGCCGAGTGCCCTGTCCACCTGCCAGCAGAACCACAGCAACCTGATTATCCGCCACGAGATTGATACCCTCATCGTAGTAGCTCTGGATGTCTTTCGGATCGGAGTCTAGAATTGAGGCGGTAGCGACTTCCGGCAGAGGTTCGAGCGAGATTGGTCCAGTCTCGGATTTGGGGGGGTTCAAAGCCCTGTCGGCGAGTTCGTTGATGCGGGCGGGGTCGAAGGTGGACAGCTGATGGAACAGCTGGGCTTGCTCCTTCTGGCTCAGTTGATCGTAGAACGCAAACACTTGTGATTGTCCCGCTTGCTCATACTTCTGTTTCAGCTCTTGGACCTCCTCAGCCGAGGGTTGACGGAGGGCAGGCTCGGAGTGACCCTGAAACTTGTCCACAAGGCTCTTGATAGCGGCTGTCATAATGGAAAACAGGAATCGAGTAAATGAAAGGTGATAGGGTGTAAGTTAATTACGGAAGAAGAAGATGGGAGAAAAGGGGAATGGAAGACAGAAGAGGGGGAAATTGGTACTTAATAGAGGAGCGCGGGGTGAGTCTGCAGTTCCTCGATTGGTATTTAAGCATCAAGAGTTCAGAGGCTGGCCCGGTAACCAAGCTACCTACGGAGGGAGGTATTCTATTTATTGTTGACCGCCAGCTCCCACTTGAATCAACTTCGCCATATTTGCCTATTTTTAGGGAAACCATGCTCCAGTATTCAGGCCATTGATCTTGGCTCCTTTCCATCCTAATCCATTTTCCCTTTCGGCTTGCCTGGAGAACCAATCTGCGCGAAGCTTTGACCAGAGGCGGGGCATACACCAAACCACACCGTAGACTAGAGCTCAGCTGGATGTTTCACCCAACTTATCGAGCGCCACTCGAACAGCGTCTCTGCAAATAGAATAATACATCCTCCCACGTTGTGCTCGCTTTAATGGATGAGGCCTCTTCGCTGATCGTGGGGACAAGACAGTACTCTGGAGATGGCAGTCGTTTTATTTTCATTAACTTAAGGCTTATGGGTAATACTCGCTGAGCTTCAGAACTCCGTCAGGGGCTTCTGCTACCGACGTCGGCGATCTCTATATCTGTCATCGTCACGGTAGCCACGCCGTCGATCGTTGTCATAGTAGTCGGTCCTGTTCCTGTCACGATCTCGCCGTGGTGGACTTCGACTATGGGACCTATCACCATATCGGCTTTGGTAAGAATCTCGCCGTGGACTTCGACTATGTCTTCTATCCCGGTAGCTGTTTCTTTGGGGACTTCGACTGTATGATCGCTCACGAGGCGCAGACCGCCTGTTGTCATTTTTGTCGAACACCATGTTGTAGTCGGCGCGTTCACGAGCATTTTCGCTTGCCCTATACTGACGTTTCCTCTCAAGGCCAGCGACACCGCCGAATCCACCTCTTTGCGCGCTCCGTTTCTTCACGGTAGCATCCCGCCAGCTTTCTGACAGTTTTGATACCTATTAGAATTGTTAATACTGGATCGAATGACGCTGCAGAGACGGCTACTCACACTCTGAGAAAAGTCCACATGGATTCGGTGGTCGTCTATCAGGACTCCCTGCATCTTGAAATATGCCTGTTCACAATCCTTCTGGTTCTCAAACTCTATAAAAGCGTACTGCAAACTGTCGCCCGTTCGCTTATCTCTGATAACTTCGCAGGATAAGATCTTTCCAAAACGACTAAAGATAAGCTCCAGATCCTCATCTGTTACCACCTGTCAGCGTACGCTCCCCAATAAATAGAATGAGACTGTTATACCTTGGGTCACAGGGTTTAGTTTGCAGACAAACAGGACATTCTCCGGCGGCTTGACCTCAGCAAAGGGGAGGTCACCGACCATCTCCAAGGTCAATGCTTGCGCCCGTGCCTCACGTTCCCGCCGAAGTTTTTCCATAGATGCTTCATCCATGTCATCCCCGAGATCCTCATCATCAGCGATCCTTACAGTCGCCAACTGCGCCTTTGTTGGCAGGGGGCTCTCCGGTGGTTCCACCAAGCCTGGCGGGTCGTCAAATGGATCATCGAGTATGACTGTATGACGGATGCGAATATCTTTCAGCGGCCGGCCTCGATCGTCTATGAAAGACTCGTTGACTTTTTCAAGCACATCAAAACCCTCCACCACCTTACCGAAGATGACTGCCTTGCCATCCAAATAATCGAGATTGTCGCCCAGCGTAACAATGAACTGACTTGTGACAAGACGAAGATCTGGATCATGTGGAGATGGCACAGCCGCCATGCTCACGGTTCCCTTTTCGTCGTGCTTCAACTTCGGAGGGAGTGCAAGGGGAACGGCTTGTTTTGAGGGTCCTTCAAGTAAACCCCATATAGATGAACCGCCATTGCTATCTGGAGAATCGGGCCCGATCGGATCGCCGGTCTGAAACGAGAAGTTTTTCTGGACACTGTAGAAGGGCGAGAAATTGTAATATTTGACCTTACAGAGCTTCAGGAAGCTAGTGTCATTGAAGACAGACAGCTTAGTTTCTCGTTCAGCCACTCGACATGGTACAATACATGAACAACAACCCCCGAAACGACGCAGAAATATACGGGGTTACTTACTTCTCACATGCTTTAGGCGACTCGTCGACCAAGAGGTCGATGACAATGTCACCCAGAGACGTTTCGAGTAGGACGCTCATCACATCAGCCGGCACCAGGGAGGATCGACGCCGCGTCGAACGAACAGATGTGACAAGAACCGATACGCGAGCTTGAGTAAGTGACAAAAGTCCAGACTAGCTAGAAAGATGGGGTTGGCAGTAGCCTTCACAATCGGATTATTTTTTTTTCTGTAAGGAGCAAAGAAAAAAAGGTCCCCCGGACGAGATCCAATGCGGAGCCGCCGTCATCATTCCGCCCGCCGCCCGGGCGTGCTCGGTCTTGGTCTTGCCCGCCGATCATCAACGAGTCAACGACGAACGACAGCCACCGCAGCTGCAGCAACATTCAGCAACTTCTAGCTTCCAGCTTCCAGCTTCCAGCTTGCTCCTGTCACTGCCGGGTTGAACTGCTGCAGCTCCGGGTGCATCATCACAGTCTAATGCTGCCACGTTTCGATTCAAGCCGACGTTAATGTGATTGACAAGGCTTCATTCCTCGGAGTCGGAGGCGGCTTCCGGGCGCCCCCGTGTAACAAGGGCTATCCTTGCAATATAGATTCCGGAAACGTCGTTGGACAGCCCTGAGCAGTGAGGCCTAGGCCAAGGAGGGACTTCCTTTGCAGGCCTGGCTTAGTCTCTGAATTGATGGCCAGGATCCAAATAGGAACAAGGCGAACGCAAGTCGAATGGCTAAGGAGATGATAGGCTATAGGCTCCTCCTGCGATCGCGTCTAAACCTGCAGCGCAATGTTAAACCTGGAGTTGACATCAACGCAGCTGGCTCTTGATAGCACTAGCGCTGGATGGGAGGGAGCTTGGATGACTGCTACCTTGCGTGCAGACAGTTCAACTGTAACCCAAGGTCATTGCACCTTTACGGGGATTTTCTGTCCTTTCTGCCCAGGACTTTCAGCACCGTGCAGCGCTCTTGCAAACAAAAAGGAACGGCCTAGAGGTGCAGTTGTTCCTTTAAATCACGAATTCCTTGCAGTTCCACCACAGACGTTGGAGTAACGGTGGTATCCTGCAGCTTGTTACAACTTCTAACTGAACTGTACCATGGAGTTTTATGCTTTTCAGTTCGCCAGCCCTGGCAGCCACTGGCAGCCACTTGCTGGCTTTGTCTGAATCTGGGGAATACACGTGGTGAAGATTCTGATATTGCTTGGACTTCCAGCGCTTTGACCAAACCTGACAAGGGACTGCCAACATGATGGCCATTCAAAGCACCTCCAGTGGCCTTTACTGGTTCTTTTTACTCTGTGGCTGGCCCTTTTGCGAATTGTAAATGTTGTTGGCCAATACATGGAGACACAGATGTACGGCAGGGAGGGATTTCCTGCACACGTCACTGCACTGATCTTGAAGCAATGCACTCGCCAGCCCAATCTCTACCCGTTATGCAATCGAAATCTAACAATCATGAGAAAAATATCGATATACATACTTTGAACGTCTATACGAGCGGCTTCGCGGATATAAGTCGACTGTCACCATAAGCGTAGCAGTATAGTAGCTTCGAGCTGACTAGGAGCACACATGCAGGCCGTCGAAGTTTACCACAGTTGCTCTGTACTTTCAGGCAAGATACTGTAGGTACATTTGTTCTTTCTGCAGGCTCCTCACAGAGGACCCCTGAGCCCCGTGCATGTTACTAGACTAGCTCCACGTCCATGCCGAACCTGGCTGACAGCACTCCAGGAGATCCAAGGCGCTGTGAGATTCGATGGAAAGCTTCATTCTTCATCCCATTATTATTGGCTTATCTCCTTCTGCTGTGCTGCTCTCCTTTCTTCTTCTATCATCCCGGCTGCTGTGTGGCTTGGCTTTGATCTATGTGGCCGATATGGCTTTCCCGACTCTGCCGAGATCATAAGAATGATTCAATACTACGCCTTGCGCAGACTGGCCCAGTCATGTCTTCCCGATCGGCTTGGTTTCGTGCTGAGAATTTCCAAGGCTATCTTGAATTATGAATCAACCGCATGTGTCACTGGCACTCTGATGTTCCAGTCAGACCTTGAAATCGCATCTATCACTCATACGCAGACATGGGCCTCCCTCTTCCGAGACATTAGTGTAATCGCTACCAAAGGGTTCGTTTGCAGAGAGTTGTACACCTTGAACCGAATACACCTGAAAAGGATGCGGGCGAGTGGACCCTTGATAGCGCTAACAAATACGCTGTCGTGGATCTTATTCGAGACCACTGATGCCCTGTCAAAAGTACTGGCGGAATTTTGACCGCTTCCCCCAGAAGTGTTTGATGGTGGAGGACGTCACGGCCGGCCAACAGGCTGCCCAGCAGGACACAACCCTTCCCAAGCATCGCGCAAACATTCGACCCCATTTCCCCTTGGGATCAGAGACAGCCATAGCGCGCTAAAAGCAACTCCGCAAACGTAATCGGCGGCTGCCCGCTCTACAACCGCCAGCAAAACAGAAGGTTGGCGATACCGAGCTTAGCTTCCCTTGACGCCACCCGGGATAATCGCGCTTAGTTGAAGAGAGGAGGAATTTGAAGATTGCGGATGCGATTGACCAACAATTGGCCGTAACCACAATCGGGCAATCTCTATTTCCCTTCCTAGAGGGATGATAGACCTGGTGGTAACGCATCAGGTGAATCATGACACTTGCATGGTGAAACGTGAAACGTGCAACCGACGTTACTTCTTCGTGGAACGGAACTTCTCTCAGCACCGGGATGCACTTTCTTGCTGTCTGGCCCTCAAGCAGGGAGTTTCAAATGGTTCAACCGGGAGCACTAGGCGAGCATGCGACACGGACGATTGCAGACCGATGATCTTCCCAGTACAGCTCAGGCAAAAGGGAACAAAGAGTCAGGTAAGAGAATGACCACTGACCTCTCTTGAGCGGCTGGCCAATAGGACGACAGAATCTGTCGCTGGGAATATTCGAGACGAGGTCGCATCTGGCCTAGTTGGGATCTACCAGCAGGATTGCGACAGGGACGGGGCAGCAAAAACAAAAGAGAGACGAAGAGAAGGGGGGAAACAAATTAAACAAAATGAAAACAAAAAAAAAAAAAAAAAAAAAAAAAAAAAAAAAAAAAAAAAAAAAAAAAAAAAAAAAAAAAAAAAAAAAAAAAAAAAAAAAATAAAAATAAAAATAAAAAAAAAAAAAAAAGGTAGGCAATCAAAAGGGAAAGAAAATGCCTACTCCGTACAGGCACATGGGCCTTAAATCTGGACTTGTATCCACTCACACCTTCACTCTAGAGGTACCGTGCCGGGCCCTTTCCCAATATGCTTCGTTAATGGGAAATGTTGAACACAAGCGGATATCCCTGACTACTGATCGCATATCCTCTATCCCTTCTGCTAACCTTTCAAAAGTACTTCTACTCCCGTGATCCTGCCCTGCTTTTTACTACATATGTGAGTCCAACGGAAACGAAAACCGATATGTTTCCCTTATCACTGATGGATGAAGTCATGGCCCAAACATTCTACCCTGCTGATGACGGGGTCAGCTTCGATGCACACTCGAAGCGAGATGCTCTGTCAATGTCCCAAACCCTCCAAAGTGACAGTCAACAAGATATCGTGGACAGGAACTTGAGCTGTATCAACATTGGGAGCGAGATTGAGGCGAAGACGCGAGGCGCCACAAGACGACGGATACCAGTTGCAGTGGGTAATGCTAAAATATGCAAGCAACTGACACGGCTAACAGTAATAGTGCATGAGATGTCGGAGACGAAAGATCAAGTGCAGTGGCGATGTTGGTGATGGCCAGGGCTGTTCTAACTGTCGGAGTGCTGGAAATATACAATGTCAATTCCTAAGGGCAAGCTAGCTTCCTCGACCCACCACAACCCTTGCACCTTTCATTACGACATAAGAGCTGACTGGATGTAAAAGGTGAACTCTTCCATTTTGCAGGCAAAGGTTCCCCCAGGGCCTGGATGGCCCTATCCTGCAAGTGATATGGCCTCACGAATATACGTGCCTTCCGCAACCGCTTCTAAAATGGGCGGATTCCCTATAAATCATTCCAATCATCGTGTCTCCTCATCATCAAGGGCTTCAGACTACGGAGTGACCCCGGACACTCAGAATCCATACTGTCGACAGCCCTTTGGCATTGACCCTACGATCAATTATGATGACGAGTCCTCAAGCCCGTACAATGTTCAGACATCTTCCGCCTATATCCTGCCAAGCTCGCCTCAGGTATTCATAGCAGATTATTGCCAGCTGGGATGGAATTCCAAAAACTGGGCCGCAGTTTTGCCTGGGAGTCGAGCTCCCACCGAAGCAATGTTCTCAGAGAATGATGCAGAGAATTCACTAAACCATACGGCCTATTCTTATATGAACCCCGGACAGGGGCAAACGAATGGAGCTTCTAGCCTGGGGATCACCCAAGGTTCGCTGGCATCTCCAGCCCAGGGGACAGAGCGAACGCTTCCCAACCCCACCAGCCGGAGCACGCTTTCAGGGAGCAACAGTGGTCCCATCACAACCACTGACGGACTACCGTCTGTCCATACCTATAAGTCTAGCCACCGTTGGGCTTCCAAATGCGAACCTCGCACACCCATTACACCAGGCTTGAATATGCCTTTCAACAGCGGGACGGTGGATCGAGCAAAATTGATTCCAGCAAGCGGGAACGATATGTCGTTCGGGTTTCTACCAGTCGCGCCAGGCAGTGCGACCTCACCCTTGTCACCTTCGTCCGGATCTTTTGCGGGCCTAGAAGTTGCACCATGCGCCACCGAGGCAGGCGATGAGTTCCGTGAAAATGCGGATTCTCGATACAGAGCGTTTTCACGCGACAATAGGCGGTTGGTGTCACACACGGACTACCGGCCAGATACCTACGGGTACACCAGGCCAGCCTACAGAAACCGATCAGAGGCGGACGACCCAAGCTCTGAGAGCACATTGATTAACGGACTACCATATACGCGGTCGACGCACTCAGTTAGCCTTCCTCAAACTGATGAGAAATCGGTTTTGCACACAATCGCCGCGCATCCAAACTACACCGGTCTCTGCTCCCAGTAATGTGGCGTTTTGATAGATCAACATTGTTGAGGCACGAGGTGGGTATTGTCTGTTTACAGTTGATTTAGGAAGTCGCATGACAGGTAGGACAAACAATCAGATTCGAGAACTGCAGACAAATCGCCAAAAAGAAAAATAACAAAGGAAAAGACACAGTTCTGTCAACCTATAGTCGATGCATGAGTTTCCTCATTTTCTTTCCTTTTTTCCTTTTTACTTTTCGTTGCCTCTCCTCCTATTTTACCTATTCCTCGTGTTCTAAACTTCGTTTTGTCCATTGGATAATCCGATTTTGTACGGCCGCGGCTTTCTTTCTTAGCAATGGCGACAGGATAATTCACTAATACCGGTGCTCAGGCCGCTTGATTTGATATACTAGTTGGCTCAGCATAAATCAGCTTGAAGGTCTTGAACGGCATCGCTGTCATGAGATGACGTGTAACTTGTCCGCTTATTATGATCATCTGTTCGATGGATTGCTCTTTGTCCTCTTATCCTGGTTCCAGGACCAGGATTCGGGCTTCTGAAATGCATTTTGTGTTGCTTAGTTCACTATCCTACTAGCACATAATTTAATATCTGGTTTACGGTCGGGACAGGGAGACATATACTAATCAGGAGGCTAAGCCCGAGTTTGAACACAGTCATAGAGAACTATGGACCCTAATGGAAGGCGGGCAATTGTATACAATCATTTTCGAGATACCACTCTAAATTCTGCCTCTAGTTAAGAAGCCGGTAAAACCGATGGCAGCTGTCACCACCGTAATATCTCAATATCAATTGAGCCGAATGACTGAACCAAGGAAGGAGCTCCTAGAATAGTAGCATCTTTCCATATCAGCAAACGACCGGTCAACGCAATCATCATCTATCTCCAAGTCAAGACTCCGGCGACAGACCTGGCAGGCAGGGACGGCTAGATTGAACGTGCATTTCATCTCCTCGGGAACCCGCCCTCCTGCGTAACCACCCACGTCAAACGCACGAGCGTGAAGCTAAGCCTTCCTTCATCTTTCACCGCAGCTCGGTCCCTACTCAGTATCATTCCCCTGCGCCCACAAGCAATCCTCTGGCAAATACTAGATCAGCTGCGTGTATGTTTCAACCACCCCTCATAAACAACTAAGGCATAAAGAAGAAAAGAAATAATTCCTCATACCTCACAGATATCTAGAAAGAGCAAACCACGCTACTCAGGACTGGAGGTTCCAATTTACGTACAGTATCAACGGCACACGTTCTCCTTGGCGCGTCCCGTCCCGTCGGAAGTCCGCACGAAGCTCCCCGGGGTTGTCGAATCCGTCCTGCCGCAGCGACTCGAGCAAATCACGAGTTCGTTATTGGTTAGGGATGGCATCTGGGTGTTCCAGCCTCTTGGCTCTAGCTGCTAGTCCCCGGGTAGTAGGTGAATAGTGGGCGCCATCTGCAGTGAAGATCGACTGGAGAAGGGAACAGCAGCGGAGCTCTGTCTGCAGCCACAACCTGGTTGGAGGATAAGGTTGGATGAGGGCGCTATCTCGGTGACCAAGGAATAGGCAATTTGCGTGCTGACAACTATGAAGGCTGGGAGTTGATGGATATACGAAGATGTGCAGCAGGGATACCCCGTCCATGTCCTCGGATTCGGTAGGGCACTTACTTGCAGTGGTTGATGTTGGCCAGCTAGTCTGGGTAGTCTGCAGTGCATCGCTGTCTGATCGACGCACCAACTGTGGGAAGAAAATTGGGTTGCGTTTAGGAACAAAGTACCTTGTGTAATTCCTCCGGGGGTCAATGTCCGGTTGGTGGATGTGCATGCCAGATCCAATAAAGGCGACGTGAGCTGGGGTTTTGGGAGCGGGCGTTCTTGCTTGCAGCTGAGGGCGATCATCACATTCACGACAGGCTCCGTGGGACCGTGTGCATTCTTTTCTTTTTCTAGATCGGTCTAAAGTACCTACAGCCGGTACTTACCTGTACCTCTACTTCCCAATCTGAGATGTTGGGGTTGACCAAAGCCTGGTCCTAGGATATGGACACGGCCATGGACATGTATTGAATGAAACGAAATGCATTGAACAGCCGACTATAACGATACCCGTCCAGGAATCCAGTGAAATTTTTATCCTCTGAAACCTGTCTATCCGCTTGGTCACGACGGGGACGGACGCTCGGAGATTGGGAAAGACAATAAATAATGATATACCATGGCGAAAACCTTGGACGAGCATGCTTTTTTGGTTGTTCTCTTTTGTTGCTAATCACAGGGTTGTTGGGTTCATCATTATTATCATCGTGGACACCAGCTTTGCTTGCTGCGCCCAAGTCCCGAGTTGCGAATCCGAGTCCAAGTCAGAATCAGTACGCCAGTTTTCTCGCCACAATCTCCCACCAAACCCCGAGCACCAACGTAATCATTCGCGAGAAGCACACGCTTAGTCCTTGCTCTTCTTGGGGCCCTTGACCTTGGCGACACCGCGGAACTTCTTGGAGCGGTTCTTCCTTTGCTTGCCTGAACGAATGTTAGCTCCTCCACTGCCATCTCAAGAATGAGAGGTGTAAATGGCTCGGGATAGACGTACGCTGCTGTCTGCTGGGCTTCTCGATCTTCTCGGCAGCACCGATACGGATAAGACGGTAGCGAGGCTCGAACTTCTTCAGAGCCTCAGTGGAGTCGTAGATGAGAGCAAAGCCAGTGCTCTTGCCACCACCGTATTGTGTGCGGAAGCCGAAGACGGAAACCTGGTCCTTGTTGGACTTGTACAGGTCGGCGAGCTTCTCACGGAGCTCATCCTTGGAGACGTTGGCGCGGTTGGGGTGCAGGACGTCCCTATCATCTCACATCAGTACCCAGTCGGACTCAATTGGTTTGTGCGCCCAAATGTAGACATTTCCAACTCTTCCTCGTTCTTTTCGCGCAGAGTCCGTTGCAAATATCTCCCAAATCCAGTCTAACGTAGGTAGATGCAGTGCGGTGCAGGAGAAAGGGGTCTTACACGACCATCTGCTTGCGGGCAAGCAGAGGGTTGCGGATGAACTTGCGAGTCCGCAGGGTAACGGGTGCGTCGGCCATGGTTGTGGTTGTTGTAGGCTTGACAAGACTGAACCACCAGCAGCGAGAATGACAAGGTCAGGGGGCGGTGGTTGGATGTCGTCGTTGTCGACTGTCGATTCTGGCGGGCGTCGAGATGCGCTTCGGTCAATTTCGCTTTTCTGTGCAAAGTCGGCTGTGGGCTCGGCTAGGGCGCGCTAGCCGTGCTGGGCTAGTGTGCACGTGACTACTCCGCTGCGTGCTCCGCCATACCGAACGGGACTTGGCTGTAGAACAATCAAGTCGACCGTACTGTAGACAGCTCTATTTCCATCCTAAGCTTACGAGAATCCAATTACTCAGCTTCATGGACAAAATAGCGCTTCTGACAGCGCAATACTTTCAACAAGTCGACCCTCCCTCCCTCTCGCTTCCCGATGGCCCCGCCCTCGTCTCTTCCACCATACAATGCGCCATCTATGAGAAAATGTTCAATGAGGACACAGCATGGCCTCTCCCTCCAGCTTCCTACCAAACACGCGTCTTGAAGACGATTATCACACAAATTGAAAAATCAATATCCAACCCCGAGGAGGATGTATGAGTATGCCTAAGCTTTCACAGCTATTGCAAGATCAAAAATTATACCAAGTCCTCGCGCGTCGATATCTGACCTAAGTGGATAGGAAATTATCGACAGTCTCATGGAGAAATGGACCTCTTTACTCTCAACACCAAAACCTTCTGCCCTTCAACAAGCGCAGAAACTCACCTACATCAAATACAGCGCTCCCGCCTCCTTAACACCTGTCTCAGAGAGCTCATCCGAATGCGATGCAACCATAGACCCAAGAACAATTATAACCTCTGAAAACCGCTCCCTTATTCTCTCCGGCGGGACCACTGGTTTCCGCACCTGGGAAGCGGCTCTGCACCTAGGCACATTCCTCTCGACGACCAGGGCTGGCAAATCCCTGGTAGCAAACAAACGCGTTCTCGAACTTGGTGCCGGCACCGGGTTCCTATCCTTCCTTTGCGCGAAACATCTTGGTGCGGAGAGCGTCATTGTCACGGACCGGGAACCCGCCCTTATCGAACAAATCGATGATTGTATTGACAAAAATGGGTTGGAGAGAACGCAAATCCAGGCGGGAATCTGGGAATGGGGAATGCCACTTCAGGTCCCTTCACTCTTAGGGAAAAATGATCGTGTAGGGTTTGATATTGCCCTCGGAGCTGATCTGGTATGACTCTCTTCAGGACAACGATGGGACACTTAATGATTCAGCGTAGATCTACGACTCGGATATCGTGACCCTTCTCGTCCTTACAATCAAAGATCTCTTCGACAATTACTACGTGAAGGAGTTTATCATTGCTGCCACAGTCCGTAACGAGGATACATTTCGCACATTCTTAGATGCCTGCGGTAAGTTATTTCCCCTTTTCAGCTCTCAGCTATGGTCGAAAGGAAGTACCCCGGCCCTCTCTCCGCCTTTTTTGTCATTTTCTGCCTTGTAGGCATCTGATTCAGTCGCCTGTAGCACGGAACGCCCTCGCCGTAGAGCAGCTACCCTTCCAGTCGCCGCCGAGCGAAGAGCAGACAGGGTTCTTCCACTCGACTAGTATCCCTATCTGGACGTATCGGGTCCACAATCAGTGTCAGAAATGATTGACTCCTACGGTAAACCTTGGAGTCGCGGCTTTGGTCGGTTAGACTCTTCGGTATTTCTAGCATATCGTGGAGGTAGGTCACCTACCATTATAGCAGTATAGATTACTCTGAGTCAGCTCATAATGCGCAAAAGACAACTGGACGCTACAGTCTGCCGTATACTATATTTCATAAATAGGAAAAATGTTATCATTCGATTAATGAAGTTACATATAAGTTAATGAAATTGGACAGGACAAGGCCCAGCGAGCAAGAATGCGACTAGACGCTTTCACATCTAGTGGATATAGGTAAATATAACTGGGATAGGAACTAAACGAAGTAATATATGAATTTGGGAGAAAGCGTTTCACGTGGGTATCATGATATATGAGATTCAAAAACAATGCCAATGGGACGGGAGTCAGCCCCAAGTCCAGAATCCCTAGTGCAACGCAACGCAATGCAAGTAACTAAGCAACACAACAGTATAATCAGCAAATATTGAGTAGATAAGATGTGTACAGTGAGAGAAGAGGGGAGTGAGGAAGAGGGGCCCGATAGGTCTATTCAGCCAAACTTTCCCTCAACAATCCTTCATCGATTTGCTCAGCATGAATAGAGATAGGCGGGGGAGGTGGAGGACGGAAACCCATAATCGGACCCTTTTGGTTAACACCCGGATGGCGGAACCGGAGTGGCGGTCGTTTCTGGGGATGAGGGGTTGAGGAAGGAGTTTGCTGCTCTGCGGAGTGTGTCGAGCAAGCGCAAGACTGCTCTGGACTTGCAGATGTTTCATCCGTTTCCGTGAGTGGTCTGAGGTCGCGACGGGGAGAAGATGTTGGGGCTGTACCCCAGCGGCCGCGGACCCAGCCGCCGACGCGGCTGCCGATGGAGAGAATCCGCGTTGGCGTAAGGGCGGAGTCGTCCATCGATGTCTGAGTCGTGTGGCTGCCGGCTTCTTGGTCATGAGCTTGTTGAGAGCCAGCTACAGAAGCAAGGAGAGACTGGGGCGATTGGTGAAAGGGAGAGACTATGGTGGGATCCCTTCCCGCAGTGACAGTGACGGTAGAGGTTGTAGGTGGTGTAGAGGCGAGGTCAGATGACAGGATCCGGCGCTGCACTCGTAGCGGCAGAGCACCGGGCCTGAAGTCACTCATTCTTGATGGACGATGACTGAGTGTGTGGATGTCCATGCCTGCAACCGAGAATAGACTCTCGTGCGAAGTGGCTCGACGCATCCTTCGGTACGGCGTGGAAGTGGAAAAGATATCGTCACCGGCTGCTGGGGATTCCGGTCGAGAGATGGATGTTGTGTCTTCTGTTTCCTCAGGGATCACCGATTGCAATTGAAACTCGCTATATTCACAATCACTCATTGGTCTGTCATCGGCTCCATCCAGCGTACGGTAGGCGTCTGAGGGTCCGCCACCCTTAAACCGGCCATTCCTCAATGGCGATGTAAAGGTCGCACTGTCAGGGCTGGTAGGCTGCGACGTATCGAATCCACGGTCCACGCGATCAAATATAGACATAGATGAGCGATAAGCTGACTGAGGAGAACTGGCCATGGAATCAGGCGGCACAGGAGACTGTAAGGACCACCGATGCGACGCAGGTGGAGGTATTGAAACAGATGTCTGTGATAGAATCGTTGAAGCAGAAGATGCAGAAGGCTGGGATCGATGCTTGGCTTTGCGAGAGGGCTGCGTATCCGAATTAAAATGCATAGGCGGATTGCCCAAGGAACGGCGCTTCTTGGAGCGACGAAAAAGCGTGCCTTTCTCCTTTTTATGAACTGGCGGAGTGTGGTAATGGTGATGGATGTGAAGCTCTTGCGACACTCGACGCGACTCTCTGGCCTCCAGTTCCTGGCTCAATGTTGTTGTCGGTCGGTCGCCTTCAGCTGGCGGCGCGAGAGGTTGGTGCAACAAAATCTGATCACGCAGTTCCTGAACCTCCTGGTTGGAATTCTCAAGCATCTCCCGCAGCTCCACGATTCCCATTTGGAGATTTGCATTATCCTGTAGAATGTCCTTCACAAAGCGCGATACCACGCTTGATCCGCCGGCCCGAGTGAGGTTTTGAGCAGCCGCCGCTCCCTTCAGTCGACCGGCTGCCCCATCAAGCTCGCGCTCGACCATACGCCGCCTTTCCATGCGCTGAACCACCTCAGCATGCCGTTCGCGCTCCTCACTTGCTTCCTTTTCCATCCTATCAACCTGATCGTTCAGGTCCCGAATCATACACTCCGCCTTCTTCCATCGGTCCATCGCCGACTTCGAGTCCTCCTGAGCTGTCAACAGGCTGTCCTGCAACTTCGATTGCTCAGCTTCCAAGATAGTCAGCTGTGCCTCAACATCAGCAGCACGCGCAGCTGAAGCGGCCAATGTGCGTAGCTCCGCTTCGTTTCTCTCGAGTTTCACAGCCAATGTTTTGGCGTAAGAGTCGGAGTCAGCGAGTGCCTTGTTCAGGCCCTCCAATTCATCGAGTAGGTTGCGGTTCACCTCAATAATCCGAGCATTCTCTTCTTCGACCTGGCGCTTTTCGCGCTCTAGAGTCTCAATGTTGGCAAGTAACCGTCGGCGGTTTTCTTCCGCCTCGGCCATATAAGACTCATGGCGATGGAGTAGAGCCTGGAGAGCAAAGGTTAGCGACGACAAGCTCATTGCAAGCCTTGACGGTAGAGAAAAAGTGCATAGACGGACAAGACAGCGGGATAGAATCGGGGACTGCTGGTATTCCGTGGCCATGATAGCGAGACCCGGGGACGTCCTTGATTTGCGCAAAGGGGATAGGGCCATGAGATGGACAAGAAGAATCTCCAGTCCCAGCAAGCAATGTAGATGAGGTACGAAGTATGTACAACCTCTGTGCAACCAAAAATGCAGCGACAATAAACAACGACGATAGCTAAATACCAGACATGCGATGAGTCGATGACTATGACGGCCCAACAACCACCCGAACATGCAAGTGAAGGATCTCTGCAACAAGTCAAAAAAGGTCAAAAAACGTACCTGACCTAGCCGCGCCGCGGTCTCGAGATCCTTCTCCAATCCTTCAAGAGCATCGTGGTTATGCTGGAGAAACACGCAGTCCTTCTGGCCACAGCAGCAGTGGAGATCTGCCCGACTGGTTGCGTAGGAGTGGGTAGGAATGTACCCCTCTGGGTGGCTCGTACCAGGCTTGGATTCCATTGTTTTGGGAATTGTCAACCTGCTACCGATGCAGGTAGACCAGGAAGGGAGTTGGAATGCAAGAGTTATGAGTTGGCAGTGGCACCGCCCCAGGTGGAGCAGTGAACTGGTAAGGCAGAGTCACAGACTTGCAGTCTACCAGGTCATGGGAGGCAGAGCGGTGACTGAAGAGTCAGTGGTTGAAAGAGGAGAAGAGAGGGAAAGTCAAAAGGATTCAAGAGACAGACTATCGCGATTACTATTCCTTCTCGTCCATAATTAGACGTACATGAAATATAGTTAGCTTAGTATCCCTGGAGACAAAACAATGACCTCAACGGCAGCTAAGTCATCGATAAGAAAAGCGCAGAAATAGACTAAAAAGGCGAAGAGACGAACTGCTGTTTGACCCTTGCGTATCATATACCATTACTGTATTATATGATTAATTACGCAATTTATTCGTTATATGATTGGTTATCATATGTAACAACATGAAATAGAGTTACAGCAAAGGAAGCCTCGGCTTTACCTGAAGCTGGAGGCATCTCACAAACAATCAACTGACTAGAAAATAATCCTGTGTCGGACGAATTCACGGTAACGCAAGTAAACAGGACATACACCCTTCTCCCGCCCTACTGCAATTCATGCGTCAACCATTACGGGACCGAGGTATCCGCGGCGTATTGGGTGAACTTATTGCAACAGTGTACTTAAATTCCTAGGCTGAAGTCTGACAATATACGAGAGAGGAATCCGAGCTAGATGAAAGAGGTTGAGAATAATGATATATCAAGGTGCCAGTCTCATATGACAGTCTGCAATGCTTCCATACTCGAACCCGCCAGGCGCCGTCAAACCACGAAAGCCAGAGGCCTATTGTAAAAAGTCATTTCGTACATTGATGAACGCCCCAGCGCCTCCCTCTTCGCTAATCTCATTAACCAATACTTCCGTTTGCTGGTACAGCCGCTCCAGGGCCGCTGCTGAGGACTTGCCCAGTGACACTGTCGACGTCAGCTTTGTATGGTCCCAAGGGGAAAGAAGCAGGCATACCTAGAATCGCCGAGTTGAGTTCCTCTGCAACAGCAACACGTCCGGCTGGGTCCAGGTAGTGACCATGCACCGATCGCTTCGGGTCTGGATATGCCACCAGTGAGAAGATATCATCCAGCAACTTCTTATCGCCCCCGTTTTCGTCGTTAGGATAATCCATCCGAAGCTGTTGTCCATACTGCACGGCCTCAGTTAAAAGCTCGTTAGATTTGGTGGCAGTCTCTGTCTCTTCCATATCCATTCCATCAGCGTCCCATCGGTCGCGGTCTTGCATCTGCTCATCAAGCTCCATATCTTCGTCGAATACGGCACTGTCGGAAAAACCATTGGTGGTTTTGCCTTTCTTTGCAGACGACGACAGCTCGGTGCATCGCCGCATCATTTCCAGGAACTTTCGGCAACGTAGCTTGAAGTGTATGTGAGGGTACTGTTGCAGCACATTAGCATAGTAGGCGTTGGTGTATTTGAGGGCTCTATCGATATCGCCCTCGAGAATAGCGGCTCGAATTTCTAGTATGGTTAGCAAAGCGTGCATCATTCGACAGCTGCAAGGTCAACATACTCTGCCGATTGATCGCCTCTATATCCTCCTCTACCTCGTACTTTTTTAGCTGCGTCTGGCGGCCATTCTCTAGCGCTGCCGACTCAGCGGCAACTTCCTCTGCAAAAGCTCGGGCAGTCTCTACATAGCCATCATGAGCTAAAAATTGCGCAACTAATTCCTGCAGGAAGGCCGTCTCGTCCAGCGGCGGTTGTATGTTGGCTATGCTCGTCTTGCTAACTTCAGCATGGATAGTATCCTTTTGTTTCTATCAGGAGCTTAGCACCTAATGGGTCCAAAAGGCAGCTTAAATCTGAAACCCACCTTGACCATTCCATCAATATCAAACATGAATGGCTGTTGACCGAAATTGGCGGATATATGTACCGGAGGGTTCTTCTTCACTCCCACGGACGGATAGACTTTCAGATTTCGCAATTCCTTAAAGGCATTGCCTGGATACCATCAATATCGTTGTTGCTGCTCCCGACGGGCTAAGACATACCTAGAAAGACCCCATTCTTGGTGAAGAAAGCACATCCAGTCGAAAAGTTCACCCCGCATCCCACAGTATCATTGACCCCGAAAGTTGGGCCGTATTGCCGGCCTTGCCCTTGGTTCTCGCCGAAGAATGATTTGCCGTCGTCGCCATGATATGCCCACGATTCCTGCTCCCAGCCAGGAAGCCGCTCGACGGATGCTTTGTTATTTGAAAACCCTATTCCAATCATTCTGGATTCATTAGTAAGACGATTATGAGTTTTCAAAAATGAGACGCACCCCTCTTTAGGTTTTGAATGTATTGTGATCTCAAAATAATAGATCCCGCATTGCGGTGGCATAGGGTGATCTGCTCGGACAGAGGCGGCTTCATGATCCTGCTTGTTAACCGGCCCATTGTATCGAATTTCCAAACCATCATTCAGAAGTTCTAGTCCTGGATATTTGTCCGAGTCACTCCATCGGGATGGTAGCGGCATAATATGGTCATCGTCGTCGCCGACAGGTTCCCTGTCGATAATATCATACGTCATTCCGCGGTATGAAGGCGCTATCCGGGGCAGATTGCCCTGGCCGGACGAGACGGAGGCAGCATCTCGTTGAGATCCCGGTTTGGCGCGACGAGCAGCTTCGAGGCGAGAGATGTACCGGGAGTTGCGGAGATAAGAAGGCGTGAAGGAGGAAGGTGTCTCGGAGAAGTTACTGAGATTCTGGAAGAAGGGATCGTAAGCCGGGAAGCTCGCGAATTTCCGGGAGTATGGAGGAAGCGTGTCCTGTGGAGGCAACATCCAGGGAGAATTCGTCTGCATCTCTGTATCCACGGCGGCCGAGTGCCTCGACGGGCGGCCTTCGGGGTGGAACGGCGGGGGATAGGACGAAGTGGAGTTCAACTGCGAGAAGGGAGTGCTAGTCTGTGGCGATAGGGCGGCGGTTCCTGAAAGTACAGAGGCGTAAGAAGAGCGACGGGGGATAGAAGAGATACTCGGTGCGGAATATGTGCTGATGAGAGGAGCTCGAGGAGCTCCACCGGAAGGGGAAAAAGGTGTATCAGTCATGCTGTCGACGTTCAGTGGAGGATCAGGCCCAAGGCGGGTACTATGTATGATGCCTCCTCACGCGCGCTGTTATCAAGGTCTCGACTGGTAGCAAACCCCAGTCAACCTCAAGGCAGCGCACGTGAATATTATACTCTGTCTTGCGTCCCAGTCGCTTTCTCCCCTTGTCTTTGTTCTCGCAATCCGGCCTGGTCTCGCGACTGTATCTTATTCCCCGGCTAGGAGCTATCCGTAATTGGGGGTGGGGAGGTGGAGTCAGAGGTATGCTGTCAGGATCACCTTCACGATCACCGTCGCCAATCCCGAGCAACAACCACTGTAAGAGACAAAGGTGATTATAACCGGTAAGGATGATTTTACCGAGGAGAAGCGAGATGAAGCGGAAGATCGCTCTTCAGCCCAAGAGGATCCTGAAGCAAATCTAGAATCGGTTCCTGATGAGAATAAACATCACTAATCGTGTAACGGAAAGAGAGGGAGAAAGCTCTCATAAGACAAAGTGACGACGGCCAGATACTCCAAAACAGACCGACTCTGAAGCAAAGGAGATTAAGGAGAAGGGCACAGGGCAGGACAAGGATGGTTGCTGATGGCATGACCAAACTGCGGGGGAAGAGGTCAAAAGCCTTTAACCCAGCATAGCCGGCTGAGGGCGACAACCAGGAGCGCGGAGATTATTGTCGCTACCGTTCAAACGCGTCGATCTTCTGCTACCTTTAATAAGTTTCACATCGTTCCTCTAATACAACAGCGAGAGCACTCGTTGCATACGTTTATTCCGCATTAACGTCTGAGATAAAATCTAGCCCGACTCGAAGAGCCGGTTTTATACTCCGCACCCTACGAAGTAAAGATATTGAATCTCAAAGCCTAAGCAATATACATAGACAATTACGGCCGTCGGTACAAAAAACCGGAGTTCATATTTGGAATTACACATGGATTGATTCGAGAGAAACCCTTGCTTTAGGGTTGAGTGGCAGATGACCATGTATGTCCTGTTCACAGGTTTAGATTGAAAAATAATTTATCGTATTTGCTGGGCTTTATTTTCAGGTTAGGCAGAAGCTCTGGGAATAACCTGGTTATATGAGAAAGAAATCTGGCCACAAGACTAGTTCGGGATTACCAGGCATCATTTACCAGAATATAAGTAATGGTATAGAGAAGATAGGATTTCGTAGAAGAGGAGCATATATCGTATAGCTGAATTGTTGTCCACTCGAAGAATCTCATCTAACCCTAATCCTGATAATACATAGTAAAGGACATAAAACGAAAGTCGAACAGGCATGTCAAGCAAAGTGCCATGGCTCCAGGTAACAAAAGGCAATAGCCTGAAAACAAAACAAGTAGCCCTCATGACCAACCTAATAAAAGAACCAACGCCAATAAAAAAACAAAATCCGCCCCTGGGCTCACCAAGAAATAAAACAAGGTAGTGGCAAAAGATATTTTACAATGAAGGTGATGATTAATCGATATATTTAAGAATTGGCCTATGCGGCCATAGCGATAGCAGGCGATGATGCATCGACCATGCTGGGATGAGCCGGCGTGGAATCGCCGTCGCCTGAGTTGCTTTTTTCGCTGGGGGCTCCGCTTGCACTTTGGTTGGCTCTGCTGTCACTGTCACCCATTTCGAGAACGCCCTCTTTTGTCTCTCCGTTGGGTTCCTGCGTCTGTGTGCGAGGAGCTCGCCAGGATGGAAGTTGCCATTGTACTCCTGTGAAGCTCTTAAGCTGCAAAGGTTTGCGTTCCCATCTGCGGCACGGTGTTCCACTTCGGTCGAGCGCACGAAGGCCGGCGTTAATTGCACCAGTGTTAGCCTTCGGGCCAAGTCGGTGAGTGCTTAGCCTGACATTTTCAGTAGTACCATCCTCACTAATCATAGCCATGTCAGCCTTGCTTTCATTTAAAGAGATATCAGTGGGACACATACAGCCTAGGCCTCTTCTTAGGGCCAGGTTTTCCTCTTGGCTTTTGAGAGTTGTCTGAGGTTGCGTTAAGGCCTCTTTTAGCACCAACTTTCAGGCCAGGAAGGCTCTTTCGAATCGCATCCGCATCCGCAGCAGTACCGGGCACCGGCGTAGAAGCAGCGTCAGAGGCGTTGTCCACTGAGGATGCAGGTGGTAGCTCTACCCCGGATGAGGGGGGCGAAGGGGAGACTTCTTCCTTCTTGGTAAGGAAGTCGGCGTTCGACTCGTTCTTCTTGTTGCTGGCAGCGGCACCGCTGCTCTTCCTTCTCTTGTCTTTGCTGTCCGTGATGGGTGCGAAGTCCTTCAATAGACTGGAAGACAATTTGAGGACGACAAGCAACTTCGGGTTGCCAGAGCCACTGGAGCGACCGTTGGCGCGGGAGGTCGAGGCAGTAGCCGGCATGGTTACGTCCGACGGGTTGAAGTAGAACTCTGTGGGTCGTGTCCGTAGGATTGTGTAATTTCTTTTTCTACCTTCCGATTTATTCCTCCGGTCGGGCGGTCGGAAGAGTTGTAATGAAGGTAAAAAGATGAGCGACGGGGTGCGTCCCTAGACAGCGAGGTGGTATTGTCGATTTAGATGTGGTGGTAAATTAAGGCGTAGACTGCAATCTTTTGGTGGGACTGAGCTGGGATTGGGCCTCCCTTTAGACGCGGAACGTGGCGTGGAGGTGAAATCAGGGCGAGGCGAAAGTCTGGAAAGTCTTGTCAAGGCCAACGTGAAGCAGATAAGGGTGACATAGCCCGTTTGGTGAAGTGAGAGTGCGAAGGTGATGAAGTTGGGAGGTTGTATGGAAGGGAGAGGGAGAGAGGTGAAGGAAGGAGGGGGGAGGGATGATGATGGAAGGGATGCGGATGTCAAGAGCGTCGTGTGGTTTCATTGTTGGGCGAGTTGTGTGTGTTTCTCAGTCTCGTCTAGGGAACAGCCAGACTTTCGGTGCGGTCAGTCCAGGAGAGAAGCCGGAGGAGGAATCTATGTCGGTGCTTATGGCCATGTACGAGACGCGTATCGGTAGTTCTTACGCCGCATAAACAGCATTTATTACCGTACGAACGGGGTATTGTTCATAATTTACATCTCATCATTCATCCCTGTCAGCTGTACCAAAGACGAATGGGCAAAGTTGTGTACAGTATCTAATTAGGTACTTTGTTTGATGTCAAAATTTATTTTATTGGTCTGCAATAAGGTAAATCTAGATTCCGTTCACTATTCCTCCCTTTGGGACGGTCGTTGAGTCCTTAAGTGTCCGCGTCATCCGAGCTGTATTCCGGACAAAAACGCGTTGCCGCGAATAGTCCACACAGTAATCTTGCCGTTCCTGGGCATTCGCTCCTAATATCCTATCGCCAGCTATGGATCGCCCAGTCCCAGGCCCGCCGCAACCAGGTTCGGGTCGATGTGATCAGACTGAAATCTCTCCACTAGCGTCGGCATTACTTTCTAGCTGTCTTCTCCTCGCATTGCTGCAACAAGGAGGATTGAAGCTGGTTTAATCCTTCTCGGCGGATGCTTCAAACTTGTGAGCTCCATTTTCTGGATAGATCACACTCCCACTGCCACCGTCATGTGGCTGGGCAAACTTCAGTGTGACTCCTGATGGGGGTCATCGCTCAGACTTTTCGCCTCCGAGCTCCGGAACTAATTAATGAGCTCGAATGAGGAGAACATCGGCATTCAGGCTACAGAGCAGCAGGAGTTGTCACTTGGGAAGTCGGCCAAATTGCCGATGACACACGAACTTCGCCAACCACATCGCCACGTTTGGCACAGCCCCTTCTCTATAAGGAATGGGCGCCTAAACTAGAGTGATTTGAATGAGGCTATACGAATGATCCAGTCTCTCGCTCTGGACCATACCTGAAGTCGGAATCAGTAGGCTGTTTTGCTGAGGTAGGGCTAAAGCACCGCTTCCAGTGCCCTTGTTCCTGGTCGTCGCTTTCAAAATGATACTACTTAGAAATTAAATGAGCAAGAACAAATAAATTTGCGACGATGCTCTATGGACAACAAACTGATCATCCTAGCTGGCCTTCTTTTCCTGCTCCTTGCGCTCGGCTACTTCCTTCACGGCTTGCTGCACCCCGGGGCTATTCCGTACACTGCTCAGTACTAACCCTTCCTTCATAGCTTTCCGCAATGTAGCAACGCTTTCTTTGTCCCCTTTAAAGGGCGCAAATCCCAGTTGAAGCAGCCGTGTCGCTTCAGTATCTGTTGCTCGACTGAGGTGCAGGAGCTGTCCCAGACGCTGAAGGGTCTGTTGACGAAGAAGACCGGTGGATCCGGCGTCTTTCGCCTCGGGAGGTGCGATTTGTGATATGAAGATATTTAGGCTGAGGGAGATAGTCTCGGCTATCTTTATTATCTGCCACGGAAGGAGAGCGAAAGTGGAGGTGATGGGCACCGGACCCTGGTGGCTTATCAAGGCCAGATTCAACGTAAACAACGCAGCAAATGCAAAAAAGCGCCACTAGACGTAGTCAGCAAGAGCAAACCCGCCCAACTGCAAGGAACTCACATAGCGACCCCAATCAGACCACCAAGTATAGTTCAAAAGCAGGAGCCCCAGAAATGACATCAGATAGGTCGGTACTGTCTTCATCAGTCCAGACAGGAAGTATCCATGCACTGTGTCAATGTTCCCCCATTGCAGGATCTTAGGTCCCCACATATCATACGCATACCGCTTGATCGGATTCGTGAGCGTATCCTGCGCCTGCTTTAAGTAAACAAAGAAATCGCTTGAACTGCCAGCCCCCAGCTTATCCGGGTGATGCTGCGCAGCTAGACGGCGGAATCGCGCTTTAATGGTTCTCTCGTCTGACAGCGGCGATACATCTAGGATGTCGTAGAAACTGCCTTCCGTCTGGATCTGCTGGTATACTTCGAAGAGATTGTAGAGAAGGTAGGTGGTTACGACGGCGACAAAGACGCGGCGGCGGTCGCGTGCATAGCGTGGCGAGCCCGGCTGTGGTTTTGGATCGCCAGCACGAATGGTGATGCCATAGTAGACATATAGGACTGCGTTGGTTGCATACTGTGTTCAGTCAGCATTGCGCGGCGGCCTGAAACCACTGGGGTAGGCGGGTCAACGTTCGACTCACACCAGGAAGAGTATACCAGCCGATCAAGGACAGAATGGACATAGCGAATTCACAGGATTCGCTGTTGATAAATCCAACATCCAATGCCCCAAGAGCGTATAGAACTGCACCCAGGGGTCAGCTATATATTGAAACATACTCCGCACGATACCGCGGTAATCAACTCCGTGTCAGGAGCCGACCGCCTTTCCGACCGCCTGCCCCAAATCATTCTTCAGCCGGAGAATCAAAAAAAGGAAAAGAAAAAAAGCTTCACTCGCAAGCAACCGCGCCAACCAGCGCATTCTCTATACAGCTGCCCCGCGGTAACAATGGCTGTTGACGCAATGGACTTAGACTCGACGCCCGTCTCCGCAGCCCACGCGGTTTCCGAGAAAGACCGGAAGCGCAAACACAAGCACAAAGACGAACCCTCATCTCCGTCGTCGAAGAAGCGCAAGCACGAAAAAGGTGACAAGAAAGACAAGAAAGACAAGAAAGACATGAAGAAGAAGGACAAATCCTCGTCCAAAAATAGCAGCAGCAGCAGCAGCAAGAAAAACAAGAGTAGCAGGCCGGATACCACGACAGCTGCTACGCCTGCACCCGTCCCAGAGTCTCCGTACACTCTAACTACCGCAACGCTCTACTTGCCTCTCTCGCCCATCTCAATCTCTCCTACGCACGCTCTCGCCTCGCTACTAGCTGAACACCTATCCCCGCTACTCCTTACCTACTACCCGCCTTTCCAGGGCATAATTCTCGCTTACTCCAATGCTTCGATATCAAGTGAACCACCCTCGCCCTCGTCTCCGACCTCCACAACCTCACCAAACCCGCAACCACTAACCCTAGCCACCACGGCCGGCGAATACGGCGTTATGTATGTCTATCTCACAGCGACGTTCCTTGTCTTCCGCCCGCAGCGCGGACAGACCCTCGAGGGCTGGGTCAACGTGCAATCAGAGGGCTTTCTGGGCGCCGTTGTCCTCAACCTCTTCTCAGTCGGAATCGAGCGCAAGCGCCTCCCTTCATCCTGGAAATGGATTCCTCCCGGTGAAGAGGATAAGAACGAGAGCGGAACAACGACAAACCCCAATTCAGACGAAGACGACGAGAGTACACCCTCTACACCCTTCGATCCTGAAAAAGAACACTTCAACCCCGTCCCGCTAGCTTCAGACTCCAATCCCTTTTCCTATGACCAAGGACAAGTCGCAGATGCCACAAATGGCGAGATTGGCCAATTTGAGGGCGAGAAGGGAACAACTGACCAAGACTCCCTCGAAGGCCACTTCCAATCTGTCTCTGGCCACCGCGTGCGCGGGACAATCAAGTTCCGCGTTGTCGATGTCGACGTCATCCCTGGTACAGAGCGGGACCGTGGCTTCCTAAGCATAGAAGGGACAATGCTGTCTGAGGAGGAGGAGAGCAAGGTCGTTGAGGACGAGAGAAACGGGGTTATGGCGGCTGTGCCTTCGAGCGTGCGGAAGGTTATGGTTCCGATGTCGTCGGGCGGCATTATCGTTCCGCAGAGGGAGGATGTTGAGCTTGAGGAGTCGCCGAGCAAGAAGGCGAGGAAAAGCAAAAAATAGACGATTCCTATGTTACCCTATGCTGGCACCATATGTAATTATGTTCGTTATGCTCGGCGTTATATGGATTAAAATCTGCATTCTGCGTCCATACAGATTTGTTCTTGGTACATAAAACTTTCATTTATATCAATCTGTTCCGCACACACGTTCAGTTTCAAGATCATGTTCGCATTCATCAAGTGAGACATTACTAGCTAGCTAAGGTGCAGGTCAAGTTGATAATTAGATCCTCACACCCTTCGGCACGTCAATCAACAGTACATCCACCCCGTCCTGAATCTCCTTCTTACTTGGCATGTTGT
Organism: Aspergillus foveolatus; assembly: GCF_047715535.1. Classification (NCBI taxonomy): domain Eukaryota; kingdom Fungi; phylum Ascomycota; class Eurotiomycetes; order Eurotiales; family Aspergillaceae; genus Aspergillus; species Aspergillus foveolatus. The sequence goes on along the minus strand of NW_027396081.1, from coordinate 360,425 downwards.
TCCTCCTCATTAATTCTGCACACTTAACCATAACAGGATCCATACCCATCGTGGCAACAGCAACAACTGTCTCGCCCTTACAGTAGTAAGCTGCAAACTTGGCATTCTCGGGCTCACCCTTGAGCACCAGGTCGTCCCATCCCATTATCGTGTTTCCGCAATAGCGCAGCTGCGCGCCGAGCGCGGACCAGAAGATTGGGATAAAGACCTTTGGTTTAGCCTTTTGCAGGGAGGTGGTGGTGTTGTGGAGCATGTGCACGATTGAGGATGCGACGCTACGGCCGGCGTTTTGAGCGACGTTCCAGTGCTCGATGCGTGTGTATGTGCCCTTTTCGGGATCTGTGCCGGGTCCGTGGTACGGGAACGTGGCGATATCGCCGATAGCGAAGACGTCGTTGTTCAGACCGGGGACGGAGAAGTGTTCGTCAACCTTGATGGAGCCGTCCTTCTCAAGGGTGATGGCTGGGTTGCCTTGGAGGAAATCGGTTGCAGGGCGAACGCCGACACCCAGGATGACGACGTCGGCGGTTAAGACGGTGCCGTCCTGCAGATGCACGGCGCCAACCTTGCGGGCTTCCTCATTGGAGGGGGTGGCCTTTGCGACGCCGGCGGAGAGCTTGAACTTCACGCCGGCCTTTTCGAGGTTGCGCTGGAAAATGCGGCCGACTTCGGTGCCCATTACTCGCTCCATGGGTGCTGATTCTTGGCCAACGATGGTGACCTCATTGTCCTTAGATAGGGCGTTGCCAACTTCCATGCCGATGAAGGAGCTTCCGATAATGACAACCTTCTTGTTCTTTTCCTCGCCGATGGCGTTGAGGATTCGCTGGACGTCTGTTACTGTGCGGAGTCTGAAGATGTTCTCGAGGAGCTGGAAGCCTTCCAGGGGGAGGGTGCGAGGGACGCCTCCAGTGGCTAGGACGAGCTTTGTGTATGGGAAGGTCTGGCCAGAGCGCGTAACGACAGTCTTCTGGCTGAAGTCGACTGCACTAACTTCGTCTGAGACAGTCTCGATGCCAACGTCCTTGTACCACTGGGGAGAGCGCCACTGGATCTTCTCAGGGTCTGGGATGAGAGCTTTGGAGAGCTTCGTGCGATCGATGATGAGACTAGGCTCGCGAGTAATAATGGTAATAGCGCCATTGTAACCGAGTTCTCGAATAGCCAGGATCACGCCGAGGGTACCAGAGCCTCTGAATGACAAAACAGGTCAGCTATCGCTCCATTCATGGGCGCGGAGAATCTTACCCTCCTATAATAACCAAGCCGCCAGGGCCGGAAGAACTGCACTTATGCTCCGAGATTCGCTGACCAGACTTGATAGCAGATTCTTCGCCGCGGATGTAGACAGCGCCGTCCTCCTCGAACAATTCAAATGTATTCAGAGCAGCGGGAGCAGGGGCATCTTCGATATCTCCACTCCTGACATTGAAGCAAGCTGTAGTGTGGAAGTCAGCATGATATATACATATACATATACATATATATATATATATATATAATTATGCGTTGGCAAGGAAATCAGCTCACCTCCATGCCACGGACAGGTAATCCTCCCCTCTGGGGAAACGACTCCATTCTTCAATGGAGCGCCGTAATGGGTGCATTTAGGACTGATGGCGTGCACTTTGTCCTCGTATTTCACGAGCAGCACCTTGCCATCCTGCACGCCCTCCACCTCAGCCTCAACCTTATCAAAGTTATTGATGCCCGTCAAGGACGAGATATCCTTGAGCTTATACTCCTGTGCCATGGTTGCTGGGGTTTGCGAGATAGCAGAGGGGCTTGTGGAAGAAAATGGCCTAGATTGGTGTATTGACCGAGAAGCTACCGACAGACAAGTCGACGACTTGGTAGCTCGAGTTGAGCTCTGGAATCTTGAAGCGATCGACGATGATGGATGGACGCAGTAGGAGCAGGAACAGAAAGAGGAATTGCAGCTATAAAGCCGACTGCGTGGGGCTAGGGATAAGTAGGAGAGGGGAGCGGTCGAGAACAGCGCTGACTGGCGAGAACAAAGCCAACGGATGAGCTTCTGACGGGAGGGAGAGAAGAGGGGCACCTGCATAGAGGGAATTTGGAGGTGCAACGGCAGTATACGTGGACTAAGGATCGATCACGACAAGGAAGAGCTCAGATGAGGAGCAGAGCATTTAATATCAACAGCTTGAAGGAGGGGAAGGGGGATTGGGCTGACCAGCAGCGCCATCTTCATTTTTGGACGTTCTTCAAGTTCTCCTTGACTAGACCTTGCTGCGTCATCTCAACACAACAGCTGGGGGAGCGTCGGTTGTGCTCAGTTATCTGGACGAATGACGACATTATGGTGGACTATCTCAGTGGGGTCATCGTGAAGCTCCGACTTCTCCGCCAATCAGCGGAAATTCAATTACCATCAAGGTCTGCAGCTCAAACGTCAATTCATAGAAACAGGATATATACATAGTGGATATACAGTACATCAAAATACGTGGTGGTATAGTAATACATAAATATCAGAATCTAGATTTGCGTCCGTCTTCATCGCGGTGGGCTGCGATGGGCTGATGCTCCCTTCGTCTAATATCCGAATGACCTGACTCGACGTAGACGATTGCATGGTCTGTCTTCGCGTAATGGGGATCTTTTTTTCTAAACCCACCCTGATCCCCGCGAAGCCGGTGCGTTTCTGCAATATGCTCGGCGTTGCCACCAGACGATACCGAAGGGCTAGATTATATCAGAGCGACGATTAACTCAGATCAGGCGAAGCGGGGGAAGACAGGTCTTATATGGCCGGTTGGACGCAATCTGAAATCATGCTAACTCCTGCACGCCCTCTACCTTTGCGGGCTCTGCGGAACCCCTTGGGCTTTTATGGAGTCCCCTGTGCTTCTGTAGGATGCACTAATCAGTTGACCGGCCTCGCCAAATTTGGTATGCGAGATTTGCCAACGCTCCTTGCAGGCTTCATCAACTTCGTAGAACGGATGGGAACCATAGGAGAGTCACGCTCTGACGTTGGCTCAGCAGGACTGCTCTTTCCACTGGCTTTCGGCGATGGGTGGAGAAACCCCTTCATTGACTTATGGGAAAACCCTATATTGCTACAGCTGCTGATTGTCTGCGGTTGAACGGTCAAGCCCGTCCTCTGGAGGTCGTCACTGTCGGTGTTGATAGGATAGGTAGAAGGAAGCTGGGATTGCGTAGCGTTCCTTTCAGTAGTGTTCTCCAGGATTTTCATCACGAATGTAACTCGTAATCACCGTGTCGGTTCCATTGGTAGTCATCGTTGAGTCGCCAAACCCTTCAAACCGAGGTGACCGAGCAAAAATGTCTTCTAGAGGCGCGGGGTCGGGCGTGCTAACTTGTTTGCCACTAGGATGTGATACTTCTCGCTGACTAGATGTATGTACAAGCTGATCTTCGTGTCCGTCTATTGCAGCTGGCGCGTCGATCGCAAATTGGCTAGGCTCTTGTGCTGGTGACACTTCGTCTGCAGGAAAGCTTGGACGGGTAAGCTCCAGATGACTGAGGATACGTACCAAGGGAGGCTAATTCTCACATGTTGGCGGTATCTTTCTCTCCACCATCTGTGGAAGGGGCTGCGCGGAGCACCTTGGGCCCAATAAGATCGTCAAACGGCACTTCGCGAAACCCATCGTCCACTCCCTCGTCATCGTCCATGCCAGGCATCTCAAACCCGCTGTAATTGAAGGGTCCCTCGTCTGCATCCCTGGGTTGTCTTCTGTACGGCTTGGCGAGTTGAATATTAAGAATATTGTCGTCGAAGACTTCGCTAACCACTGCGACACGATAGTCTGACACTGTGGGTTGCCAATTTGTAGCCTTTGAGACATCTAGCTGCTTGAAAGCGACCACGATACCCGGTTTCAGGTCGTTTATAACAAGGTCAGGTAGACTACTTGGATCATCTGGGAGATCCGGGAGGTCATCCTCAGGCTCAGCAGCCGCCCTGGTTGTCGTCTCTTCCATTCCCTCTTTGTTCTCAGACTCAATTTCTGGTTGCTCAGAATCATCGTAGTTAAGCTGCTGATCCTCGCCGTCATAATAGTCTTCGTTACCATAAGCTTCCTCATCGTAGACCTGGAGATGCTGTCTCCTCTTTCTCTTCTTGTTGCGGCCTCTCCGTCGCCTTATCTCATCCCCAGCTTCGTTGTCCCAACGTTGTTCGAATGGGAACGGCGGAGCACTTAGCTCAATGTCGTCGTAGACACATTCCGTAGCTCCAAGTACGAGTTTCTCGCGCCAGTCCGCATGCGGCTCGCCTTCATGGGCCTCGGCAAAGGCTTGCTCCTCCTGTTGAGGCTCGGTTGGGTGAGGCATGCTTTCTCGAACCTTGCCCATCAATTTCTTCCGCGTGGCCTCCTCTTCCTCCTTAGAGCGAGGGTTTCTTACACCAAGGGAGCCGAAAAGAAGCCGGCGAGTGCTGGCTACATCCAGAGAACGGCGTTTCGAAAGTTCAGCGTTAGCTGGGGTTGTGTCATTGGCAGTCTCATAGTGCTCCTCCTGATCTTCGGGCAGCTCAGTCGTGTCAGGGCTAATCGAGTTCGGGGTTAGATTCTCCTTTTCAGATACAAACGAGACGTCAACGCCGCCAGACTCTAAGTCACGGAGCAGCTTACGACGTTTCGCCTCAAACTCTTCCTGTTCCTGCGCTTTTCGGCCTTTTTGACCAGAGTTTGTGAAAGAAAAGTTGGAGTCTCTGTTCTTCGAGTCCCATTCTCGGAGAGCATCGAAATTTGCATTCTCTTCGAGGAAACCCATTTGCTTAAGTTTAGTAAGTCGCCGCCGCATTTTAGCTCGTCGATTACACTTTCTTGTCCTCTCTGAACCTGTCCCAGGGGGTTTGACTTCGTGGGCCGGCTTTAAGACAGGTTTCGATTTGCCAACATCTTCAGGTTCAGATTCTGACTCAGATGCCGAGCTTTCGGACGAAGAATCACTCTCTGAATCAAGAGACGAATCAGACGTAGTCGCGGACGTAGATTCAGATCCAGACTCGGATTCGGACTCAGCGTCATCGGATGATGAGTCTTCCTCACTCGACCCAGAAGCACTGGAGCCACTCACGGAGCTATCGCTTTCGCTATCGCTCGAGACGGAGTCGTCTGGTTCTTCCGAAGTTGACCCAGCCCTTGGAACCAAGCTCTGGGACTTCGCTGTCGCCAACCCCTGTTTTGATTTGTCGAAACTGACGCGCTTCGACTCTCTTCGCGAGACGTCTCCTTCAGCGAGTCTGCCGGATGATCTACGTGAAAGCGAGCTTTTTCTGGGCGCTGTTTGAAGATTGCTCGGTCTCGAACGCAAAGAATAGCTGCGATGAGCCTTCGCATCAGATATCCTCGATTCGGGTAACAACCCTGAAAGCTCCATATCTCTCTTGAGATCCTGTATTTCTTCACTGAGATCTCCGACTTCAGGACCAGAGGCATCATCATCGTCCTCGCTCTCTATGCCCTTACTCGTTTTATCCATATTATGCCGGATGACAGTCCCGTCACCATCTTCGTTCGGCTCGTGATAATCTTCGTAGTCATCTTGATAGGCGTCCTCATACTCGTCCATATCCCTGTCCGTCTTTCCAGCTTCGCTCTCCGGCTTAAGCAGAGAAAGCTCTTTCCCAGTACTGGCATGCTGAGGAACCGAGGGGGCCCAGTCCGAGTCTTCCTCATCATAAGCACTGCCATTTCCCCAGAGTGCAAGAGCAGTGCGTCTTTTCTTTCTCGGCGGTATCGCTATAGCAGGCCTTGACGACGTCGATCTTTTCAAGAATGGCTTCCCAAAAGGAACCCCGTCAATAAGATGCCTTCCGTCAGCCGATATCTGGTGCCGGCCGGATATCTGCCTTGCCTTGAGGTCGGAGATCTGTAGGGCACGTATTAGGACTTCATCGCCATCCCTAAGGATCCCTTCTATTTCCATGAAATGCAAACATTCCGAGCCCCCAACTTCAACCACGTAGTCTTCCAAGCCCCACTGTCCGCTTGATTCATCCTCAAACAGCCGCGGCTCTGTCTCCAGCGGAATGACTTCGTTCACGTCCTCCAGCAGCTGTGCGATGGTGTATCCCCCGTTGCCGTATAACGCATTGGGCATACGCGACGACGTCACGGCGGAAGAGGAGGCAGGTAATATGGATGAGGAATTGGGATGATCGTGTCCGAAGAGCGATGGCGGTGAAGTCGTCCAGAGAATGCGCGTCACAGGCAAACCGTGCCGCTGAATGGTAAGGTGGAGCCGCATGCTTGGAATGTCAAGGTTTCGTGGTTCCCAATCCAGGAAAGAAGATACCGGTTAAAAAGGCAGCTGCAGTCAAAGACGCAACACTACCCACGGTATGGCGCGTGCAGATTGAGATTCTAGTATTAGTGTCAATCGCGGCAATGTTGCAGGATGATTGAGTCAAACTGAAGAGCACCAAGAACTCCAAAAATGGATTAAAGGAAACCCTAAGGGCTTGAGATTGTAATCATGGTGGTGGGAATGTGGTTGAGCACGAGAGTTGAGGAGTAGAAGCTTGGAGAGCGCAGCTCTCACTTGTTGCTCATCTCCTCACCGCTCGCGCTGTTTTGATCGGCGCGCCTGACGAGTGCACCCCCACTCTGCAACTGTACTTTTCTGAACTTCTTTGTCTTCCGTTAAGGATGTTATTACTTTTTCTTCTTTGTTGCTGAGGTAACTCATAATGAAGCATGGTTGATACAGAATGATGACACGGTCAGCGCATTTGGTGGACTGGTATTCTTCCTACGAAACAACCTACATATCCCGACCAGATGGGAAATTGACATACAATAAGCAAAATACAAATAAAGGAAGCCGCACCCTCCGCCATCTTTCCAGCTCAATGATAGAGCCAGGGAAGGGCAGAGGTGATGCCATTCCACTGCAACCATGTTCACGACACCTGCAGGCAGCATGCCAGTAGCACCCTGAAAGTTGTGAAAGCACCAACAGGAGGTATTCTAGGCACCAACTAAAAATTAGGACGGAATGGAACGGTATTAGCGTGTGTGGTGTCCAGGTAATGGTAAGAGTTATAACTCATTTGAAAGGCATCCGACGTACATACTCCGTAAAGATAGTATTATATGCTATCTCTGACGGGCTAAGAATAAAACTGATAGGTTTCGCAAAACACGTAGGATAATTAATAATGCTAGAAATCCCAGACTCCTGTCATATGCATTTTGATGAATTCGACTCCCTCAAAGAATGATCTGTTGCCCCCTGCGGAGCGGAACAGATGGTTTCTTTTTAAGGCCAGTACAGCGGCTCAGGGCTTCGCCTGCGTATTAGCTTGCGTGTTAGCTCGGCTCGGACTTGGTACTGGTTTCCTGCTGGGTACTCCAAGGTTCATTCGTCGCGATGGTCTTTGTAAATCCTGTCCCTGGGCCGGTTGTGGGTTTTCAGCTACCAGCCGGTACTGAGGAGGGCTGTCTTCCACCGGAAGTGGCGCCTTGTGAATCTTGAGTACACTCTGCTGCCGGGCAACGGGGGACCCCAGAGGTGACCCTGACCTAGACTCTGGAGGGGATGAAGGGAGCATATCGAATGATTCGGAAGACGAGTTCGCTCCTGGATTGCCATAAATTCCGCCGGACGTCCTAGGGGCTCCTCCAACTGGCGACTTTGCATCAGCTCCGGGTTCAACGGTCGATCTGAAAGAAGAACAAGAAGAAGCATCTGGTGGGTAATACTCGCGACGAGGGCCTTCCAAAGGACTCAGGGTTTCAGCCATCGCATCCTCGTAACTTGGAGGAGCTTCCTCCTGGAATTCATCTGTGTTGATGGGCGCCAGAGCCGCAGTTGGCCTTGGGGGTATTGGTGGTCGTTCCATATCCTCTGTCCGCGGCGAGCTTGGTGTGGGAATGGGACGCTTAGGCTTATCTTGCGTATTTGTCGCCATCGCCTCTAGCAATGCTGCTGGGGGGGTGACTCCAGAATATACTCGAACAGGCACCCTCAGAGGGAGAATGATCAGTTGTGACTGTCGAAAAGTCAGCCGTATACTCCTATGGGGCGAACAGACATTGATTAGGGTCACGTACTTTCAAGTTCCCTACCGTGCCGTGAGCCAGTCCAACCCGTACCTCAAGCTCGTAGCTCCTCGAGATGTTGCACGTTTGAAAGGATGGAGCAACTGAAGGGGGTAAGGGCAAGCGGTTCCATAGGCTAGAGTCGACACTCCACTCAGTGCCTGCTGAATCACCACCTCTCCCGAGAGACATCGCCATATTACTACGACTCATGATCACCCAAGAGCCTGTCTCTGTTCGTTTGAGATCTTGCGCCTGAATATACGTATAAGATAACAACTCGATCTGTAGCATCTGCAAGAAGATAGTCTCAAATGATTCAGACAACTTTTTGACCAGAATACGCATTGGGATAGGCTCATTGCAGGTGAGAATCGAAGGATTCGGTAGGCGTAGTTCAGCCGAAACGCGGAGAGATGTCGCTGCAAGATCCCTTAAAGATGCTTTTGAGCTCCTGTGAAACAGGCTTTTAGGCGATGGTGTCGGGCCGCTAGCGAACTGGTGTTGCCGTCTTGCATACGCTTCTTCCCTGGGATTACCCGTCCTTGGCGGCTCGATGGGAAGAAAAGTCAGGTTAGTGATCTATAAAGCTAAAGGTTAGCTCGTCGGTAGAGCATAGTCAAAGTTAGGGCTGGAGAGAAGACCCCAACGTTGCTCCACTTACTGCTCGAAGGTTCTCTTTGTAGAACTGAGGACGAACGACGGTAGCTTTCACATAATACTTGATTTCGGCCATGCCCGGAAAACCAGACAGGGATGGAGGAAGAGTTCGTTTCACATGACGATTCGCCTGTTTGGCCATTTCAACCTTGAGCCCAGAGATATTGAGATTGGTGAGCATGCTGTTGTGCAGGTTGCACGAATTATTGAATGGAAACTGTAAGTTATCAGTCTTTGTATCAAGGTCAAGTACATAACCTACTCACCTTGAATTGGAAGGGATACTCATATCTACCTGGGGCGAATGTCCAGGCAGTAGTAGGAGACGATTGAGTACTGACCAGCGCTGGGTCAGGAAAGAGGTCTGTTACCTTATACAGAAGCTGTCGAAGAGATTAGTATATTACTCGCATAAAGAAGAGCATAAAATATAGTAGAAAATAGACATACCTTGTGGACTTCAAGCTCTGTGCGTTTCTTGTCTGAGTGCTCATTATGCGGGTACTTGGGCCCAGCAAGTCGCGTGCGACTCTCTGCCTCTAATTTGACCTGGATACCGGCCACCGAAGTCTCAGATTGCAAAGTGAGGATAACCTTTCCAGTAAGGTAGTCGAGGTTGGTGAGATGTTTGTGCGGCCGGTCTAGGTGGATGACAACCGACATGGCGTTGTTCGGAGTACTGGCGGAAGCGGAGGATGGTCCAGCCTCAGAGCGATTTCATTCACGCCACAAGCTCAACACGGGCAGACTATCTCTCAGAAATCCTGAGCAGTCTGCTACAAACTTCCTGTGGGGTAAAAAGATGCGGAAAGAGAGAAACTGTTGGCAAATCGGGACGAACTACAGAAAATATACGGAAGAAGGAATGACGTTAAGGCTGAAAGGCCGGCCGTGGGGCGAAGGACCTAAGAAGATCTCGGCGGGTTCGGTTGTCGGGGACGATGCTAGCAACAATGGTCTTTGGGAAGGGATAATTCTGGTTCGCAACTATGTCTCCCTATCGTGTAGTCATTATCTTGTTATACAATTGGCAAAATATATCCTATTTGGCTGCCTTCTAGTGACTCCAATAATCGACCTGCAATTGAAGCTAAGCCACTCCGGGTGTGCCCATGGCCATGATCCAGATGCACCGCCACCCTTGATGACCCCTGTTTGTCCAGTCAACTTGTCTGGAAACTGCTTGTTGACGAATTGTCACAACTGTGAGACAACCTAGGAAGGGCGAATCAGAAGAGGGATGCATGTCGCTGGGCTGGCCCGCCTCCTCGCGGACATGCGCATAGCCGAGATACACTCCATAGGGCTTTTCTAGGCACCAAAATTTCATGGTCCAATGTTTACACATACATATCCGAGCCCCTTTATAGACCCTCCTTGGCAAGCATATCTGGGAAACAAGTTCAGTTTGCCTTGCTCGTGCAAATGCATATGACGCAAACAACTTGACACGTACCAGCAATGTCCAAGTAAAACGCGACGGCATTGAAGCTAGAAGGTCCAAAATTAGCCACGAGTTATGACCAGTAGTCAGCAGCACTTACTTTGGTCTCTGGCCAGTGATCTCGCCGGCAAGCCACTTGAGTCGATTACTCCAATTGATGAGGTCCAAGTGACTGACTCCCATAAGGGTCCCCTTGTAACCTCCCCACTTGCTGCTTGCTACGCTGACTAGCCCGTCATTGTACCCTTCAAGTTGTTGAAGAAGACGGTGGGATAAGCGGAAGACCGACCAAAGTCTTGGTTCCATGACTGCGCCATAGGAATAATATCTGCGACATCAGCCTTATGAAAGCTGATCCCCGAACGAAAGACGTACCGAACATCTTCAATATTTGGGGTCTGGGGGTTGAAAGTCTTCTCCATATACTCGCACGTGAGCTGAGAGAATGCCCCTGACTCGATCCTGATCTTCTCGAGGAGGTAATAGAGCTGGGCCAACCGATCATCTGGAAACAAAACCTGTCAGCACGAGACAACGCAGGTTCGTTACGAGCGCACCGCCTATCTGCTGAAGAAGATAATCCGCTACTGCGGAGCCTGTAAGCAATTAGCAGCATTTCTTGAGGGCGCAGATATCTACACACCCCTATGTGGAGTAGCAATAGTCGTCAATGACAAGATCTTGAACTCCTTGGGCTTCAAATGCGTGATCATATATCGAGCATCAAGCCCGCTTTATTCCCATCAATATGTGGTACGAGAATGTGATACAGTTTGTGATTATCTCACCCCTGCAGACGCTGGTCAGTGACTCGCCAAATTAATGGCATCAAAACAGCTTACCATACTATGTCTGTGCTCTGTTAGATGACAGTCCAGTGATTAGAAGAATAAAATAGATAGACGTACGCTACTATATTTACTTCTCTCCCCCGTGCAGCTGACGCAATAGTCTCGGCCAGTACTTTAGCTCGCATCTCGATTGAGGCCGACGGAGGCACACTTGCGGCAATAACCTCGACACCTTTCAGGGAGAATGCTTCCTTAATGCCCCGCCAGTAGTGAATCCCAGGGAGCAAAGGCCCAGCAAGTCGTAGCTCAGAAAACCCAAGCAAACCGTGTGCGAGGATTATGGGATGTTTCGGAGTATCTGTCGAATGGTTATTTGAGAGCTCCAATACAGTTTTTATGAACGCAATTTTAAAGACTGACCATAATGCTTTCGGACAAGCGCGTACTCATCTCTAATGACTTTGCCGAAATCTTCAAGACGGGGATCAGGGGAGGCGTGTCTACTCCGTGATGAGAACTGTCGTATAGTGCGGCCTAGGAAACTATATCGAAAAGAAGGACAACAGCTGATAGAGCAAAACCTCTGCAGTGCGGAGGCACCGCCGAGGGAAGCTATCATTATTTTATGATAACTTTCGAGCAATATTCAAACAGCGTCCGCAATGTTAAGCCGATCTAGACACGATAATGCGCAGTGACGCAATTTGTGCCTGAGGCCGTAACTACACGTATATATGCCAAGCCGGTGGACGTGGTCGATATCAAAAACATGCATCTGGTATCATTTAAATAGTTATGATGCTGGAAAGCACAAAGACAGAAGCTATGAGTGCGTACTTGAACGCAACGGAATTCCAAGCTAGCAGCGACTGCCTGTCAGAAAGTTCCATGTCTTCGAGGTCGGAGCCTCTGACAGGAGTACAGATATAGATATGCATTGAACTCGAACTCGGTACTGTAAATGATTTATAGGCTCTAAAGCAGAAAGAAGAAATGAACAATGCTCATAATCGCCGACGGGTTTCCACTTCACACTGTATTTTCTATGCCTTGGTGACGATCTTCGCGGAGGGTTCGGGCTTCACATCAACCAGCGCGTGAATGAGTTTCTCGACAACCTTCGGACCCTTCTCCTTTCCGTCCTTCTTGATTTCTTCCAGCTTGACCTCGGCTTCCTTGTTGGCATCCTCTTCCGCCTTCTTGAAACCGCTCGAGTGCTATTCCATCAATCTAAATTAGCATATCCGACTCGTATGGCGACAGTACTATTTCCGTCATGATAGATAGCGGAAACAAGACAGGCTCACCTCTGCTTCGAACTTTCTGAATTCTTCCTCTTTCTGTTTCCTGTACTCCTCGATTTCCTTCTGCGCTTCCGCCTTTGCGTCCCTTATCCTCTTGGTGCGGTCTGTAAAATAATCTTAACAAACGGTGTAGGTGTTGGGAAAGGTTATGGGGCCGTACATTCTCTGGCTATACAGTGCAACACGTCAGCATATATCGGAGCTAGTAAATGGATGGTAGCGCACCTTGCTGAACAATCTTCTGAGCCTCTCTCTCAGCCTAGACAGAACGAATCAATATAACGGATTGGTGAGCGCTAGATCTCAACAGAGCTTACATCGAGGAGGGTCTGAATGCCTGCGGAGTTCTGAGCGGACTATAAGGGAGTTAGCATCTTTCAAACTTAGGACTCGATCGTAAGCCCAACCATAACGACGGAGAGAATTCCTCAAGTTTCAAGCTTATAAAGCAGCAGGCGTACAATGAGCAGCTTGACAAGAATGATCCTAAGCTCTAAACTTTTAGGGGTGAAGCTCGTGATGCGGCGTCAAGCTGGATCTCCGCAATGCGGATGACCCTCCAGGGCGGTCACGGATACTGCCGCAGATCACCGCCATCCCAAGCCTCGATCCACTTGGAATACTTTGTTTCAGCTGCGGTTTTCCCCAATTCTTAATAACTCCTTCATTTCCTCCATAGATCTTGTGCTATATAGCTCTTGCATAATGTCGCGAGCTTCGAAGTTAACCTTTGCCGGAACGAGCTTGGTCACTGCGGGAATTGTGTGGTTTGTCCACTGGTCGCAAGAACAGGAAAAAGCGGTTCGTTGAGCTCTGGCCTGATCTAGTGAGATATTAAAGCTAATCTGTGCTTGGATAGTCCATGCACAAAGGAGTCGAGCGAGACATGGAAAAACAACGCATCCAGCTGGAAAGAAAGGCGGAGTTTGAGATGCAGAAAAAGCTGGAGGAGGAATATCTGAAGCTGCAGAGAGTCTCTCCGAGTACAGATGGGCCGCCGGGTGAAGGACAGGCAAAACTGAGTCCTGGGTCATGACAAATGCCCGTTCATCAAGAAGGATATCGGTGAGCTTAGCTCTTTCGCAGGTTATGACCAGCAACTGATTGAACAGCTAGCGATATTCCTGTAATATAGACACGACATGTACATTTTTACGACTTAGACTCCATACTCCAGTTCAATACTTCTCAATTTAAGCCGACCGAGGATGCCCATTGGCCTTCCATTGGCAGTCAGCGATCCGCAGCACCATGGTGTTCAAGGCAAGAATTTCATATAGTATTGTCACAGACGATGAACTAGGCTGTCATACCTTGTTTACTCTTAGTTCTCAACACAAGTACTTGAGGAACGTCTGTACATTCTGTCGCTGGGTCTCAACTAGATGGCTCTTCCAAGTCGATCGGACGCTCGACGTGGTGCAGCAATGTTCTTGGCAATTGGATAGCTCTATGCTGTGGCTATTCTGGATCGCACCAAATAACAGGCCGTCGGATTTGAGCTTGTCCGAGTCACACGCCAAACCGCGTACCGAGTGTTGATAACTTGGCGAAGGCCGGCTATCACCGGAGGCCGGGAATATTCCGGCCTCTACTCCAATAACGACTCGCGTGGCAATCCTGATGGAGAAAGGGGGCTTTGTTGACTCCGACACAACACCTTCTACTCGCTTCTAAATGGGTCTCAAGTCACAGTTTACGGTGCTAATTGACTGCGACTGCCTCTTTCCACCAGAGGATGTGAGAAAAAAGAGACCTCGCCTCGCGACGTCATATCACGTGATCACAAACAGCCCTACCAGCGCCAAGCTTTTATATAGATGGCAGTGACGACCGGGGGAGATTGAGAGGTGTAGGTGGCTGTTAGGTTGGCTTATATGGCCTTTGTGTATCTGGAAACACGCCCTGAGGCAATTTGCAGCCGCTTATCTTGCGTGCCTGCGTGTTATTTTCTCTTTCGTAATGGCCCCTCAGAGGCCGGAATTGATACCGGCCTCAGGTGGTTATAAGTACCAGCTGCTTTCCTGCCGAGATTTGTCTTCCTCAACCTTCCCAAGCTGAGAAGAAGCAACACTCAGTCTCTACCTTGGGTTGTCTCCTATTTCTCAAAGCAACCGTTGCGTGCCTTTGTCTTTATATCACGCTCTTTCAGCATGTCTCCTGCTACAGTCATCTCGAGCTCCCCAACCACCCTGGAGTCCTTCCCTCATATTCACGATGACCCTTCTACTATTCCCCATTCTTTGGATCCTTTCACTATTACAACTTCTACTGGCTTCCTACCTTACCTTACATCCCCAACTACTCTTCCTGATGCCTTCAAGCCTTTGATGTCTCTGCTTGATCGTCTCCCTGTAGTCAAGCATGACGGGAGCCCAGGGCTACTGGCCACATATGAGCTGGGTCCAGCTGTCGAGCAGGAGCTCCCGGACTTGACTGATGAGGTTGATAAACTGGTTACTGCCGATGGCAAACTTGACCTCTACACTATTATGGCTGTCTTCCGGGACTACTCGTTCCTTGCCTCCTCTTACCTCCTTGAGCCATGCTGGAAAAACTGGCGTACGAATCCTGAAAATGGCTACGGCCTCGGCCGCGATGTCTTGCCCAAGGCTGTGGCCAGGCCTCTGTATCGCTGCGGACAGGTGTAAGTTCTCGCTCATTCGACTTCATACTTACAAAGCACGATGACATATACTGACTGCTTAGCCTGGACATTCCTCCGTTCATGTCCTATGCGGCATCTTATGCCCTGTTCAACTACACCCTTGATGATCCGTCCAAGGGCTTGGTCTATTCCAACCTTCGCCTAGTCCGCGCATTCGAACGTGGCCTTGACCCTCGCAGCTCAGAGGCTGGCTTCATACTTACTCACATCGACATGGTGAAAGACACACCTGGCCTCATCAGTGGTGCTCTTCATGTTATCGACACCCTTGAACAAGGCGGCTCTCGGTCTGATGTTAATGATGGGTTCCGTGAGATCTTATCCTCGATGGAAAAGATTGAGGCTGGCATGGAAGGTATGTGGTAGCTTTCCTCTTCGTTATGGATGAATATGGAGCTCACAGCCTGGCGTCCAGACATGTGGGCCAACTCCAAGCCCTCCGATTACCTTTCTTTTCGCGTCTTTATTTTCGGCATAACCTCACAGTCCATGTTCCCTAACGGCGTTATATACGACGGAGTTGAGGACAACAAGCCCCTTTACTTCCGTGGCGAGAGTGGTGCCAATGATAGCATAGTGCGTTTTCAATATCGTGACAAGATAGGAAATAGATTGCTAACAGATACAGATTCCGCTCCTAGACCACCTCCTGCAAATCCCCATGCCTAAGACCCCACTCACGGAGATCCTTCATGAGTTTCGCGCCTATCGGCCCCTTCCACACAGAACATTTCTCGCCCATATCCGCAACAAGGCAGAAGAGCTAGGTATTCGTGACTTCGCAGTCCAGGATACCGAGACCGCCATACTGTTTCTGCGGACACTTAATCACGTGCGTAGCTTCCGGTGGAGGCACTGGCTGTTTGCAAGAGAATATATCATTCGTAGGACGCCGCACCCTACTGCTACTGGAGGAAGTCCGATCGTTACTGTAAGTCTCGAGTCTAAAAATCCTCATTACGAACTTCCTTGTTACTAACTACCATTATAAATAGTGGCTTCCGAATCAGCTGTCTGCGGTCATGGATCTGATGCTTTCCATCTACGAGAGTGTGCTCGCACCCTTGAAAGCTCAGGGTACACAAGGGTATAATGGTTCTTGTCAAAAACTTGTCGAGCCTATGATGGAGTTGGTAAGGGACCAAAAGGAAAAGTTGACGAAGGAGGTTGAGAAATGGTGCAAAGAGAGGGGTGTTTGATCGAAGTGTCAATGGTACTTTCATGCTTTATGGTCTATTCATTTTTGAAGTATGGCCGCTACTTGGTAATATCTTGGTAATAGAGTAAGACCCTTAACGGTTTATAGGACATTTCAGAAGAGAGCTGAAGCGTTCAATTGGAAAGAGAAGACGTAGTATAGGACATTATATAACAAATTTTGCAGCAATGAGTCTCGTTGAAATCACGTACGTAGTATACTTAAAACGAGAGATCTACCCTGAGTCTATGGAGATTTTAAGAATGGCTATCATTCATTTAAACGTACAATGCCAACGACGCTCAAGCACAACTATGAACATCGTCAGTACCAGCCTTAGCAGATTAGAAATATGTAATGGACCACATTGAACCCGAAAATAGAGCCCTGATTCCAAAGGCCCGAGAGCGAGCGAAAGAAAGGACGAAAGATGTTGACCGGCAACACCCGTCGAATCGAAACATAACTAACATCACACCGAAGAGCGAGAGGGATATCGAGGCCCGAAATCAAATGGTGAATAAGCTGAGTGGAGACCTGGAAGTTGCGATTGGTTTGCGTGAACGTATTCAATTTACGAAGTTCACTTTGTCCTCGACCAACCTAGTAGAGGGGTGGTGGCTATCTCGAACTCCCAGACGACCCACTCCCTCTTCGCGAGTGCCGGGGGCAAGCGTATCCCACGAGCACAGTCTTTTCCTGCGTCTTGTGGCCGCGCTGGCCGTATGCGGTACAAGGGTCGATAGCGTGCTGGTGGTAGAGGCAGCCGCAGACAGAGTAGCGTTCGATGAGTTGATAGCACATTCTTGTTTGTTTGAGGCGTTGCAGTGATAACGATGACGGTGGAGATGGAAGTGGTGTTGGTAGTAGGCTTGACTGTTCGTAGCAGCGAAGAAGAAACAAGTCAATGCGGCTGTCGAAGGTAGAGTAAAGGCGAGTAGAGCAAATGGAAGTGGTGCAAAGCAGAAGCAGAAGCAAAAGTAGAAGTAGAATAATGCAGGTAATTCACAAGCTCGTGGTAAGTTGGATATGCTTGATCACGGAGGACACATCGACTCTTATACTTATTTAAAGAGATCACTCAGGTCAACTCATTTTGTCACCATCCTCTTAGGCGCACCATTTCCAGCCCTGATGTCAAGAGACACCTACCTACTCAGACAGTGACCCCGATCCGATACTCCGCTCAGAACGCAATGCCGGAGAAGAGTACAAGGGAGGAAAAGAAGAGGAAAGGTAGAAAAGAATAGAAGAAAAAAAAAGGAAAGAAAATAAGGCCAGTGGACGCCTATTCAAGTGGCTTTCTGTATCTGCGAGTGCCCTCGTATGGGAGTGCAGGAGCAGAGGTATCAAGCACCTATGACTCTGAGTGACAAGGACAGTTCCCAGCTCTGAACATGAAATAACCGATAGATGGAGTCCATGACAGCTGCCGATGCAGCTGCAGCTGGAGCCGCAACAGCTAAACTGGACGGACGAATTGAGCAAAGGACCAGTTCAACGGCTGGAACGCATCTCTGCATGAATCCATTCCCCATCCAATCCATAGGGCAGAGCCAAGCCACGAGTCAAAGCAGGGATGTGGGAACGGCCTTGCCGAAGTTAGGCCTACTGTGCATGGCAGGAAGCATGGCGGGAAACTACCTGAGCATCCCTGCTAGGCATCCTAACCTTCCAAGGCATCGGGAAGACTAGGAAGGCCTGGAAGAGCAGGGTCAAAGGCCGGTAATCAGAGGGAGGCCAGGGCTGAACGTCAGTGCCCAGTCCATTGCCAGCTCCAGTGATCACCATGGCGTACCTCGAGTAGCGTCAGGATCCACTGCCTGGGGACCACTAGACCGCATTAGCGAGCATTCAGCGCTTCCGGGACAAGCACTGACGAACGGGATGCCAGGGACGGCGATAGCACGGCGTAAAGGCCCCCAGTTCCCGCTCGAAATGCTCTAGTTTGGGGCCGGGCGTATGACGGCGCCCTTTTTCAGCTGGAATGTCATCCTCAGGAAATTATCGATGAGTCGGACGATGGCGCCGTAACGGTCGTGAGTCTTTCGTCACCTGAGGTTAGTTTCTTTTTCCGGGTATGTGTCAGTCAGCAATCGCAAGCCTGGTCAGCGCTGGTTCTTTGCTGAGACAGTACGGCCGATTGCATACTGCGTGGTCAGGCCATCGGTTTCAGAGTGCCGTTTCAGAATTTCCGAATTGACTCATGGTGGCTGAGCCAATCATGTGACGCAGTCCACGCCTTACACGATCCGCTGAGGCTGAAGCAACCTTGTCCAAGTCATCAGCCTCATTTTATACTTTTACTGCCCACCATACCTTGCTCTCCCTACTCGCAAGTATACTCGCTGAGTACGGCGTACTCTCTCTCGGAGGACTCCAGCGGTTTCGCCAAAAATAAGGACTGTGGCGTATGACGCGATGTTGCACACTTATGACTAATTTTAAACTAAAGTACATGCTAGGCAATCATGCAACAGTAACAGACGCCGGGCCGGAAATACTCTGTAAAGAACAACAGGAAAAGTTTAGTAAGCCCGGCCCAAAGCTTCCAGGCTCAGTCCGTTTGCCAGTCCCAACCGCAGCATTCGAAGTACATCTTCGCCCTTTGTATCCTCCGGCAATCCAGCGCGCCAATCCCATTCTCGTACCAACGGTGTCTTTTCGCAATCTCGGGGCACCAGCACGCCCGACCCTTCGGCAGACCCCGACGACGAGCGGGTGCGCGCACCCAGCATGTCGCTGCCGATAATGGAGAATGTGCTTGAAGCTGTAAGTGACGAGACGGATTTTTTGAGGAGTGCGCGCGGTGAGGGAGGGAGAACGTAAGAATCGCTGGCTTTGCCGGCTTGCTTGGAGTAGTACTCGAGAAGGGTCGAACGGAAACACTCCTCGCACTGGGCGTAGACGCGGGGTGTGACGGTCTCCAGATCTTCGATGGCGGAGAGGATAGCAAATTGCTGAGAGGGGTTCAGGATCGATGATGATTCTTATCTGTTAGTTACGAATCTTCATACCTTTCAAACAGTAAGGAACCTACGATGTACAAAAGGCAGTGCCTCGCCCAGAAGAGCTAGAAGTCCATCGACTTGAATAGCTGAATCGCGATCTGGGTCGTACAGTCCCCCATAGATGCTGTCGGCAGCACTGCTGATCACAGCGACCAGGGCCTGCGCTGCGGCCCTCCGCCTGGCCAGCGGCTTATAGCGGGGCTTCTGTCCTGCTGGAAGGTTGACTGCCTCATCACGTGTCTCGTAGAACCGGCGCAAAGTTGCGTATCCACTAAAGTAAAACTGAAGTATTGAAGCGGCCTCCTCGTCTGCAAGTGCAATCGCTGAGAGGCACGTTTTGGGCTCTCGGATCAGCGTTCGCAGCTGTTCGTCGAGATCGCTCGAGGCGGGATATGCCCGGGATTGGACGAGGCTGTACGAGATAAGCAGGTCGACCACGGACTTGACCTTGCGGCGATTGTGCGCGCGAGCGTAGCAAACGAGCGCCAGGCCGTATTCCTCCGAATTGGAAACAGTGAGATCCCCATAGCGCTGAAAAGTCAGTACCCTGCCTGTAGGACACTCGTTGGAGCACGTACCTCGGAAACACGTCTACCCTCTTTATTCAGTCCCAGTTCGGAGCACAAGAGAACGACCTTGTCCATCTGTTCGGCCGTGTCGAGCGGAAGCTTGTCTAGCAGTTCCGAAACGCTCTTTTGCATCTTCTGGCTGTCATCTAGCCTGCTCAGAACCTCGAGGGCTAACTCCCATCCTTCGCGACCTTCATGCTCGTTTCCAATCGACGGTCTCTCAGATAGACCAGTAGCATATGCACTCAGGACATCGTCTCTGCTGACCCCTGCGGGGGCGTCGTTTTGGTTATAAGAGAGAACCATAAGGTCATTATCGCTTAGGCCAGGTGGTTTAGCATTGCTCTTCGTCTCCAGCCAGCCACCAACCGAGGCAATCTCTGCCACAGCAGCAGCCACACAGAGAGACCAGGTCTGGAGCAGTTCTAATACACCCGCAACGTCACCTTCAAAAACAGCGGCCAGTCCAACCTCGATTCCGCTCAGTGAATTATAACGGAAGCCTTTCTCGTCCTTCTCTGTACTTGTTGCATGCTTGAAAGCCAGGCTTAGACGGCGGAGATATGGATTATTAGACGGCGACTGTCCACGGCGTAGGAATGGAAGTGGGCTGGCTTCCTCGTCGTCTTCGCCATCCCACCAGACTGTCAGGCCAATCGTGGCATCGACCCAGCTCTCCGCATAATTCATGATAGCCGCCGGGTCGCCGAGTATGATTCGGTAAACCGACCGCAAATTCTGGTAGACAGTCCATGGCACCCGGCTTTCGGCCATACGTGCAGATTCGGTAAACGAAGGGCCTTGGAAGGGGTTCGATCCCAGTCCGAAATTGATGGCCTGGAAAGTATTTCCGGTCGCCGGCGCGGGTGCTGGCTGCTCTTCTCCTTCCGCGAATTCTTCAAGATCCGTGATAGCGTTGTGTACACGTTTTCGGTACAATGACCATTCCGCGTCCCGGACATCCCAGTTATCATTGTGGACGCTAGGGCATGCCTCCAGAACCTGGAGCGCCTTGTTGATACATCTTTGGATATTTTGCAACTGCACTCCACGGTATCCCGCTTGCGGCAAACCGTCCTCCAGTGCTGAGCGAGCGTAGTTGAAATCGGCGGAGCGCAGAATCTGAGACGCCTCTGACAGCTGACCTCGTAGAACAGCAGCAATGACAATCTCCCAGAAGCTTGGCGACGCAGTAGGATCAGGTCCCACTTGCTTTAAAGCTGTAATCTCGTCTGACAGGGGTTTGTTCGCGTTCAGCCAATCTAGAAGAACTTTAGGAATCGGAGCTGATGCCGGCCGTCCAGCAAACGTGTAACGTGGCGCTGCAAGCCCAAAGGTGTTGGGGAAACCCGTTGATTTAGTAGCAGGTGGATGGTGGAGTTGCAGCAACAACGCCCCAAGAAAACCTGCCTTTGTAGAATTCGCGGCGTTGTCTCCAGGACCCATAACCGTACCGGACGCTTTGCTCTCAGAATTATTATACCATACAGTGGATAGGTCGGCGCAAATTTTTCCTATAGTCTCTTGCAGATACTCATCGTTGTATTGTGTCTGTCTTGTTTCCTCGTACATCCGAGAAATCTCGTCTTCGGTTCGAATAATGAAATCGAATGGTTCGTCCACAGTCGCTTTACGGGCTCGTGAAGCAAAGTTCCGCACAATTGCTGGTATTGTCGAGTTCTTTTTTGGAGATAGCTTCGCGTTGCGCAGAGGCGACTGGTCCGCCCACTTTTCGGCAAGCTTGGGCCGCTTGGCATTCCCGGGATTTGCATAGATCGGTTTGCGCTGTGCAGGTATCGATGACGGACCGGTGCTGCTAATATGTGAGTCGAGGAAGTTCAAACCCGATCCCCTTGTCTTTCCTGTCTGCTCCGCACCGTCCTCGTCCTCGTCCTCGTCCTCCTCCATCGACTTGTCGTCGTCAGCGCCTAACCCGCCGGACATGTGCGGCTGAAACCCATTGGATGCGCCCCAATTCGTTGATTCATCAAAGCTAGGACCGTGTGAAACATCGAATAAGGACTCTGACGCTGTAAATCGTTTCGCTGGCGCAGTCTTCTTTGTCCGGGATGCAAAATCGGGCGAGTCCACAGATGAGCCAAAGATGCTGTCATTCAACAGCTCGGATCTGTTGAAGATTGGATTTGAGTTGGCCGGTGATCTGGCGCTCATCTGGGAGCCGCCGTATATGGTAGAGGGAGGCGGGCCCTGGGGAGTGAAAGAGTTGGAGGGAGACGGCGGCTCGCCATTCCCGAATATATTGCGTGAATTTCCAGGCGTCGCCGGACCGTTATTGCCGCCAAAATTGAAGGTCGGAAAGCTCATCTTGAGCTGTGGGAACGTGGTGGATTGTAAGACTGGTAACGAAATCGTTCGTTGGGCACCGCGGATGGGCCTCGACGCCGCTCAAAGGGCTCAAGGGGTTGCTGGGTTATAAAAAGACGTGAAGAAGCAAGTCAGTCGCTTGCCATCAAAGTTAAATATCTAATTGGGCCGCTACCGCGGCAAGTCTTCTTTGTTGCGAAGCTCGAGCGCGCATCCATTATTTTCTCGCCGTGTTATGATGCTCAATGCCGCGGAGCCTTGGCGTCACGTGAGTCCACGTGATTCAGGTTCGAGCTGTCTGCAGAATACCGACCCGTGAGTCTGCCCTGGTGGACTATGCGCTGCTTAGCAGACTCTAATAAAGGAGGGTCACTCAGGATCCACCGTAAACGCTGTACGGTACTTCGTATTCACGGATGGGCGTAGGGCGACCACTATGCACAAGGGCGAAGCGTTAATCAAATCTCAGGGAGAAATTGACATACAGCGCTGCACATATAGTGCCTGTGTTCAATGGGTTGTAACTGCGTACAATGCTTATTCAGAATTCATCTTGCACATCTTGCATGACAAGGCCAATTCGCGGATACGACCCTTGCGGGCCGTAAGGCTGTGCCAAGAGACCTCGGTCTGCCAGGTGGATGCGAGTATACGCTAACTCTATTAAGAAGATCGTATTCATCGGTTCTCTCTGATTGGGCAACAGCAACGCCGGGCTGGCCAGCACCGTTGAAGGCTTGAACTCACTGGATCTGCATCGCCCGTCTTCGTCTCATAGATGATCACCCGTATGGCGAATCGTCTTTGGAAAAGAATTGTCTAATCCATGGATATACAAACACCATTAAAAAGATTGACGGCTCAGCCTCCATGCCAAGCTCGTATTTCCAGTTTCGTGTGATCGAGGGACGTTACCTCTAGGATGGCGAGAGAGCATATAAGGAGGGCGCAGCCTGCCTCTTGATCAAAACTCAGCTTCTTCACTCAATAAATGGTCGCAAGCATGATGACTTCTTCGGAGACCAAATCGTTGGACGGCAACACCGTTACATCGCAAAGCCCACCGGCAAGGGGCTCGGATTCCGCGGGCTCGCAGGGCGTTGGTCTCGCCCACTCACGATTATATCACATCTATCATACGCCCATCCGGTATGATTACCGCGTCTCGGATGCCGACAAGAACCAGCTCTACTATGTCTACAACTCGCAACTGACGCCGCACAAGGCGGATCTCACGGTCCATTATGGCGAAGACAGCAATGCGCCAGTAGCAGGCGTATGCAAGTTCCTTCACTTCTCGCGACATTGCAAAATCGGTTTGGGAGACCCGCAACAGGCCGGAACCATTGTTTGGGAGGATCTTCATTGCCAGAACCTCACCATGACCAAGTACCGGTGGCCGATGTCTGTTCCTCTGGCGGACGGTAGACTTGAGCGCCGGTGGTTTCTCTGGAAGAGAACTCACTCAGTCGGAGCCGATGGGGACTCGCCGTCTGCTTTCAGCTCTCGTAACTACAAGCTCGAAGACGAGCTGACGGGGCAGATCGTGGCTGTCTTCACCAGCAGCAGCTTTAAGAGTCTGCGAAAGAATGGCAAGCTTCAGGTGGCGGCTGGTTATGGACCCGATTTTGACCTGATGGTTCTTATCACATCGCTGGCAATGTACGAGAAAACTCGACGCAGCCGGGGCAAGGCTGGTGGAGGGGGAGGAGGCGGCGGCGGAGGCTGAAAGAACATCAAGAACAACTACGTTTTTCTCCTATGTTTCTATCCCTGCATTGGCTATACCCTTATGGTGGTTCCTTCAATTGCTTTAATCTCTAGAAATGAACTATGTTGCGCCGTTGTTTTGCATGAGATGAGTAGTTCGCTAAGAAATGATGCAGCCTAGTCTGGTCCCCAGCCTTGGCTATATTAACTCCCACTAACCCGATCCTTCGCAAAGCTCTGATCTATGAGCAAGAAAATAAAATAGGCATCGGCTGGTCCAGCTCTTGAAGCCCCGTGAGCCTGCAACAGCCTCTCATGGCTCAAAGAAGGTCTCACCAGAAATCTCGCCATGGCTGCCTGGAATGCAAGCGTCGACGAGTCAAGGTACAATCCCGCCTGATCGGACCCTTCCCCGCTCCATCCCTAGTCCCTCCTGTCCCTCTCCATTGCACTCATTTGGTCCTTTTCCATCGTACTTATTCTGATTCAGTGCGACGAATCACGACCCGTCTGCGCCAACTGCGCTAGGCGTCAGACTGACTGCGAATATGATTCCTCAGGCCCTCTCCGATGGATGACAGACGAGCCATCGCGTTCGCCGCGCTCCCTCTCCGACCGACAAACAGCACCGCCATCGCCCGACTTTAGCCTGCTGCGCCAGCTCCGCAGCAACAGCACAAGTTCCTACGATTCCGCCTTACCTGCCCTGAATATCTGCGACCTAGAATTGATGCTGCAGTGGGTCAATGAGACTTATTGCATATTTACTCGAGGTCAACAGACTGAGGAGATCTGGCGCAAACATGTCCCCGAACAAGCCCTTTCTTATCCATTCCTCATGCACGGCATCCTCGCTCTGTCGGCTCTGCATATCGCATGCACCCGAACAATGAGAACTCCAGTTGACGCCAAGAGCGACTACCTCCATGTTGCCATCTCGCATCAAGACCAGGCGCTCGCGCTCTTCCGCGAACAACTCGCCGACATTAACATCAGTAATGGCAAGGCTATGTTTGCTTTTGCCAGTATCACCGTCTTGTATGCCTTCGGGTTCCCGCGCACTCCCGAGCCGGGCAGTTCTGCGGTTGGCGACCTAGTTCAAGCGTTTGTGCTTACTCGTGGGGTGCGGGACATCCTGAACCAGTCGATGGACACTATTCTTGAAGACCGCATCTGGGCGCCATTACAGCACGTGAACGACTACGACCCTGTTCTTTCAGTACAGGCCCAAGCAGCTATCGAGCGGCTGCACAAAGCTAACGAAGCTTGCACGCGGCAGGATCCGATCCTCCATGACTCGAGCCTTTACCAGGCAGCAATTGACCATTTAGCAGACCTCATGGCTGGCATTCAGTCAGGGCTGGGATTTGCGCTGGCGTGTCGGTGGGTGATTAAACTGCTACCGGCATTCTTAGAACGACTGCGGGACCGTCGACCGCTGGCTCTAGCCATTCTTGCGCATTTCTGCGCGATATTATTTAGGCTTCACGATGTGTGGTTTGGCGCCGATTGGGGCACGCGTGTCTTACGTGAGGTTTGGTACACCCTTGACGACAACTGGAGGCCATTGATCCACGGCTGCATGGAAGAGGTACTTGGGGAGCAGTATTATGGGACGGGGAGATGACAATCACCCATAAAGCCAACAAGTGACCATTCAACGAAAATAGAAGTCTTGATCTACTCTAGACGGTCTGTACGCTCGTTTACACCGCAACCTCGCTGATACTCAATCCTCCTTTGGTTATCATAACACGCCCCCGACCCAAAAGACAATTCACCTCGCTCGGGTGGATGACCACGAAGATCACTAGCACCAACCACATCAGCAGTGCATCGAACACGTATATGAATGCTTCATTCCGCAACAGATAGCCATCCCACCCTTGGAGATACTCTACGACGCGGAAGATGGACCGAATCAGAATCAGGATGCTGGAGCCGTATAGCGCATACAAGTGCTTTAGCCATGGTGTCGTGCTGGCGTCCCCGTACGCAGTGGCGTTGCTGCTGAGTCGACGCTGGAATAAGAACGAGCAGGTAACGAAGAAACCGAAGAAGATAATTTGCACGAAGAGGCCGCCCACAATGATATTCTCGCCCATCTGCTGCGAGTTTGTTACGAGGATCCCAGCGCCTACAACCATTAGCTCATACAGACAACACGGATTCATTGACGTACCTGATGACTGCATCAAGAAACTGAGGACGTCGCCCGCGACGAAAATCTTGGTCATCCAGCTGACGCGAATAAAGGAGAATTTCTCGCCCCGCACAAGCGCGATGATGCGACCCAGGTACATGTAGATACTTGCGGCGAAAAGCGCGGGTGCAACCAACAGCAGCACGCTCTGCATGATATAAGGGCCCAGCGTCCAGTCAGGTGTCTGAGAAGATGATATCGCTCGGCCAATATATCCTATAAACTCAACTGCTCCTGTTAGAGAGGGCTTGACAGGACACTGGGAGGGCGCTGACAGTATCCTCCGAGCACCATCGGTATGAAAAACCGTGTCCTCGTTCGGAAGAGGTAATAACTATGCATGCCTGTCACGATGCCGTAGAGAACGATGAAAATGGCGGCCGCCGCCATGGAGGGGTCATAGAGGTAGGCTTTCCAGCCCTCGAAACCGCCCGACATCTTGGAAGTTCAGTATATACAGCCGGTAAAGAAGTGGCAGAATTGAAAGAATCTGACCCCTAAACGGCCTCGGGATTGACTCTTTATAAATGCGTTCCACTTCGTTGCTACTCTGTCTTGTCTCCATAGTAGAACGTAACACCTCGTACTTCGTAACTTTATCCAAATAAGGTATAGTTAAACTCGTGCCAATGGCCCGATTCGGTAATTCTACACGACGGCCCTGGGTTCGAGCGGAGGTTCCAGGCTTCGAGAATCGAAATGCACATGCTGTAAGCCTCTACACCTATAGCTTCCCTGTCTTCGCTCCATTCTCCAACACAAACCGATATCTCGCCTTCCCATCATGCATCTCCTGCAGCGCCAAATTCACCTCCTCCATCGGCCTGGTCTGCACCCACGGCCGAACACCCTTCTTAGCCGCCAGGTCCAGCATCTGCCGAATATCCTCAGGAGAACCAATCGACGATCCCGTCACCTTGACACCCTTCTGAATAAGTGAGAAGGCTCTGAGCGCAGGCAGAGGCTCCTCAGGCGCGCCAACCTGCACAAAGACCCCATTCCGCTTCAACAGCCTCAGGTATCCCGACAACGGCATATTCTCCCCGGACACAGTGCAGATGATGATATCCAGCGATCTGGCATGCGTTTTAGCCCAGTTCTTGTCTTCCCCCGTGGCAATAAATGCGTCCGCGCCCAATTTGTTCGGTAATGGCCCAATTGCATCATTCTTTTTCGACGAAGACCGCGAGATTGCAACAACAGCATCACTCCCCAGCGCCCTCGCAAACAGTAACCCCAAATGCCCTAGTCCGCCGATACCCACAATTCCTACGCGTTTCCCGGGTCCGGCGCCAAAGCGCCGTAGCGGCGCGAATACAGTAACACCACCGCAGAGCAACGGCGCGGCCTCCGCACTGCTCAATTGCTCAGGGATGCGGAAAACAAAATGGCCAGGGCCGCGCCACCGATTCGCATACCCACCATAGGCTTTGCTCCCATCGGGAAAACGGCTATTGTAGGTTGCCACCATCTTCGGACAGTAGGATTCTTCACCGTCGGCGCAGGCTTCGCAGTCTGGACGTAGGCAGGAGGAGCATTGTGCGCCTATGCCGACGCGGTCGCCGGGTTGAATGTTTTGCTTATTATTGACAGCGCGCCCGATGCGCGTTGCTGTGCCGATTATCTCGTGCCCGACAACGCAGGGATAGTCTGCTGGAGCCCAGCCGGAACGGATGGTGTGGATGTCACTGCCGCAGATACCACAGTGGGTAATTTGGACTTCAATGTCGGTTTCCTCGAATGGTTTGGGAATGAAGATTCCGTACGTAAGAGGGGATTTAGGGTCGTGCGCGACCCAGCCTGCGAATGTGTCTGGCATTGTCCCTATAAAATCATAGGTCTAGAGCAACATTGTAGAGAAAATAACAAATGCGGAGAGGTGTAGGCGTTAAGTAGAGTTGGGCTAAACCAAAGTTTACTTGTGCCGAGGTTGGCGGTTTATGCCGTGACTTCATTCATTACCACAGTACCAGTGGAGTGGGTGATCTTGACAAACTATTTCAAAAGTTTAAATAAACATTGAAGAAACGAAGATGGGTATATGACGATTGACGCTACTTCATTCCCAGCAACTCCCCCAGCTCATCGCTCGTCAGTGTGCTGCGTCGCCGATCTCCTGTCTTCTTCCGAGCAACTTTACTTCCACGACTCCTCTTTCGGCTCTCTTGCTCTTGGCGTGCTTTCTCTGCCGCGCGAGCCTCGCTTTCAGCGGCCGCCAGTTTCTGAGGCACGCTCATCCGAGTAGGGGCCTATAGATACGATGTTTAGATAGGTTTGATTTGGGCAGCCTGCGAGACCTACCGGACGCGGCCCTTTGGGCTCAACTCGTTTCCTTGATGGCCGTCGAGTTACGGCATCAGATTGATGAGCTTTAATCGGCATCGTGTCGTCCTCTTGTTGTTTTTTCGATGGAGACTTGCGGTCTTTCTCGGTAAAAGATACCTCCTTCCGCGGCAAATGTTTCGCCGACACTGTATTATCGGTTCGCTCTTTCAGGGCTCGACTGGAATTCTCCTGAGACTCATCTGGTGCGGGCTCGGTGTCATCGTTCGGCTCTGTCTCCGTCGCCTCCACTCCAAAGTATTCATCTTCCTCATCCTCTTGGTCCTCGAAAATAGGCGACGGCATAGCCACGTCATTGTCTCGGACTTGCGAATGTCTTGGGTCGACATGATCATTTAGTTTCAGTCCCATGCGGAGCTCTTCTGCTCGGACGGATCCTCCCCCATGTGCAATCCGCTTATGCCAGCCATCCATCATGGTTACTGCCTGTCTCCAACGGCTCTCCATCTTCTCCCAGCCTTCGCGGAGTCGTTTGATCTCTTCATCGCGCACCTCAACCTCTTCAAGCGGCACAAATGATGGGTTCGTAAGTAGTGTTCGAAGATGTTCCAGTACTTGGTCCATTTCACCCGATAGCTCTTCGCAGGAAGCAGGCAGGCTTGTGACGGCAGCGCCCCCGTAGGTTGACCTTTGAGCAGTACTAGCTGACCCCTGCAAGTACCCGTTGTCAACAGCCGGCTCTTCTGTTGACGATAAGCCTTGTAATTCCTTCAAAGTAAAGACAGTGTTCCGCGCAAGAGAGATAAGCGAATCATTCTCGTCGCTAAGATTCTGTAGCAACTGTGTAAGGAATTCGTTTGTTTCCTGCTTCAAGCTGTATCCTGGATCATGCACACCCTCACCCCCCGACAGATACTTCCGCGACGATTGACTAGCGGCAGGGTTTATATTGATAGTCGTCACGCCCAGACCATCACGCTTGCCTCGTTGTCGGTCCGCAAGATGGGCCTTCAACTTCTGTAGCTCGAGATCGCGCTTTCGAATATCGTTGGCACATTGGGATCGTACTTGTTGCACAGTCGTCTTCATACGCTGGACCTGATCTTTCAGCCCCCGGATCGTCGCCTCTGCGCTCGACATGCTGGTCTTGAGGGCTCGTTCTTGCGCTTCCGCCAGCGCCAGCGATCGCGATAGTTCAGACTTTTTCGTTTGGAGTTTTTCCTACACTCTTAGCTTTTGACGTCTGGGCATTTACTGTTATCACACGTACCATTTCCACCGCCTTGTGAGATTCTTCCGCTCGCAGTGTCCGGATCGTCGTCGCTAGGTTCTCTCGATGCTCTGCTTCACGCTTGAAACAATTAGCAAAATGCTCGTATACGATATCGGCAAGCCTACGTCTCTTCTAAGAACCAAATCGTTGACCAAGTTGATGATCCTCGCCATCGTGGTTGCCACTCCGCCCTCCTCGTTGTCCGGGTTCGCAAAATCAATCGGTCGGCCGCTCTTAACCAGGCCCCGGGCCAATAAGACATTATTAATGTAGGTCGAAGCAGCCTGCAAATCCCCCTGCGGCTCCATGATGGACGTGCTTGTCCTGCAAGCAGCCTGAGATAATGTAGTTTTAAAACAATGTAGTTTTAAAACCGAGGTGATGTCCTCGGATGAGGTTCAGTTGTTAAGTCAAAACTCCTAAAGGGGAAGAATGTAAACATTGTGGATTGTTGGGGAGGCGAGACAGACCAAAGACGCCGGCCCCGCCCGTTCTGTGGCGTCGCTCATGTCGGTTGCCGGGTTGACCTCACCTATTATCGGAGCCCTTAACGCCTATCAAGAACAATGATCTTCAGGGTGTTGATGTTGGTTAACACTAAGGTGGATGCTGATAATGGGATCAAGAGGTAATATTTCGAAGCCTGAACCCGCAATCTTAGCCACTGTTGACCGCTAGGCAGGGGAAGCAGCGCTGCTCCAACGACAGGGCCAGAATCTATACGGCCAAGGCAATTGGGACGGTGCAATTAGCGCCTTCACTGAGGTACAGCCCCATCTTGCTTTCTGGAATGGCGCCTTGTGATTGCGTCTCCTACCTGGAACGTAAAATGACCATCTAACTCGGTGCCTCAGGCACTCAACTGTCCTGATGTAGACGTGCTCTCCGTCCTGGATAATCGAGCAGCAACATACACAAAGCTAGTGCGGTATGACCTTGCTTTAAAGGATGCTAGGCATATGATCAAGCGCGACAAACAGGATGAACGAGTAAGAGTCCTGGATAATGATCCTAATACAAATGCTGATCACTCAGGGGTACCTCCGATGCGCCAAAGCACTCCTGTTGGATGGGAAGCCCGAGAAGGCCCTCGAAGTCTATGCATACGCGCTGAAGTCTATACCGAAAGATCAGCCTGGGCGTCAGGTGTGTGCATCTGCTGGCGTTATTTGCAGGGTACCGAACCTAATCCGATGCAGGTCGTGGAACAAATGCATACGAAACTGAAAGAGAAGTTGGTATCAAGATGCTCCGATCCGTTCAGTGTATTCCCGCTAGAAATAGCCAGGATGGTAGTGGATCATTTTGGTTTTAGGCAGATTGTGTAAGTCTGCCATGGCTATACCGTTTTCACCTCTGACTGGATAGGGCTATTTTGCGAGTCTCGAAAGGATGGGACCGGTTTCTTTCCTCTATGCGTGATTTATTCATGCGCATAGATTTTACCGGAGCCCGCTGCAAGATTCACTGGTCCTCTGTTCTCGCCTGTATTCGTCGTTCCAAAGCGATGCTCACGCACGCCGTCGTGACAAACCTCACCAAAGCCTCTATCCATAGGAGTCTCGAGTACATCAGCCGTTGTCCCAACCTCCAGCATCTCGAGATTCTATCACCTTCCTCACCAGAAGCCATTTACAACCTCTTCAAAGGCTCAAAAAATCTCAAAACTCTTCTAGTCTCTGCGCAGACAACAATCCCGCAAGCAACAATCACAAAGCTCTTATCTAGTCTTCCTAACCTCCAACGCATTGAAATCCACAGCGCTTCCAAGTCACGCATCGCAGACACAAACTGGCCCTCATCTCTTCCTCACCTACAGAGCATTACCCTGGGAACGACAGAATCTGGCGTCGTTGATAATCATGTCCCGGCTCTCTACATCCCTCGTCTGGTTGACCCGTCCATGCCCCTTCCCATATCAAACCTTTCCGAGCTGCGCCTGCACTCAAACCCGCAGGTCTTCGTTCCTTACCCGCCCTCTTTCAATCCGGCGAATTTTGCACGTCTCAAAAAGCTGGACATCAGTGGTCTCTATATTGGCGGTGACTTCGGTCTTCCGCCTAGCCTCGAGTTTCTTCGTATTCGCGGAGGCGCAGCACTTGAAGCTCTTCCGTTTGCCACTGCAAATGCAGGCGAAGAAACCGGGCAGATCCAACATCTTGATCTTCCGAATCTGACCACGCTTATATTTAGCGATGTCCCCTGGGTAACGCACCTCACGCTGCACGCCTTCGTAACAGAAGCAAAAGTGCCCCTGGACGTCTTGCACGTGGACAGCTGCTTTCGTATCACGGCAGCGTCTCTCTTCCCAATTCTCCGAGCTGGCTCGCAGCTGCATACGCTAAACGTTGCACACATAATGGGGATTGAAGACTCAACGGTGGCTGTTCTTGTCGAGGGTTTGCAGACGCTAAAGGTCCTCAACTTGTCTTATACCGAGATTACGGGTGTGACTATCAAAGCACTTGTGGATACGCAAACAGCGGAGGATAAGGCGAGTGTGGAGTGTGTCTATGTCAAGGGCTGTGAGAGGGTTTCGTCGGACGCTATAGAGTATGGACGGTCTAAAGGTCTGGTCGTTGTTACATGAAGGAGATCCGGAATTGAATTAGTTCCAATACTCTGGGGGTGCAGATAAATGCAGTTGGCTTCATGATACCTTAAGGTTCTTTTCCTGGAACGCTTTACTAAGAGATATACGCACTGTACGATATGGCCTCGGCAACTCACGACATCATAAATATTCACATCATCAAGAATCATTCAGTCTATATAGCTAAAGGACTTCAACTCCAACACCTCAAATATTCATGACACAAACTACAACGGCGAATTCACGACCGGCGGCCTCTTGTCCTGGAATCCGCCATTCGGATGAATAATGACCTTGGTATATCCTTCAATCCTCTTATCGAACTTGTCATATGCAATTTCCGCTTCATCGAGGCCAATCTCATGCGAGACGACGAAGCTAGGCCTTGCTTTTCCGGCGATGATCAGGTCGCGCAGCTGTCGGTTGTACGCTTTTACATTGCATTGGCCCGTGCGGAGGGTGAGGCCCTGAAATTGGACAGGGGATTAGAATGTGTGAGGTGAAGGGATATAGATGGGTCAGGATGGTACCTTCTCGAAGAGCTTTCCAAAGCTCAGACTGATCATACCCTTTGCCGCTGCGGTGTCACCGGCGCCGGGGTCACTACATCATCACCATCAGCCACCAACACCAAATTCCAAGCAAAGAAGGACAACAAACCTAGGCACATAGAGCCCCGGGATCCCCAATCCCCCACACGCCCTCGTGACACGAATCATATTCTCAAGAACAATATTCGGCACCTCGGTCCCATTATCCTTCGTCCCACTCACAGCCTGATATCCCACTGCATCAACACTCCGATCGACCATCTCACCCCCATTCTCTGTAATGATCTGATCGACTGCATCGCCGGCTGTAAAGTCAATTGGTACAGCACCTATCTTCTCGGCGGCTCTTAAGCGCTCAGGCACTCGATCGACGACGTACACTCGTGAGGCACCACGAAGTTGTGCGCTGTATGCCGCCATGAGACCTACAGGCCCGGCACCGAAGACAGCGACTGAGTCGCCCGGTTGGAAACCTGAGATTTCGATCCCGTGCCAGCCTGTTGGGAAGATGTCGGCGAGTAGGATAAAATCAGCTTCATGTTCTGTGCCGGGGGGAAGCTTGAGGGCGTTGAAGTCTGCGTACGGGACGCGAAGGTACTGTGCTTGGCCTGCTACCATTAACTTAAATTTCAGTCTTGGTTATAGCATACGTACCCCCGCGGTAAGGACCCATGGCAACGTACCCATAAGCTCCGCCCGCGAATCCTGGGTTGACACCGGTACAGAAAGCAGTCTTTCCGTCCTCGCAGTTGCGACACCGGCCATCGGCGACGTTGAATGGCATGACTACTCGGTCTCCCTTCTTGAGCAGTGTCACTCCATCGCCGAGCTCTTCGACGATGCCTAGGTTCTCGTGTCCTGGGCACAAGCGTCAGTGCAGCTCAGGAAGAGGCGTGCTTTTCACGACCTACCGAACGTAATGCCAGCCTCTGCTGCTGTTCGCCCTTCGTACATACTGCAATGGGTGAGTATGCCTCCACGCACCAGGGTTCCTGTTGGACTCACTGGAGATCTGAACCGCAAATCGCCGCCTGATACAGTCAGCATCGCAGGCAAAGAATGAAAGCGTGGACGTACACTGGTGATCTTGACGATAATGTCGTCTGGATGCTCTAAGCGAGGCATCTCGACTTCTTGGACTTTAACATTGAACGGCCCAACATAGTTGAGCGCTTTCATAGTTCGCGGCGCCATTATGAATAGACTGGAGGATCACAGAGAAATCAATTGCTCTCAGCTCAGTGTGCGAAAAATAGATTGCAGCTATTATATAGATATAGACGTGCGGGGTGCGGAGTATACAAGAGCGCGGGGAAAATTGACGTTTCCGGTTGCTGCATTTGGATGAGACAATTACCCTCCATATCTGCACCGGGTTTCCTAACGACGAGAAGCGTCCATAATCCCCGCATAACGACAGGTAACCTATAAGCTACTATGATGCACACCCAGACATCAGGGGTGCTAGTGGGGAGAGTGGGGGATGATGTGCTGCAGCGGGACAAAATACCATATCAAGACAGTCGGAAACCCGAATCCGTGAAGGGTAAGTATCTCCTCAGCCCGACTCTGTCGTTACTTATACTTCGATTTCACATTTTGTACCTGCAAGTCGTTGTCTTACTTTGCTTAACTCGAAACTCTCAGACTAACATGGTTGTCATCTCGCGCTTTAGATCTCTCTGGGGTGTTGAGGCCGGTCCCCGGCAGTCGGAGTGGAAGCAGAATTTCATTGAGTGGAAAGCACATGGATACGGTAGTGTCCTTCGTGGGCTACTCAAAAAAAGGACATGAGCTGACAATGGCTAACGCAGCCGGGATTGAGATCGACTTTGCCGGCATGAGCCCCGAGGAACTCCAGCTTCTGCGCAGCATTTGCGACGAGGTCGGCTTGGAGACCAGCGTCACGTTCGGAGCCACCCCTAGTATTGGTCTAACGCAGCGTCTAACAGAAGCAGCTTGTTCTCGTCCTGGCCGAAATACATTGGCCGTCGTCCTCCTGGCTTGACACCAGATGATCACGCCGAGTTCTTCAGATCACAGCTTAGACTCGCCTCGATATTGAAGCCTGTGAGGGTTAATGCGCAGTCGGGGGCGTACGTTGTCCACAGCAGTTCACGAAAGAGATAGAATGGTAGAATAGACGTGACTGACTGCTGCAGTGACCACTTCAGCTGGGACGACTCGGTGGAATTTTACAAAAAGGCTCTCCAGGTGGAGAAGGAAGAGGGATTCGACGGCCGAGTGTGCCATGAAACTCACCGCAACCGATCCCTCTTCACCCCCTACGCTGCAGACTACATACTGCAGAAAGTACCCGAGTGCGTCTCGTGTCCAGGTCAACATGAGTGTTCTCTGACAGCGATAGGCTAACGATCACCGCCGACATCTCACACTGGGTCGTCGTATGCGAACGGCTTCTCGATAGAAATGAGGAGGACCAGGATATTCTCAAGCGGGTCATTCCTCATGTGAGGTTACCTAGGAATTTTGACCTGTCCTATATAGTCCCTAACCCGCTCCCTGTAGGTCGGTCACATCCACACCCGCATGGGCACGACACAAGCCTCACAGTGCCCTGAGCCCTTGAACCCGGCTTTCGCCGAGGAACGAGCATTCTTCGAGAAATTCTGGCTTGACATTGTGAAGCACAAGCAGCGGACTGATCCTAATGGCCGGCTTACTTTTGTTCCGGAATATGGGTGAGTCCTCACCCTGCCAGAGCTGTGTTTCATGTACCGCAAAGAACAAACTAATCTTGCATGCCCTAGGCCATTCCCGTATCATCCTATCGGTACTGCGCAAAGCCATGGAGATCTTGCTGATAGTGAAGGGGTACGACTGGAGAAGCTGTTTAAGAGTGCTGTTGGCCAGTGACATAGATTGTAGTAATGGAAATATAGAACTGAAAATAGAACTGAGTACTTGGTGGACGAATAAATATACCTCACACCGTTAGCCATGAACTCGAGGCAAATTTGTAGATACCTTGCATGTTAGACTTATTCATGATAGAGATTGCAGCATCGCTAATATATAGCACCGGCAACGGTAGAAAGTACGTTCTTGCATATCTATCTAGGGCTGTCGGCATCGGCGTTGGCCCTAGCCGGCAAGTCGCCGATGTCGCAAGGCTTTCGAACCATCGCCGAAGCACCTTCCAATCCATAGAACACGATCTTGCCAAAGATCAGTCAAGCGAGCACCGGCTGAGAAGATAAGATACTGAATGAAAACCATTTGTCAATACCTCAAGATATCAAACAAAATGTAAAATGACGTCGCTGTGATATGCGCCTCATGCGCTTATAAACCAAGTGCAAACATTGCAAACATCCCTCTTCTCTCCCCCACCCCCCGCAGTAGGCTTAAATAAACTCATCCTTTGACAAACTTAATTTTCTGCGTTCCTGACTGCTTTGGATATTTCTTGCGCATGGTCTGAGCTGATCTGCGACTGCTATACTCTGAGATCACGCCAATTGAGCAGCTTCAGCCCGCGTAAAGTTTTCACCATGGGCGAGCAGTCTTTGCTTCCGGATGGGGTCTTCTCTCTGCTTGATACAGATTTGTACAAGCTGACGATGCAATGCGCGATCCTCAAATACTTTCCGGACGTCCGTATGTGATAGGTAGTCGCTAAACCCGCTGTTGGCTGACACCCGCGTAGAGGTTACCTATGGCTTCACGAACCGAACCCCGCATATGAAGTTGACGCGAGGTGCATACAAATGGATGCTGGCTCAAATGGATAGTACGTACAAGGAACCGACAGGTTGTCGATCGCTAACACCTTTATTCTAGAGCTTGCAAATATTCGCGTCACAGAAGACGAAATTGTGTTCCTCAAAAGGCGCTGCCCTTATTTCAACACCGCCTACCTGGACTTCCTGACGAATTTCCGCCTCAAGCCCTCCGAGCAGATTGATATAAACTTTACGCCCGTCAATGATACAGGCAGCGACAGTGACTTCGGCGACATTGATTACATCGTCAAGGGCGCCTGGTTGGATACGATCCTGTACGAGATCCCCCTACTGGCCCTGACTAGCCAGGCATACTTCATGTTTAGCGATAAGGACTGGAACTACGAGTGTCAGGAAGAGAAGGCATACCGGAAGGGATACGTCCTGCTAGAGAATGGCTGCACTTTTTCGGAGTTCGGGACCAGGCGGCGCCGCAGCTACCACACGCAGGATCTTGTTATGCAGGGGCTCTGTCGGGCTGCTAGAGAAGGGAAGGCCAAGGGTTTACCAGGTGTCTTCACCGGGAGTAGCAATGTGCACTTTGCGATGAAGTATGATGTCGATCCGGTCGGGACAGTCGCGCACGAGTGGTACATGACCATCGCAGCGATCACGGACAACTACGAGAATGCAAACGAGATGGCCCTGAAGTACTGGCTTGGTTGCTTTGGTGAAGGTGTACGTCAACCGTTTCATATCGACATTAGAACACTAGCTGACAAGCGCAGGTCCTTGGAATCGCACTAACAGACACCTTTGGCACCCCTGCCTTCTTCGACGCTTTCCGCAAACCCATCCCCGATTATACCTCCGCCGGCATTGGCGCCGTCTCAACAACAGCTTCAGGGCCCAGCACGACTACCGAGTCCAATATACAAAGCGAAGCCGAAACCAAAACCCCCATCACAGCGCCGCTTGCTCCAGACCACCCTCCACCCGCCGTTAAAACGTATGCCCAGGTCTACGCCGGCGTACGTCAGGACTCAGGCGACCCATCGTATTTCGTAAAGATGGCCCGAGATTTCTATGACCGCGAGGGCATTAAAGGGACAAAGACAGTGGTATTCTCGGACTCGTTGGACATCGAGCACTGTCTTGAGTATAAAGTTCTAGCAGAGGAGGCTGGGTTCAAGCCTGTTTTTGGCGTTGGGACATTCTTCACGAGTATGTGCTTCTCCTACATTGAGGTGAATTGACTGAACCGAACTGATGTGATGTAGATGACTTCATCAATACAACCACGAACGAGAAATCGCAGCCGCTCAACATTGTCATAAAAATATCCTCCGCTAATGGCCGGGCCGCTGTCAAGCTAAGCGACAATATGGGTAAGAATACGGGTGACAAGGATACAGTCCAGGCTGTCAAGAAGAGGCTGGGGTACGTCGAGCATGAGTGGGAAGAAGGCGATGAGCGGAATCGGTGGGCTCGGAAGTGATTCATCTCTTCTTGAAATGGAGCGGAATGTAGAGAGGATGAAAGGTTTTACGAATTAGAATTGAGAAGAGTCATTGATATATATGCAATATACCATGAAACTATTGCAATGGGTTTTGATTTCGCGGTCAACATACACATATAATGTGCCTAAGCGCCCTCGTTGCATATTCCAGACCGCCAACAGAAATAGAGGAGACTGAGTATCTTGGTAAAGATATGCACAACACGCGGATTAATGCAACACGCAAATGCTTATAATTAGATCCGTCCAGAAACAGGAGTCATCAGTTCGTTATACATCTTAAAGGCATAATCTAAAATAACTCTTCCCCATCCCCCGTAAACCCCAAATCCCGATCTAAATCCCCCGTGATCTCGCAACTCAAACTGCCATGTCCACGGCTCCCACCGTCATTTCCAAGGCCAAGACCAGCTGGATTATGTCCCGGGCCCGGTCCAACGGGAAACGAAAAGATATCTCTCTGTTCATTATTCGTGTTAGAGGTGGAATAGTACTCTGGATTTGCGTCTGCCCAGCGGAGGAGCTCGCTCGTCCAGTCGAGGTCTAGATCTGGGCCGGCGGTGGGATTGGGGTTGCTGGGTGTAAAGGTTGAAGTATAGGTATCAAGGTCGAAGTCAAGGAGGTCGGTAAATATGGAGGATTTTGGCGGGTTGACTGGTGGCTGGTTCTGGTTCTGGTTCTGCTGTGGTGTTGTTGGGGAGACGGTGACGGGATCAGGGATGTCGGTTGGGGGTGTTGGTTGGTCTTGACGCGGTGGGTTGGATTGGGCTGAGTGTTCGTGGTTTGGCTTCAACGGAGAGGACCGTTTCTTCTTATTATCTGGCGAAGCGTGACCCAGTTGATGGAGGATCGGATGTGCAGTGTCTTGTTCGTCGGCAGGTTGTTCGTCGGCAGGTGGTGTCCAGTGGTTCGGTTCGTCCAAAGGTGACGGTATACGGGCTGGATTTGAAACTAGACTGGTTTTGTGCGGAGATCCAGGCTGAGATGGGAGTGATCCGTTGAACTGCATGATTCGAAACAGGGCGCTTGTGTTGGACTGCGCTTTGACGGCGGCTTCGATGTTGGCCACCTCCATGTCGGCGGCGGGATATATCTCCTTCAAGCCCTGCAGGACCTTGATGCACCGCTGAAAGTTGGAGATGCTGTTTTCGCGGAGAGTCGGGTCGTTTGACATTGAATTAGCTAGGTGAGCTACGGCGGCAGGGAGGATAACTGTTACGCCGGACTGAGGGAGGTAGCGGGTCAGATCTAGCTGGTTGAGGCCCTGGATAATCTGCGTGATACCGATCGCGGCGTCTTGCATTCTTGTTCGTGCTGCAGCTGCCAATTCAAGCCGGGATTTTGTCTGGTCTTTCGTGGATCCGTAGGCCCATGGACGGTGGAGAGCGCTTACTGTAGCGTGGTAGAGCATCCGTATCATCGCGCCGTGAAGAAGCAATACATCCTCACCGTCGTTGAAATTCGTCTTCGACGCGGGTATGAACTGCGCGTCTCGGGGTAGTGAAGACAGCCATGACTCTAGTCTCTGGCTGCACCGAGCCAGCTCGGACTCCGAAGCATGTCTCGGAACAAGGTTGATGGTTGTTCTGTTCGTCAAGCCGAATTGACACTGCGATGGGGTATACTGAGCAAACAACACTCGGCCAATACACTGGCAGAGTTTGGCTTTTTCGATGAACATGGTAGCAAGTCGTTTCTGGTGAGAGACGTCCTCGAGCTGCCGGCACTGAAACTGCTCAATTACTGCGGGATGGAATGGCTCAAAGTCAAAGTCATCGAGCTTCAGCATCGGAAGATTGCTAGACCCTTCGTTGACTTGTGTCGGACGGCGCATCCCCATGGCGATGAGTCGATCGCGCGAAAATAGACACCACCACAACCGCGTCCTCAACCGCTTGGTCCGGATGTCTAAGTCTGAGGATGACGGGTCTCTGTTTAACCCTATCGAGTGCGCATTGGTGCTGCAGATGCCAATCCAATCCCATATGTCTCTTTGCGGGTTGTTCATGTGGTCGGACCAGTAAGTCATGAGAAGTAGGGTCTGTACGATGACTAGTCGATCTTCTTCGCAGTCGAGTGAGTAAAGAAGCTGAATCTGTCAGCGAAGTCAGAGTAAAGTACCGAAGACAACGTACCCTTAGTCGTGTATAGAATGCATTGCGCGCGCTTTTTCTAGTTGTATACCCTGCTGCCTGCAAATGCTTTAAGTCCACAAAAGCCGTTGCCACAAACATCACAGCCTGGAAAAGTAAGAGGCTTATGTTCCCTTCTGGATCATTCAACGCAATGCATCGTAGAAACTCCTGCAGGTTCAACACTGGTAGGAAGCTATGAACCCATTTGATATAGCAACGTAGTAGCTCAGTCCGTAACCCGCCCTCAGGGATCGCCAGCGCTCCGCGAAAGCGCAGAAATTCCAGATCCTCCGCAGATATCCGCGACGGCAGCGGTTTCAAGAAACGCGGTTCTTCGTCGAGGATGGCAATCAGTGGATCAAAGTCGGGATCAATCAAGTCTTGAACGGTCGATACCATATTAGCCAGTGGTAGAGAGGCCGCGTGGCCCCTAGTTCCTATTGACCTTCGTATAGCGGAGAATCTGGAGTCGTGATTTTCATGAAGCCACGGCGTCTGAGCGTTGTAGCCCAGGATGTTGCTACTTCTCCTCCTAGCTGGTCCGTCATCGGTAAGCCTGGCCTCTGATTGCTTCCGCTTGGCGTTCAGCATGTCGTTCGTGGGGGATACTCGTTGATCAGGTACATGCGCCGCACTGGCAGAATCGAAGATCCAGTGGAGCTTATCAGCTGTCGGTCTGCTAGCCAGATAGCATCCACTCCGACTTCAGAGAGAAGGCGGTGTCGGCACTAGTACAGTCACTAAATGCACTCTGCAGTGAGGAGAAGATGAGCGTTGTTGAACCGACCTCACCGCAGCAGAAGCCAGAAATTCTGTGGACAGTGTGGAGGCGGGGGCTCCTCCGTAATTGCGGGCTTCCCCGCTTATTCCGACAATCATGCTGGGCCAATTAGCTGCGGCGGATTCCACCGGTAAGGAAATCGAAAGCCGGATGCGGGCGGGTGACCATGTTCAACCCGGACAGGTGGAAGTGGGAGACCCGTTAGACTCGATTTGCCGATATACCATCCGAAGTCTGCCTCAGGCACAAAGGCAGGAGCTGCATGATTAGCCTAAAAATCACGTGCCAGTAAAACAACATTACTACGGAGCACAAAATCACCCCCAGCTGACGCTGTTATGGATACAGGAAAATAGCTGACGTCGCAGTTACCTGAGAAATGAGTGCTAAGTATAATTCTCCCAGGGTGCTCGGGTACCGTTATATATTTGTATTGCGTCGACTTTTAAGCGCAATAGAAAACCCCAAATATGTCCTAGGAAAAGATTGCTGTTGCTGGAATATTGATAAGATGGCGGTTTGTATTTGTAGAGAATACTCTAGGTCCAGCCAAACTCCGTTCAGCCTTGCGTCCTGACCACTACGGAGCGCAGTATGTCAGATGTATATCACTTATCAGGGAAACCGTTAGAGTGAAGTAAAACTGTTTCGTTACGACACTGAAGCTGTTTCATTTGTTGTTCCAAGTAACTCTATCAAACGCCAGACATAGCGCACGCCCAAGAATAAACACAATATTATACATTGTTCCGCTTCGAGCGTAAAGTAAGGTCGTCAAAGTCGTCCGCTACTGCCCTCGGATGACGCAAGATATATGTCGCTGCGCTCGAGGTTCTGTACGACGCGATGATGGGTCGTTTAGGCACTTCAATCATCAGTAACGGCACGGCCAACAAACCAGCGACTGGAGACTTACGGAGGGAGGAGGAGCTCAGAAAGGCTGCTGTGGAGGAAGGCAACACCAGCCTTTAGAAGCGTTAGCAATTTGTCTGAAAGCAGCAGTAGTTCAGTGAAAAACGTACGCCGAAGACGAGGATGCTCCTCACGATCGTCTTGTGCTCCGGAGAGGTAATCTGTTCGTACGCGGCGCTAAGAAAGCTTTTCTCGGAGTGCTTAGGAGCCATTTTGATGGTATAAATGAAGTGATTCACGAAATATGTGCGTGACTGAGGTGCTGATGGCAGTTGCAAAACGGAGGTGGTGACCCAAAAGCTCTCCGAGAAATCTGTCGGGTCATGCTTGGCAGCGATTTGCGTTTTGAGCTGTTCGCGACAACCGTAGTTATCCCCGACAGCTTGCGGTTGATGCATGATTGATGAGCAAGTACTCCCAGCGATTAATTAGTGATATATTATACTTCTTAGTCTAATACTCTCTCGAAACACGGCTTGACGAACCCATTACACCGGCCGTTCTTTGGTTGTAGTGTGAACTCGTTACGAACAGTTGGCGCAACCATGACAAGCGTAGATGAGCTTTTCAAGGTGAGATTGCTTCTCCTTCAAGCTATGTCTGTCGCTTACGAAGAAGAAACCATTGGCGGCTGCGAGTGCGAAGCGAAAATTAGACATCACGAAAGATCCTAGTACGTTTGCAAGCAAGGTCAGAAAACAGCCTGAGTACTAAATCGCGATAGACGAGCTCTATAAGGCTGCCAAATTGGACGCAAATGGCGATGTCAAATCGAAAGGGAAGGCACCGATGGTGGAAGACGAGGAGGAAAATGACGATTACGCCGGCCCCGAGCTGCCACCCGATTTTGACGCCGAAGATATCGCCGACGACGAGGAAGGCCGCTTTTTCGGCGGAGGAATGGAACGGGAAACGGCGCAGGCCATGGACTACATCGAGGAGCAAGATAAAGGGGAGCTCATGGTATGTGACTGGCGCAATGTACTCTGGCCCGAATCTGGACGAACGCTGACCGGGACAGAATGAGAAATATGATGTCGCATGGCTAAGGCGCTTTGCCCTGAACTTCGAGAAGAAGATATCTAAGAACGCAGAGCTGCGTGGGAAATTTGAGAATGATCCTCAAAAGTACGGCTTCGTGGACTGTCAGAGTGTGCATAGCTGACAAGCCACAGGTTCATGGTCTCCGAAGCTGATCTAGATACAGAGATCAAGAGTCTGTCCATTCTTTCGGAGCATACCGACCTATACCCAGAATTCGCGAAGCTGGGCTGCGTGGGCTCTCTAGTATCTCTCCTTTCTCATG
Source organism: Aspergillus foveolatus (assembly GCF_047715535.1). Classification (NCBI taxonomy): domain Eukaryota; kingdom Fungi; phylum Ascomycota; class Eurotiomycetes; order Eurotiales; family Aspergillaceae; genus Aspergillus; species Aspergillus foveolatus. The sequence continues at coordinate 317,458 of NW_027396081.1, read as the reverse complement.
AGAACGCCGATATCGCTATTGATGCGATCCAAATCATTAGCGAGTTGACTGATGAAGATGTGGAAGCGGAGCAAGAGCATTGGGACAGCTTAGTTAATGCAATGGTACGTTCTGGCAGCTTATCTTCAGTTGTATACTAACAAATTTAGTTGGATTGCGATCTCATCGAACTACTTGCCCAGAATTTATCACGTCTGAATGAAGAAGAAGAGGCTGACAGGGCGGGAGTATACTATATTCTCGGTGGGTGACGGTCCTCCAATGAACAAAACCGTGGCTGACTCCTAGCTAGGCGTGCTTGAAAATCTTTCTTCTCAGGCGCATATCGCAGAAAAGATCGGTGAAGATTCAAACACCATGCCGTGGCTTCTTGCACGGATACAGAAGAAAGAGAGACCAGTGAGCCAGAACGAGCAATACTCGGCCGAAATCTTAGCCATTCTTTTGCAATCTAGCACTAAGACTCGAGAGCGGTTCATTGGCATGGACGGGGTAGATATTCTACTTCAGCTGCTAAGTCAATACCGAAAGCGCGACCCCGAGAAGGATTCAGATGAAGAAGAATACGCGGAAAATCTGTTTGACTGCCTGGTTTGTCTTGTGGATGATGACGCTGGGAAAGAAAAATTTCTCGAAGGAGAGGGCATTGAGCTTGCACAGATCATGTTGAAGGAAGGAAAGTTCAGCAAACTCCGCGCCATTCGGACACTGGATCATGCTCTTGGTGGCCTTGGGGGTGTGGCTGCTTGCGAACGGCTAGTTGAGGTGGCGGGCTTAAGAACCATATTCGGCATGTTTATGCGCAAGGTAGGATATTTTCTCTCGACGTACAGGTGGTAGCTAATCCGAACCAGCAAGAAAACCAAATCATAGAGCACCTTCTAGGCATCTTCTGTTCCTTACTACGGCTTCTGCCAGGCGGTTCAGCACCGCGCATTCGTACGCTGGCCAAGTTTATGGAGAAAGACTACGAAAAGATTGAAAAGCTGGTCAAACTGAGGCGAGACTATGCGTCTAGGGTCTCGCCCGTCGAACAAATGATTGAGAAAGAGCGAAAGCAGTTCACAGAGGAAGAGCAGAAGGCCATGGAAGCGGAATGGCTTTCACGGAGATTCGATGCTGGTCTTTTCTCTTTACAGGTCCGTTGTTCTAGTCGGGTTATCTACAGATACTAACCTGGTGCAGCTCATCGATGTCAATCTAGCATGGCTGGTGGCGGAAGATGATGGGGCAAAGAAGAAGATTGTCTCGATTCTATCAGATCGAGATGAGGACTTGTCTCTTATCCGTAGCACACTCCAAGGTACGTTGGCACCTAGGCTTAACTAATTCATGCTAATATCGCCACATAGAGCAAATTGAGGGGCTTTCAGATGATGAGCCGGGACAGAAGGACCATAAAGAAATGCTGCAAACCTTGTTGCAGTTTCTGTAAAATATTATAACAACGAGATAACTGACGAGTTCAGTTTACTGTAGTCCACATTTGTGTTGATAGCATGTAGAGCTAATATATGCCTAAGGCATTTAGTCAATCACGTGACAGCAATTTCTCAACGCAACTCACCGCCTTCCCCGGCCTGCGCTAGTGGCGGCTTTGCTTGACTGTCGATTCTCGGAGAGTCCTTCATTCAGCCTGCGTTCCTCCAGCATCCTCGACCAGGCTGGGGTATTCACATTTTTTCCAGCTGAGGACTTGCTATTGTCGATTCTCTTTCTTTCCGTCGAAAGCTTAGCCGAGGTGCTCTGATATTGCAGCAGGCGATCGCACCGATTTTCGCCGAGCGCGTCGCGCCCTTTGCGCTCTTCAACTTCGACTGTTCACCAGAGTGTTCGACAAGTATACTTCAAGATGGCTGACTATGGCGATGCCTACGAGGAGGAGTATTACGATGATATGGATGAGGGGATTACGTCGGAGGATTGCTGGACGGTGATTTCATCTTTTTTTGATACGAAGGGTCTCGTCTCACAACAGCTGGATTCTTTCGACGAATTTATCTCCTCGACGTTGCAGGAATTAGTGGAGGAGCAGGGCCAAGTGACACTTGATCAGACGATTCCGCCCTCCGAAGATGAAGTTGATCCCGTCGTTGTCCGCCGATATGAGCTGAAATTCGGAACCGTCATGCTTTCCCGGCCAATGGCCATGGAAGGAGATGGCGCCGCCACGATTATGCTGCCGCACGAGGCCCGTCTTCGAAATATGACCTACGCCAGTCCTTTGTATCTTGGAATAAAGAAGAAGATCATGGAAGGGCGAGAACGGATGGTCGGCGATCGTGATGATGACGATATGGGCAATGAGGATAGGAAAGCGACGGGTACCTACCTACAGTGGGAAGAAATGGCGCTGCCTCCAGATCAGGCAAAGGAGGAAACCGTTCATATCGGAAAAATGCCAATTATGCTCAAGTCCAAATACTGTCTGCTCAGAGATCTGGGCGAGCAGGCTTTATACGACTGGAACGAGTGTCCCTATGACTCGGGTGGTTATTTCATCATCAACGGGAGCGAAAAAGTCTTGATTGCCCAGGAGCGCAGTGCTGGAAATACGGTCCAGGTCTTCAAGAAGGCGCCGCCCAGTCCCACACCCTATGTCGCGGAAATCCGCAGTGCGGTGGAAAAGGGCTCAAGGCTGCTCTCGCAGTTATCTCTTAAGCTATTCGGTAAGGGTGACAGTGCCAAAGGCGGTTTTGGCCCTACTATCAGATCCACACTGCCATACATCAAGGCCGATATCCCGATCGTTATTGTTTTCCGTGCGCTTGGGGTCGTTTCTGACGAGGATATTCTTAACCACATCTGTTACGACCGGAACGATACACCTATGCTGGAGATGCTGAAGCCCTGTATTGAAGAGGGTTTTGTTATCCAGGACCGTGAGGTGGCGCTGGATTTCATTGCCAAGCGTGGTTCGTCTCAGTCCAGCATGAACCACGAACGTCGTGTCAGATATGCTCGAGAGATTATGCAGAAGGAGCTGCTGCCCCACATCTCTCAGAGCGAGGGCAGTGAAACTAGAAAGGCTTTCTTCCTTGGCTACATGGTGCACAGACTTCTCCAGTGCGCTCTTGGACGTCGCGATGTTGACGACCGTGATCATTTCGGAAAGAAGCGTCTTGACCTTGCTGGTCCTTTGCTGGCAAATCTTTTCCGCGTCCTCTTTACCAGAGTTACCCGCGATCTGCAGCGTTATGTGCAGAGGTGTGTGGAGTCCGACCGAGAGATTTACCTTAATGTTGGTCTCAAGGCCAGTACCGTTACTCAAGGTCTGCGCTATGCCCTCGCTACTGGTAACTGGGGAGAGCAGAAGAAGGCAGCTAGCGCCAAGGCGGGTGTGTCGCAAGTGCTCAGTCGCTACACCTACGCTTCAACATTATCACATCTTCGGCGAACAAACACGCCTATTGGTCGTGACGGTAAGATTGCTAAACCTCGTCAGCTACACAACACGCATTGGGGCCTGGTATGTCCTGCGGAAACCCCTGAAGGTCAAGCTTGTGGTCTGGTCAAGAACTTGGCTCTTATGTGCTACATCACTGTTGGTACTCCTAGCGAACCCATCATCGATTTCATGATTCAGCGTAACATGGAAGTGCTCGAGGAGTTTGAGCCTCAGGTAACACCGAACGCCACCAAGGTCTTTGTCAATGGCGTCTGGGTTGGTGTCCACCGTCAGCCTTCTCACCTTGTTGAGACCATGCAAGCCCTTCGTCGGCGAAACATGATCTCTCACGAAGTCAGTCTTATTCGAGACATCCGTGAACGAGAATTTAAGATTTTCACCGACGCCGGTCGTGTATGCCGGCCACTCTTCGTCGTTGACAACGATCCCAAGAGTGAGAACTGCGGCAACCTAGTCCTCAACAAAGAGCACATTCGCAAGTTGGAGGAAGACAAGGAACTTCCACCGGATATGGATCCAGAGGACCGACGAGAGCGCTACTTTGGATGGGACGGTCTCGTCAAATCCGGTGTCGTTGAGTACGTAGATGCCGAAGAGGAGGAGACGATCATGATCGTTATGACGCCCGAAGACTTGGAGATTTCGAAGCAGCTGCAGGCTGGTTACGCGCTTCCGGAAGAGCAAGATCCAAACAAGCGTGTGCGGTCGATTCTCAGCCAGAGGGCGCATACCTGGACACACTGCGAGATTCACCCCAGTATGATTCTTGGTGTTTGCGCCAGTATTATCCCCTTCCCAGATCACAACCAGTCTCCTCGTAACACCTACCAGTCAGCTATGGGTAAACAAGCTATGGGCGTGTTTTTGACCAACTTCGATCAGCGCATGGAGACCATGGCGAACATCCTCTACTACCCGCAGAAGCCGCTGGCAACCACGCGGTCTATGGAGTTCTTAAGATTCCGAGAGCTTCCTGCTGGTCAGAATGCGATTGTCGCCATTGCATGTTACTCGGGTTATAACCAAGAAGATTCTGTCATCATGAATCAGAGCAGTATCGATCGTGGTCTATTCCGCAGTCTTTTCTACCGTACATACTCAGACAGCGAGAAGATGGTCGGATTGACAGTGGTCGAGCGGTTTGAGAAGCCCATGCGGTCCGATACGATTGGCATGCGCAAGGGTACTTATGACAAACTCGATGAAGATGGTATCGTCAATCCTGGCGTGCGTGTTTCTGGTGAGGATATCATCATCGGCAAGACCGCTCCGCTCGCGCCGGATGCAGAAGAGTTGGGCCAACGGACCAAGAACCACACCAAGTTGGATGTGTCGACACCGCTCCGCAGCACGGAAAATGGTATCGTCGACCAGGTCTTGGTTACGACCACTCCAGACAGCTTGAGGTCGGTCAAGGTTCGGATGCGAATGACCAAGGTTCCTCAGATTGGAGACAAGTTCGCGTCTCGTCATGGTCAGAAGGGTACGATTGGTATCACCTACCGACAGGAAGACATGCCGTTTACCCGCGAGGGTGTGACGCCGGATCTCATCATCAACCCGCACGCCATTCCCTCTCGTATGACCATTGCGCACTTGATCGAGTGTCAACTCAGCAAAGTGTCTGCTTTGCGTGGTTTCGAAGGTGATGCTACTCCGTTCACAGATGTCACCGTCGACTCGATCTCTCGTCTTCTCCGCGAACACGGCTACCAGTCGCGTGGATTCGAGGTCATGTACAACGGCCACACTGGACGCAAGCTTGTGGCCCAGGTCTTCCTGGGACCAACGTACTATCAGCGTCTGCGCCACATGGTGGACGACAAGATTCACGCGCGTGCGCGGGGTCCGACGCAGATTCTGACGCGGCAGCCAGTGGAAGGTCGTGCTCGCGACGGCGGTCTTCGATTCGGAGAGATGGAACGTGACTGTATGATTGCGCATGGAGCCAGTGCCTTCCTGAAGGAGCGATTATTCGACGTCTCGGACCCGTTCCGAGTCCACATCTGCGACGACTGCGGGCTGATGACCCCGATAGCGTGAGCCCCCATCCATTCCTGAATTGATCCGTGCACTGCTAACCGAGCGCAGGAAATTGAAGAAGGGGCTGTTCGAGTGCCGGCTCTGCAACAATAAGCACCGGATTTCGCAGGTGCATATTCCGTATGCAGCCAAACTTCTGTTCCAAGAATTGGCGGCGATGAATATCTCGGCTCGGATGTTCACCAATCGGTCCGGCGTGTCCGTGCGGTAGGCTGTACAGTACACTACACTATCTTTCTTTGTCATTTTTTTCGGCTGGCGATCTCTTAATCTGTATTTTGGGGATATCAAGTAAAAACAGCCTTTGGCATTTCCTGGCGTATAGGCAAGGTCGTTATGATACATCAATACTATTCGTTTAGTGAGTGTTAGGAGTCGGATTACTGTCAGCTTTTGAGCCAGGTCCGCGCTAAATATGCAGAATAGACTTTCAGCCTCGCGGCCACTCCGTCTACTAGCTGATGGGAAATGAGTGAGTGATCGAAGGAGGGGTCAGTCTTGACGAGGAATTGTCTGCACGCTTTTGTCCCGTTGAGCCGTGTCTGCATGACAAGCAGTGTGCTGCCAGCCTCAGCCTGCAATCATTGGAGTACCACCTGCTACTCTCCATCTGCACTCTCCATCTGCACTTCCATCTGCATTTCCATCTGCACTTCTCATCTGCACTCTCCCTCTGTACTCTGCACCAGCACTATCCATTTAACACTCCCATTCGCTCTGCCATCTGTCATCTCCCATGCATGGTGATCATCGTCTGTAACCTCCAATGATCACGGCATAAGGCCTATACGACTGCCGAGGATCGAGATTTCTGCTCGAAGAGTCCAGACATGCAGAGCATTAAGGGGACATATGTGGTCCATACGTACTCCTTTAGTCGTGTCTTGTCCAGGTCCTGGAGCTCGTCTGCCCGGGCTGTCTTAATCTGGAAGAGCGTATGCAGGCATGCAGTAGTACTCGAGAGTTACTCCAGCACAGATTAATCAACATTCATTGGTTGGTTAAATGCCCACTTCATCACGGGCGCTAGGTCGATGCCGATGATTGGCTTTGATTGCTCACAGGATAGTACCGCATCATCCAATGGGGGTTCCTGATTTACCGCCGCACGGATCCACTATCAAGTCCAAAAAGCGGGGCAGATCACAAAGCACTTGGATTGGCTGGGAGTGCTGTTCTATTCTTGTCAGCCATCGTGAAGGGAATCCTGCGGTGTGACGAGAGGACGAGAATGAATCTTGCCTGTGCAGCCTGTTTGCTGCCCATAAGATGCGCAAGCGCCCTCCTCTCTTTCGCCTGTTTCTTTCTTTCTTCTTTCTTTCCTCAGCAAGCAAGTCTTGTCCTAGCTGCCTTAATTCGGAGTATCCTGTGCACTGGTTGCACTTGTTTTGTTTGCTTTCTTATACTTACTTCTATACTTCTAATCTTTACCCTACCCTATCTTGCTGTCAAAACAAACAGACGAGCTGTGCTCTCTGGCCTTATTGTTTTTGTTCTGCTGCGCAGGATACTCCCAGTTAATCAAACCTGACAGCCTCATCGTCGCCGGTCGACCCTGTTTCTGTCCCAGCTGCGATAACCACTTGCTCCGCCTCTTTTCGACTTAATCGTGTCAGGACTGGATCTTTTGTTGCGCTGCGACCTGTTGCTCTGCCACCCAAACCAACATCAACAGAAGTGGACGTTTACCCGGCTCTGGTAGTCGTTTTTAAACTATCCATCTACGACAGACCTGACACTTTTGCGCTTGTTCACGATTTACTTATCTACTGATATACCGCTTTAATCTAATCGCCATGTCCGCCGTCCAGCTCAAGTTTAACTTGCGCACCTCGTCCAACGTCAAGACCGTGCACCTGCTCGGTTCCTGGGACAACTACTCTCGCCAGATCCCCTTGTCTCGCGACTCGTCCAAGCCCGGCTCCTGGGTGGGCAAATTCCGCTTCCAGACCTCGATGCTGAAGCTCGGTGGTCGGTACTGGTACTACGTATGTCTTTTTTTCAGAGGGTATATATCGATATATATGTATATGCTAATCGAGAACAGTACATCCTCGACGGCTACCACGTCTCCCACGACCCGGCAGCAGACTACACCGTCGAGCCAACCACCAACCGCAAGCTCAACATCCTCGACGTCCCGGGAGGCAAAGAGTCCAGCAGCTCCGCGCGCCGTCCCCGCCGTGGCTCCTCAGATATCGCGACCGGCCGCGCCCTCTCGCCCTCAAAGATCCACCACCCTAAGCCCTCCAAGCCGTACGCGTCGCGTCAGATCCGCGAGGCCGACTTTGCCCCCTCCCACGCCATGGACGAGCTTTCCCGCCGCTTTGGGTCGTCCCGTCTCTCGGACGACGGCTACAGCGACCTGTCCAACTCGCCGCCTTCCTCTGTCGGTTCGTCGTTGTCTTCTCGCAGCAGCGGAAGCACCTCGCCCAGCTCGCTGTCCAGCATGTCCGATCCGCCTTCAGTTTGCCATTGTGAGCGGTACGGGATCACCCGCAAGGGAGACCGCGTCAAGCTCGATTGCGGCGGTTCCCGGTGTGGATACCTCTCTGAGTCTTCGGGCGATTCCTGCTCCGAGGACAGCGACAGCGATGAGGAGTACCGCCGGGCTCGTCGGGGCGTGAGGCGCCAGGGTATCGTTGTCCGCCGGTAGATGAGAGAAGCGCGATTCTCCTTACCCCTCCCTCTCTCTCATCCGACCTCGTCGCGCGATCGATGACTGGCTCAGATCGGCCTTGACCATGCCTCAACTCAAATCGACTTGACTTGACAGGTGCAGTGCACTTCGAGTATATCACTAGCACATCAGTCACTCTTTAATTACAGATCCGGCATTATGCACAGTGCCGTGCCGACATATATATGCAAAATAACAAAAAAAGGCGCCCATCCCGGCTGGCCACCGTTCTGGCGCGAACACGAGCTGTGCTCGACTCGCGTCCGGGTGTTGGTTGCTGGGTTGGTGGGATATGAATGGTTCAGGAAGAGAAATGACCGCTCTGTTACGTTTACGTGATGTAGCAGCCTTGCGATGATTTATGATGGAAGGAGATGGAGATGGAGGTGCAGATGGAGGTGCAGATGGAGATGCAGATGGAGATGCAGATGGAAGATGGGGAAGCTAGATAGTTACGAAGTAGCGACGATAGGCATGAAGTATGGAATATGATGGTGATGAATAACGACTGATATATAATAATCCGCTCACTACCGTAGATGTTGGTAGGAGAACGGCGGAAAAGGGTAATGAGTCGGACAACCCGCTCGGAAAAGCCGAAGTGGAACGGATAAATAGTTAGGTAGATGCACTCATAGTCGGCTCCTTACCACTGCGATCAACTCTATATATTGACATCACCATCTATACAATATACCATTTCACCAGCAAAATGATCACCCTCACCCTCCCATCCCCACCACCGCCACTAACAACTTCCTATAAACAAATCAACTCGTCCACGATAACAGCAGACATCTACCTCCCGCCTTCTCAACCCTCTCAGTCCAGCAATGAACCAATCCACTACCCCGTCCGTAGGTCTCTTCCTCATTTCCACCCTAACCCAGGCGCGCGATACCAGATACTAATGGAAGGGACAGTTATCAATATTCACGGTGGCGCCTTCATGCTCGGCCACAGCAGGATGGTCTCCCTCCCGCAGATATCCGACTGTCTAGCCCGGAACTGGATCGTAGCTGTCCCGAACCACCGGCTCTGCCCGGGCGTTGATGTGCTCTCTGGACCGATGGCAGACATACGCGATTTCCTGGCGTGGATATATGCGGATCAGGATGGGCTGGATGCACTCTTGGAGAAGCAGGATAGAGACAGAAATGGAAACGGGAAGGGGAAGTACAGAGTTGATAAAGATAGGGTCATGGCATTCGGGACGAGTAGCGGGGGTTTCCTGGCTCTTAGCTTGGTATGCATACCTTTTCCCAGGATTTTCCCTTTGGCGGGCTTCTGGGTATATGTTAACTGTAACGGTGGTTAGGGCTATGACGTTCCCCGTCCACCACGCGCGATCCTCAACTTCTACGGCGCCGTGCACTTCACACACCCCAGCTGGACTCAGCCTTTAGCACATGTCAAGTCCATGCTCCCTCCATTCGAACCTGAATTCCTGGCAAAGGTATACGAGGAGTTTCCCATTCCAACGACAAGCGGAATCTCCCTCGAAGGCCAATCCGGCGCGAGCAACAAGCCTGACTTCAGCCGGCCGCGTGATGCATTTGCGCTGACGCAGATCGCGAATGGGAATGTGCTGCGGGTGATCTTCCCCCCGGAATGCGGGGATATCAGGAGCATTGATCCTGTTGTTAGAGTACAGAAGGGAGAAGGGTTCCCGCCGACGTTTATTGTACATGGGGATCGGGACCGTATGGTCAGTGTCGAGGTTAGCAGGGAGTTGTATCGGGTTCTCAGAGAGAGGGGGGTAGAGTGTGGGATTGTTGAGGTGGAGGGGGAGGACCATACGTTTGCGTTAGGGATGGAGGTTGGGAGTAGGACCTGGGAGAGGCAGAGGGAGGGGTTTGACTGGCTAGAGAGGGTTATTCAGTGATTACCTCTATAGACAAAAGAGGGAAGAAACTGAACGATTGAGAAGAACGATAGATAGGACCCTGATTTCTCAGGGAAACATATACTCTAAACTGAGCGATACCAATTAGTTAAGACTGACGGGTAGAAGATAGTAGAAATAGAAAGCTCTATGAAGCTCTATACACCCAGAGCCCGGTAAGAGCCTCAACTGTATTCTTTATTGACCAACACCAACCCCTAGCGTCGAAACGGACCAGAGCTGCTACCGGAAATTCTAGCAGAAAACCAGTCGGGAGAAGTGGAAATGCACGATTTACTGGTTCAGTGCAATGTATCTGGCGTCGGAGAAGAGGCCCCCAGTTACCTCTACAGGTTGACGGCAAACTGCAATCCACTAGAGCTTCTTGAACCGGTTGACAGAAAGATAGCATATTGCCGTCGAAATCTGGGCCACTTTATACTGTAGAGATGTCTATCCTTCCTGCTATTCCGTATTGACAAGAAACCTCGAAAAGGATAGGCGAGTCGGTTCACCGAGTCATTGGCGCTGAGAGGCCGTACGCCCAGACCTAATGCCTCAAAGACCACCCTGCCGGCCTGTTCGTATTACTGTTCTGCTGAATACACTAGAAACCGGGGACCCAGTTATGGTGAGAGGAGGTGGACATGGAAATGGGTATGGAAGTAAGAATGGTTGATTTACATACGGCGATACCCCTGCACGTCCGTCGTATCTACTGGTGTCCAAGCCACGGACGGATGTTTCCTGAACTGTGTCAATGCCAACCTGTTATCTGCAGGAGATGTATTGGCATTTGTACTTGCAATGAGAACTCAGGGTAGCGGATATATGCAATGGTGATCAGGTGGAGTTAGGGTCAGCTACAATATCTGCAGGAATGAATCATATTTTGAGCATATAAGATGATCATCCTATCACCCATACAGCTCATACAACTCCTACCCTGCAGTTGCACTAATCCCAGCTATCACCATGTCCCATCTCAGCTGGGCCAAGATCCCTGGGAGCGCCGACAGAGCCTCGTCCAGCTCCCACGCCTACAGCCAAGCCGTCCGCGTCGGAAACACCATCCACCTGTCCGGGCAAGGTACGCTCGCCCAATACTTGAAATCAGTACTCTGCCTAACAAACACAGGAGGTTGGGACACACAAGCACAGACAATCAGCAGTTCAGTTCCTCAACAAATCGACCAAGCTTTCGCCAACATCAACGCCATACTCAGCGCCGCGGGTGGAAAGGGCTGGAGCCAAGTGTACAAGGTGCGCAGCTACCATCTGGCTCTGGATGTAGAAGCGCAGGATTCGATGGTGAAGAATTTTGGAAAGTGGATGCCCGAGCACAAGCCGCTCTGGACTTGTGTGCAGGTTGGACGGCTGGCAGGAGATGGGATGAAGGTTGAGATCGAGGTCGAGGCGCATGTGCCTGTTGGGGTAAGTGAGTTGAATGCTTGAGAGGGGGCTGGCGTCATCTTTTTAGGAGATTTTCAGGGTGGAAGAAGGTTGCAGTGGTGAGTGCGAGATTGCAAAGCAAGAGGATGAATTCACTAGCGTTCTGAGGGACGTCTTGGAAACTGGGAAAGTGTGCTTGGATCTGCTGGCTTCGCGTGACGGTTATCCATGCGCCTGACCAGGAGATAGCTTCCTGAAGGGTTAAAAGATTGCTTTCGCAATAATCTCCCATGGTGGCTATAGGTCGACTGGGATGTCCTTCCCGATGCTGGCGAGCTGGGCAGGTAGATGCTTGCAGATGAAAGGGCCTGGAGGAACGCCTACTACGAGGAAAGATGTCGAAGCACCATCAAGACGGAGGCTTTGTCTGGGTTATACTCGTTCAGGGACATCTAAGAGCTTTAGATATACCTAACTACGCAAAAGAAAATATTCTGCATAATTGCATCCCGTTATACATGCAGCATTAGCAGTCGATCCAAAATTTTGTCAGACTGCACGTTGACAGTAGGATGCCTGTTCTGTCCAACGAACTGGAGCTGGAGAAATGAGTAGACGTGGTAGGTGAGTTATGCATGTTGATTCTCCATGCATATACATCATCATATATGTCGTTCACCCATTATTACAGATTGGTCTAGCACGGCTCTTCCAGCAAAAGCCGAACAGTCTAGGAAGGCCCTGCATTAGTAGTATAATGAAACAGTTGAATTTAGTAATTTGCAATTACAGGTTTGTCAATCATAATAGGTCATATTACTGACGTCGTTAGCTACAGCATGATATGCGTCATCGAATGCACGTGAGAAATGAAAAGAAACGCAACCATCTAGGCACGATTACCGACCAAGGCGAATAACTCCAGCGGCCATCAGTTTCTGAATCTTCAGCCGGACCTGTGCGTTCTTCATGTGCTCTTGCAGGGCAGCGGGGTCGCCCTTGGCTTGCTGGAGGATGCTTTGCATGACGGGGTCCTGAAGGATGGACATGATCTGCTCACGTTAGCATGCACGTCATATTATCCTGTCGTGGCGGACATACCTCTGGGTCTTTCTGGATACGCTCCATCGTCTCCTGTTCAGTCTCACCGGCACGGGAACTGTACTGGGCCTCAAGGACCTTCTGTTGCTGTTGTTCGATTTCGCGGGCGTGGCTGCCGTCGTCGTGCTCGGCGGCGTCGCTGCAAGCATCAATGGCGCGGCTGTATTCCTTCATCGCGGCGAGAGCCTGGGACTTGCGGATATAAGCACGGAAGAACTTGGGGTCACAGCGGATGGCCTCGTCGCAGTCCTGGACAGCCTGGGGGAAAGCCATCAGTTTGATGAGAGCGGCGGCACGGTTGCTGTAGCCGCGAGGGTCGTCGGGAGCGCGTTTCGTCATCTCGGTAAAGGCATCAACGGCACCGGGCCAGTCAGCCTCTTGGAACTTCTTCTGTCCTAGCTCGCGGGCCTTCTCGGCTTCCACAGGGTCGATGTAGGCCTCCTTCTTGGCCTTGTCGCGGGCTTTCTCGGCGTTGCGTAGCTTGGTAAGGGCATCAGGGGTTCGGTGCTCGGTGAGCGACTTGTTGTAGTTCTCAATGGCCTTGTCGAGGTCTCCTAACTTCTCATAGGCAGTACCGATGCGTGTGAAAGCCTTGGCAATGAGCTTAAAGTCCGCGCGGTGCTCACGTCCTTCCTCAATAGCGTTCTTGCATGTCTCAATGGCACCTTGGAGGTCGCCCTTTTCAAACTTGGCCGCACCAATGTTGTTCAAGTATGTGATGTCCTTGTTCAGCTCCCATGCCTTGGTGTAGTGCTCAATAGCCTCGTCAAACTGCTTCTTCTTGTAGAAGTCGTTACCAATCTTCTTCTCAGCATCACCGGCCTCCTGTGCCTTCTTCTTGGCGATAGTCTCCTCATCCTCAGGCTCGGGCTCGGGCTCAGGCTCCTTCTTCGCAGGGGGGGGGCGAGCGTCAGGCATCGGTACGTCTTCTTCGGCTTCTGCAGCAGTGCCGGAGGGACCGCCCTGGGGAGGAGCGCCAAAGTTCATGTCAATGCCAAGCAGCACGCTCATAACCTGCAAGAAACGCGGATCCTTGATCTCCTCGCCAATACTGTTCGGGTTCTGCTGGAGTTTCTTGAGCTTGTTCATGAAGTCGCCGTCGGCAAGGAGGGCGGAAGTCTTGGGGTTGCTGGCGAGTTTCTGGAAGAGCTGGGGATCGTTGAATATGTTGCTGAGACCGCCCATGGGATCACCGGTGACACCGTCAGCCTGGGCCTCGGCATTGATAGCTCGCTTCACGGCGTCCAGACCGCTCTGGGCTTGTGAGTTGCCGGGTTCGAGTTTGAGGGCTTCTTCGTACGCATCGTGGGCGGCCACTATATACGTCAGCACAGTATAGACAAATACCGGGCTGGGGCACAAACATAGATCTCCAATTCCACGGTAGGCAGCTCCCTTGCGCTGGTGGCCCTTGGACCAGTCTGGCTTGATCTCGACAGCCTTCTCGGCGTCGGCGAGCGCCTTTTCGTATTCCTGTTGGGCAGCGTAGACGGCGGAGCGGTTGGAGTACAGGACGTGGTTGTTGGAGTCGAGCTCGATTGCCTGAGTGAACTTCTCACTGTTCTGATCAGCTGCTTGTCCAAGCTTGCCTCTCCAAAGCGGGGTAAACGTACATGGCAGTCGGGTAGTCCTTAGCAGCGAAGGCTTTGTTGCCCTCGGCCTTTAGAGCGTCAGCCATTGCGTGAGACGTATGATGGAATGACGATGGAAAGTGAGCTGTGGTGAGGAACAAGCGAGTTGACTGGCAGCGAAGGCAGCTACTGTAATATTCAGCACCGCCGAGCTTCTGGAAATTTCCGAGACATTGCCAGAGCGCCAAGCCAGCCGTGAATGGAGCTCTCCGCGCTAATCCTTTTATGGATAGACCACGCTAAGCCAGAAAGAATTTCTCCGCCAAAAAACATCTCTGGCTTCAGTCATTCATTTCGCAGCGCATCTTTACACAACAAACCAGCGGGATCGCTCAGTCTGAGTCTTTTGACGGATACGTGCTAGCTCAGCATCTAACATGCAATTTTACCAACGCCTGCGGTGACTCGACGCTCGGTTTCTAGCAGAACATGGCCTCCGCCGGGTCGTCTGGCGGCTCTGTGACAGAGCTCGCCTCCAGACTCTACGACGCATGCCTCAGTAACTTCCCGATTGATCATCTTTTCTACCAACAAGACCTTTTGGGCTTGAACATCATTCCCAAGAACGACCTCCCGCTTCTTCTCCAGTGCACACAGTCCCTCGTTGACCAGAAACTGCTCCGGCTTCTGCAGGGCAAAAATGACCGGCTCGCATGGAAGCTTATTCCGAGGGAGGATGCTGAGAAGTATGAATCCCTCGACTGCCAGCGGAGCAGATGCTAATATTATTTCAGACTTCAGAACCTCAGCCCCGACGAGAGTTTAGTCTACAATGTAATCCACTCCACCGGCCGCTCAGGCATCTGGGTGCGCGCGATACAGAACCGCACAAATCTTCACAAATCCATTCTCGACCGATGCCTCAAATCCCTCGAGGGTAAAAACTACATCAAATCTGTACATAATGTCAAGTTTCCCAGCCGGAAGATGTACATGCTAGCCGGGCTAGCCCCTAGCGAAGACGTCACAGGCGGCGCCTGGTTCACTGATGGCGTGCTTGACGAGAACTTTATCGGCGTGGTCTCCGGGTTCATCGAGTTCTCCGTTAGCAAGAAGAGCTGGTACGAGGTGCCCGCGTCAGATAAGTCGCGGCACAAGCGCTTAAAAACAGCCGATGGCAGCGCTGCAACGACCGTTAAGAAGGAAGGCTCGCAAAAGGAATACCTACCCTATCCCCCCGGATACACGGGGTACCCTACAATCGCCATGCTCACGGCCGCTGTCAATCAAAGCGGTATCACACCCGTCCGCCTTGGCGAAGAAAGCGTCACCCAGCTGCTCGAAATGCTCTGTTACGACAACAAGCTCGTCGCTCTGAACAACGGGGAGTACTACAAGTCTCTCAAGAACCCAGAGGAAGTCAAAGCGCGTCAAGCCCGCAAACCAGACGAGGAGCTCGCCGCAGCAGACGACCGGCTCGTCCGCAATGGCATGACTGAAGTCCCGTGTGGCAATTGCCCGGTTTTCAACCTGTGTGTGCCCGGGGGCGCTGTCAGCCCTGAAAACTGCGAGTACTTTGAGACTTGGATTCATGAGCTGGGACCGCTGTCTTTTTAGCTGGGCTGAACGTGTTTTTAAAATGTGTTTGTTGCATAGCGATGGCGTTGCATTGCGATTGATTAGGGATAGGTTGTTTCCACGAGTTAGGTCTATCTTATCACATATACGATGGCAATGTAGGAACGAAGAGCATTGTTTATAGCGTATACCAACACGTGATGTTGAATACGTACTCCAGATTGATCAGCATATTCTTCCACATGAGGAGGCCAAGTCCGAATCATCAAGAATAAACGCGTGGGATATCATAACTCGTAAACATATCTGGCACTGAAGAGGAAACTATTCACCCCCTTTCGCAGCCAAGCAATCGGGGCAATACCACTTCCCAACCGGCTCCCTCGTCAACCCGACGCACTTCCAATGGAACCACTCAAACTTGCAGTCATCGTTATCGCACGCCACCATATCGCCATGGCTGACTGTCCGACATGTACAGTACACCTTCGTATCCTCGTTGCCCTCATCCTCCTCCTCCTCCTCGTCTATATGCATATCGCCGTTCTCAGACTCGGAGAGTTCTGCACTGCTGAGCATAGACTCGTCATCGTCGTCGTCTCCTCCCGACGGTGACTTCTTATGTGACTTCACCCTGCTCGTGCTGGACGAGCGCTTGGTGTGTTTGCCATTGAGTGATTTGAGTTTCTTGAGTTGCTGATGTGGCGCGACTTTCTTCGTCAGGGCTTTTTTAGTTACACCTGCTGAGCGTGGACCCGCGCTTCCGGCACGACTGGAGGCCGGAGTCCCTGCTTTCGGAGTCCCCGGGCCGAGGGACGATTGGCGGAGGTTGGAAGAGGCAGCAGGAAGGGAGCCGAGAGCCGCGTTTAGACGACGGCGCTTGTTATCGATGGCGCCGGCAGATGATTCACGCTGACGCTGCTGGAAGTGCGCGGTTGCGGCTGGGGTCGCGGGTGCGGAGCTGCGTGCTGTCTGAGATAGAGCGGCGGCGGAGTGGGGGCGGTTGAGGGAGAGGCTGAGCCGGGGTGTCGGGTTTGCGTTGCCGGAAGATACAGCGAGAGGAGATGTGTAGGAGGGGGAGTCGTTGGAGGAGTCGGGAAAGAATATCTTGGGCGGGTCGCGGTACTGGTCTTTATTGTTGAAGAGGGAGGGGATGGGAGGATCGTTGGAAAGGACGCCGTCGTTTTGCAGGTCGCGGATCTTGATATCGAGTTTCTTGATCTGCCGGTCCAGGAGGATGCACGCCTTCTCGCTCAACTGGATCTTTTCGTCCTGCAGCTGGCTTGACTTGTCGAGATTCTGGAGGACGATCTTCGAGTATTGTTCTTCTTTAGGGTTCGGGGTGAGGCTGCCGTTGAGTTTGATAAACTTCTGGATGCTGGCGTCGCGCGAGTTAATAATAGCGCGGCACTCCTGAATAATTTTGTCTTTTGCTTGAATTTCTTCCATCAAGTGGTTGATCTCTAGCGGAAGGTTCGCGACATCATGGACGAACTGCTCCAGTACGGAAGCGCAATCTTCCTGGCCGTGGGCCATTTTGTACGATCAATGTTCCGGGCACTCTCAGCGATATAACACCCGACCGTCAAGCGACTTCGATATTGCGAGCAGGGAGAGCGGTTGAAGCGAGATAAACAGCCGACGACGGGTTTTGCCGTTGGATGGTTTGGTTAATCGTCCGTCTGCGTCTGGTCCGGGATCATCTCGCCGCCGGAGCGGGTGCATGATTATCCGGTCGATCACCTTTTGGTCCTTTTGGTCTGTATAGCTTGCGCCACACCAGTCACACCTCCGCAATCCGCCCTTGCCGTGTAAACATAACGCTTCAAGTGCAAGTTGATGGGCTAGCCTGGATTAATGTCTATCCTGCTACTTAAGCTACAGGCTACGGCGGCTATAATTTCCAGGCCCGCTGTCCGTATGGCGAGCGATGAATAGCCAGGCTATCATTCTCGGCCAGCAAAAGTACACAGTTTCTCGATTTTCACCGATCAAAGAACCACTTCAAGGCTCTTTCAGGCTCTAATCCGGCTCAGGACATGGTTGCTTCTCGTTAAAGTCAGGCGACTAGGGCATATGCTTCGTATATGAATTACTCGATGAGGCTGAGAGCCCAAGAGAGGCGGCCCACATGTCCTCGAATATTCATATTCAATACACTAACGGCTATGATATGCAGTTCTATTGGGTAAAGCGGCGTGTTAGCCATACGAGATGACACGACTCAAGACGTCACTCAAAGAGTGTCGCCTATATGCTGCTCGATAGGAAGATGTGTGATCATAGGAAGAGATGTCGGCGTGAGCAATGCCGGCTCCCTATTGTAAAGATATTTGAGCCAGTTATGAAAACGTGCAAGGTACCCAGCGCGCGCCTGGATGGTAGTTGCTAACGAGTTTGGCCACGATCAGTGCGCCTATCTTTTCACATGACAGAGGTCTTGACATTTTCGAATGACTTAATTGTTTTTGAAGTATGTCCACGTAGAGGCTGGCTTGGTGATACATCAGTCTTTTGTGGCTGTCAGTTAAGAAGAGAATACAGGCCCCAGAGATCGAATCAGTGTAGAAGTATACAATGCGGCGCAAGGTGTATCTTGGACACATAGATGTAGATGTATAACACGTAAGTGCGACTATCCTGGGGCTAAGGAACGGTAGGAGCCATAATCCAAGCATACCCTCAAGGTAATTATGATAGGAAAGCTCCAGATATGCTATCGGCCACCATGTAGGCCTTGAGAAATCGGCTGATGTACCCCGGCAGACGCTCTCTTATTTATACAACGGGTCGATCTCGCCATAACATTCACAACATACATGCCACAGTAGCATACAATCAACGCACGTCAGAAATGGTGAGAATTCGTCTTCGCGCCCGTGTGAAGCTAATCTTTATCCACATCCACGCTACTAGTCACCGCACCAAACACCTCCAGAGCATGCCCAAGATAATCCTGGACCCCCTTACACCTCGGAGCCATATCGCTCCCCAGAGGAAGAAGTTTCTCAGTCTCGCGACCCTTACCAATTCCCTCGCCCACAATAACCTGGTACAAAGCATGCATTGCTCTGTCCTTGTCGCCGTTGGGCCTGATCTTCCCGCTGGCCAGAAGCCCCTGGACCTGTTCGGTGATTGTCGCACTGTAGTCGTCCGGCAGTGGATTCTTGCCCATCACTACGGAGCTGAGCATACTGGTGTTGAAGGTTCCAAGAACAACGGTAAGGGTGCGGATGTTGAAAGGGGCGACTTCTTTCGCCAGGATCCTGGTTGAGGCTTTCGTATCAGATTCGGTTAGCTAGAGATCATAAAAAGGTGCATTGTTTGTGCCTAGTTGGACATACCATCCAAGCCAGCCTTCGCCCCTGCATACACACCCATGGTGGGAATCCCGTCCAACGAAGCTCCGCTGCTCATGTTGACGATAACACCAGACTTTCGTCGGCGCATATATGGCAGAACGGCGCGAATCAGACGCAGGGGCCCAAAGTACATAGTCTCCAACTGTGCCCTCACCTCCTCCTCAGTTGCGGTCTCGATGGGCGCGTAAATAGCGTACCCGGCGTTGTTGACCAGGACGTCGATCTGCTCGCCGCTCTTTTCGAGCTCGTCGATTACATTACCACCGTCCGGACTGTCCACGTTCAGCCGCACCCATTTCCCACCCTTGCTTTCAATTTCGTCGACTAGCTCGGGTGTTCGTGAGGGGTTACGACTGGTTGCGATGACTCTGTGGCCGGCCGCTTGGGCGACGCGGGTTAGGGAGAGCCCAAAGCCGGAGGAGCAGCCGGTTATCAACCAAGTAAGCTTGGAAGTGGCAGATTCTGGGGCAGTTGTCATGATTAGAGGTTGTATGGCTATAATGACACAGCTGGGAGTGCAAGGTAGCATTGGCATGGCGGCCTTTTCTGATTTATACATGATGCACGGAGATAGCGATATCCTAGGTCCGCGGACTTAAGGGGTTGGTAACCCCTGGCGGCGACAATATGTCCATTTCTCGATTGTCCTTCAAGAGCCAATGCATACATACTCGCTCGGAGCAGTTATTGCCGAATTGACTGGCAGATAGTCTATAGTCTACGCCATAGCACCCTATCCGCGAATCGACCAGAATGATCCGAGAGCCCTAGCGGTCCAGCAAGCATACCCTAAAACATGCCACACAGCAGCTGAGACCAACATGCGCGAATGGGCAAATAGCTCCAGCAAGTGCGATGGTTGCTATCTCAGGGCTTCTGGGTTTACGAATAAGTTATGTCTTACACTAGTGAAAAGCGCAACGTTACCCTGTTTCAAGCTCACATGTATACCACTTTGGCGCTGATTCGTTTCTCTGTTCCAGTACCTTATCATGATTCATGATTCTATTACTGATTTGGATTCGATTTAAAGATGAATATAATGGAAGTGGGATTCGTAATGCATTGCAAAAGGCTGTAGTGGCAGAGCACAACCCCATCAGTGTGATTCGTGACGTAAAAGTACTATACACTGAGGCCCTGCTTGTATTTCTTTTAAATATATTGAGAAGGACAAACACAAATCACAGAGCGCTTTGTATTGTCAAGCTTCACAATAGTATGGACTGGATCCTCAGACGTACATGGCACGGGTATGCGTCTATTGCCTACGAGCTAAGTACCGCTGACACCAAGTAGATACCTGGAGGTATCTCACACTACGTACTGCGGGGCCTAGAGATATGTGCGAGTAAGATGTTTGATTGGCAGAAAGCAAGGGAAGTTCATTATGGTGGTACTGCTAGATAGATATGTTCTTATTCTTATTCGACTGCACACCCCAGATTGGAGCCCTCTTTTCCAGAAACGCCGACACCCCTTCTCTTTTATCGTTGGTGCCAAACGCCGTATAATAAAGGGCTCGCTCATAACGTTTATCCTGCCCTAGCTCGTCCGCTAGGATGAGAAGCACACTGTTAGCTTCGGATATACCAGCACAAGCAAGTTGTCGACTGTCTGAATGCAGCTGTAAGATGAGTGTGATTCCGTGGCCGAGATTGATGTATGTTCCCATGATTGGGATCTGTCCAGAAGGGGAAATCAACGAGGCCATCCGGAGATGTGCAGGATCATATACCACTAGCCAATCTCCAAGAGCTCAGCTCACTTCTGGCGGTGTAATTACGTGCATTAAGATCATTAAATGACCTGCCTTGGACATTTTGAGCAACGGTTGGCTTGCACCAGTTGAGATTGAGATGGATGAGGGCAAGGCTTGTCGTTGAGCACGGTTAAACAGAATGTCATCCTCCGTCCGTCGCTTGATTACCGGGATATCTCACTCCTGAATGGACGAGAGTGCAATATAGCTTTGTGATGAGCTTGCTGTCACCAAAAATCTGTCCTCTCACCTTCCTTGCTGGCTGCATCTGCAGTGGATACGCAACCACAACACCAAAATCGAACCAACACACCGACCAACCACGGATACCAACCTCGTCTTTGCTCCCAGACACCTCTTATAGAAGAAGAAATGATACATCCACATCCACCGGACCCGCCTGAGATGGCTTGCAGGGGGACATCCCACTAAGCCAATAAGAGAGCACGGCACCACGGTGGTCCTCCTATATAAGGAGATCCCTACAACGCGAGGCTCTGCTTAAACCACATTATGCGTAGCCTAATCTCGCTGGCAGCGCATATACGTCTTACCTACGAAGAACACTGTCACCGCCATTGTCATCGTCATGTCCATCGCCCACTCCAGCTTCCCAAGCGAAAGGGACGCTGATCTCTTCCAGCAGTTCGGGTTCGGTCCTCGTACCCAAGTCCCATTTGCGACTGTCCATAAGGCATTCATTTACCATGCCCTCCGTGCGCCCATGGATATTGCCCTGCTGGACCTTTCCGCCCACTCGTCCAGAGAAGTGACCTATGAAAAACTGCTCCGCCAGTCCCAGTTCAGTGCTGCACAGCGAAAGCGCGAGGGCGTGATGCCAGGGGATCGGGTCTGATTCTTGGGAGAAGAAGCACAGGAATGGTAGCTGGGATACTGGGGATCCTTATGGCGGGTGCACAGTATTTACCCATAGACGGCGGCGTGGTCCCAGATCTTACACTTCAACGCGCGGTTGAGTAGTCTGCTGTTACAGTTGCAGCGTGCCTTCGGCAGTACAAGGAGAGACTTGCTTCCTTGGACGGCCTCTCATCAATCCTTCTATTGGAAGATCTTCTTTCTGGTGAATCGTATACACGTTTTGTTGTTGACGAAGACAACTTCCTCCACGAAGGGGACGTAGAGCCTGGATGCTATGTTATATACACGTCTGGCAAGTCGGTCACTTGGGTATCGAGCTGTACTAACATATTGCAGGTACGACAGGAGACCCCAAAGGAGTAGACGTTACGCACAAGAACGTCACCAACATCCTCTGCCAAGCACCGGGGAACATGGGGATATTGCGCAGCGAGAAAGTTGGTCATTTCCTCTCAGTTAGCTTCGATGTGGGTCAGTACAACCCTTCTTCCTGACTGTGATGATGCGTGCTGACAGACCCAGGCGCCTGGGAAGTACTGGGCACAATGACTAACGGGGGCACTTTGGTCTTGAGAAGCTCAGATTGGAATATGGCGTTAAGAGAGGTAGAACAATTAACTCCCTTGTACAGTTCGCTGTCTAACTGTAGACGCGGCTGGCAGATCGATATCCTGATCTGCACACCGAGCATCCTGGCACGATATACTCCGGATGACTTTCCTAATATCAAACGCGTGGTCACTGCAAGTGAGCCATGTCCTCAACGGTAAGGTAACTGCACACCATTGAATCAGGCATCTAATAAAAGAAGACTAGCAGACAGATGGGCTGCGTCTGCAACATTCTACAATTGCTGCGGGCCTACCGAAACCACAATCATCAACCCAATGCACGAACATAAGACGGGCATGCAGCTCACCATAGGAAAACCAACACCAAACAATAATGTCTACATATTAGACGGCAGCAAGAGGCCGTGCCGGGTTGGGGGGTCGGCACAACCTGGGCTGGAGGTCTGGGTATCTCACGGGGCTATATAGGCCGGCTGAAGAAGACGACAGAGCGGTATCATTACGACGTATTTGTTGATGATGGGTGTGCAGTGACTCATTCTTCGTGGAGTACGTTACAGCGGCTGACTCTGGCAGGAGGTCTGTGATGTACAATACGGGTGACCTTGCGCGGTGGTTTCCCGATGGCAGTCTTGAAACCCTTGGACGAAACGATGACCAAGTCAAAATCAAGGTATGCTCTCTCTCCCTATGGATGACAGACATGGATATGGCTCACTCAGCAAGCAGGGGTTCAGGGTTGAGCTGGACGGGGTCAGTGCATGCCTAGCTTCCAGCCCTGATGTCCACCAAGCAACGGCCTTCCTCGTTAACGGAGAACTCACTGGCTTTTTGACGCCCCGGAATTGCGCTATCCAGGCTTTGCAAGAGAGTCTCAAAGCCAAGCTACCATACTATGCAATCCCAACCAGATGGCAGACAATGGACGAGTTTCCCTTGACGCCGAATGGGAAGGTCGACAAGCGCTCACTGATCCAGCAGTTGGCAGCAGGGGACAAGATATATCCAGTGCTGGCCGAAAAAGAGGGATCCCCGAGCTCGATATCCACGCCGTCTACCACCACCACCACCCCTTCCTCCTCCTCCTCTTCGCAGAAAGAACCGCTTTCACTGCCAGACAAAAAGCACAGCAGGCGATGCGCGGTCTCCGCTACCGCAATTTCATCGTCTACAGGCGGCTGTTCTCGCTGGTCTTCATGGCAAACATTGCCATGCTGATATGCCTCTTGACGCTCCCCAGTAATCGCCGTCATATAACCACCGTCTCCTTTGTCTATCTCACTATTGCGGTCCTCATCCGGCAAGACATGGTCATCAACATGTCATACGCCGTATGCTGCTCAGTCCCAACATCATGGCCGCTTGCGATCCGGAAACGCTGCGCAAAGATCTACCATCTTGGAGGCGTGCATTCCAGTGCCGCTGTGATGGCCGTGGCTTGGTATACGGGGCCCATCTGTTACAATATCAACTCCTTCGTCAACCGGCCAGAGGATCCTCTTAGGCCTTCCGTTCTGACAATAACACTGTCCCTTCTGGCTTGGTCGATCTTCATCACAATGATTGTCCTCGCAACCCACCCTCCGCAAGAAGCACCATGACTTCTTCGAGCGCGTCCATCGGTTCGGCGGGTTGGCTGCCCTCGTCATCATCTGGGTGCAGACAATCTCTTCCATTCGAGACCAGCGCGTCAGCAGCCGCTCTTTGGGACATGCCATAGAATCAGCACCGGCATTTCGGATGCTGCTCGTCATCACTCTCAGCATCGCAAGGTCCTGGCTCTTCTTGCGCAGTGTCCCCGTCGACGCAGAGGTTCTCTCAAACCACGCCGTTCGTTTGCACTTCACATATACCATCCCTGTAAACGGGACGTTCACCCGACTTTCGCGGCGGCCGTTGCTGGAATGGCACTCTTTTGCGACCGTTCCTGCACCAGAGGCTGTCAATGGGCGGGAAAGGGGTTACAGTCTTGTAGTGTCGAGGGCCGGCAACTAGACAGGAAAGCAGATTGAGAAACCACCTACACGGATCTGGGTGCGCGGAATTCCAAGTGCGTCGTGATCTTCTCTGTCTCCCATTATTCGTAGCTGAAGACCGTACTGATGACAATACAGCCAGCGGCGTAATGCGCGTCTCCCCGCTCTTCACCCGTCTCGTCCTTGTGGGAACAGGCTCAGGCATCGGCCCACTGCTTGGTCACATTCAATCCCCAGGCTTAAGACACAGGTGCCCCGTCCGTATCATCTGGTCGACCCCGTCCCCACTCTCGGCATTCGGGCAGGAAATCGTCAACGCGGTCTACGCTGCTGACGCGGGAGCTGTCGTCCGCGACACGAAGGTACTGGGCCGACCGAATCTGGTAAAAATATGCTGGGATGCCGTGCAAGAGTTTAAAGTAGAGGGCGTCGTTGTCATTAGTAATGAGAAGGTCACCAAGAAGGTTGTTTATGGGACGAAGAGTCGGGGCGTTTCTGCGTACGGGGCGATCTGGGACAGTTAGACGACGGTGAAGTCTTGAGGCTGCCAGTATAGTAGCCAGCCTATGTTTCCAGTTAAGAATGGTTAGTTCTTAGCAGGATGAAAGATGTCTAGTCGGACGTGACCATGCTGTAAGTACATACTGGCACGGAAGTCACTGAGTTCTCGAGGAGATGTTGACGCCTTTCCATTCCAATCTACCTTATCTACCTTATCTACCACCTTCCCATCTTCGTACATATACTACGTACACTGCTGGCTGCAAGAATTTGAATAGACAAGTTGTAATTTAGCCCTAATGCCTGTCCCCTCTTTCCCCCTTTATGCCTACTCCGCTAATCTTCTCCCTGGCCGTCTATTGTTTTGCTCTTAGACCTAACTTCATCTCTACTTCTTGCTTCATTCATAATATTTCTAGGTTAGACGGGATTAGCAGTATTACTACGAACTGGTTGATTGTGTCTTTCTTAGTCGTGTGGGCGAGAACAGACCTCGCGAATCTTCAGGTAGTTTGGTAATGAACTGCCTGTTCTTTCTTTTAACTGACGGATTTGGCAATGTCTCTACACCTCGATGCATGGCAAAGTCTAAAAAGATACCAGCTGATGCGAATTGCGAGACTCAGTATTAACCGTCAACGACCCTGATGCCCTAGATGTACGACGAAGATATCTCAAACGCAGACCCAACCAGGTAAAGCCCTACCGTTACCTGCAGCTGTGTGACTTTCTATGGGTTGGGAAGGGATTCTCGATCTTGTACTAGACTACTCTCGCCGGCTCTCTCTGGTTTCGCAAATATACAAGGTGTCGGTACTCCCCATCTCCATATATAATTCACATCTGGCTCAGAAACAGAAGATATCACAAGAAGGACTTGAAGAACGCTCAATAATTCCGCGAACCAGGCAGATTGCCCGCGCAGTATGACGACGCTGTTACCAGAGTATATGAGATGCGAATGCCGCGCCCTCTGATGACACCAACCCGGCTTCCAAAGATCCCCCAAAGCCGGTTCTGAAAGAAGTTGGCACCGCAAGTCTTGTATAAGGGGTGCTCAAACTTATGGGTAAAGATATGGATTACATGGCGCGGAATTGCAGCGAGGCCGCAGCAGCTGCTGGGTGCCGATCCCGGTCTAATTCTGTTTTTACTTTTATTTTACCTATTATACTTTATGAGATTTAGTAACGAACTTGTCTCTGTATTCCTGGTGAAGGCGCACATCTATTCGCTTGTTGGGATGGCGAAGTAGGGCTGGGACCTACAAGAGTACTCCGTACTCCTCCCTACCAAGTCAATAGAGCTACTGACAGCGACCCTGACTCTCAGCATAGATTCTGCTAGATTATGAACAAATATACAAAATACGGTCCTATATTCCTGCATACTTTGCACGGAGTGGTACCAATTAATCTCTTTATTCATTATTGGATATTTACTAATGCAGACCGTATATATATATGCCATGACTTCATTATATCCACTCCCCTACGTCCTTACTCTAAACACCAAACCAACCTCGCTCACTCAGTCAATCAAGCCTCTGTAAAGATGGCATTCTCAAAGGTATACCCATACGCCTCGAAAACGTCACACTGCTCCGTAACCCCCGGATTGGTCGTCCGGCCAGGGACGCGTCCCAGCAACGGCACGGTCTTTTCGGCAGGGGTATACTCATCGATCTTGTACCCGGCTCCGAATACATTGAGGGTATGTTCATACGCGATCCCGCGCAGACGGAGCATATCCAGATCCGGATTCGGGTCATATGACCTGAAGAAGGAGCCGAAGATATCATTCAATAACTGACTGTGTTGCAGGTCAGCGAGCCCGTAGTACGGCAGTACATCGATCGTCTTGGAATTCAGCGTTCCCCATGCCGGCAAAACATCGTTCGAGTGGCAGGTCGCATTGTAGATGGCGTTCGGCTTGCAGATATCCGGTGTCGAGCCGTTACTCTGCGCATGCCCGTCTGTGATCTGTGCGCTGTACAGTGTCGGGAATGTGCCCGGAACGGCGACCCTGAGGAGGTGCGCGAGAGGACACGACCACTCGCTGTGCGTGAGGGCGGAGGCGCCCTCGATACGGACAGAATCTGGCTGCTTGGTGTCTGTGGGGAATGCGGTTGTGTTGATGAGAGCAGAGGCGAGGGCGCGCGGGTAAGCGAGACCGAGCAAGGTGTTGAGGCCGGACTGCGCCGAGCCCAGTTCGGGCACCAGCCGGTTCACGTACAGGGCTGCTTCGTCCGGCGTCGTCGTGAAGAAGGTCGGGACGCGGTTGGGGAGGGTGTTTTCCGAGACCAAGCGGTGGAATTGGTTGTCGATGACGCCCGAAGCCGAGTCGGAGTCGTCGACCATGGGCATAAAGGGTTCGATAGAGGCGAGGAGCTGCGAGACATGCAGGTAGGAGTCGGCGACATCGGTTGCGATTGCCGATGTGGCGGCTTCAAAGGCTGTCGAGTTGTCGAGGAAGGAAGTCGCCGGCAGGCTGCGCAAGCAGCGGAGAAGCGCAGACTCGGACTCAGCCGTCGCATTCCCGCAGCCCACAGCTTGCGCGACGTGCGGGACGACCAGCTCGCTGTAGACCTGCCGGGTGTACCAGGGAAGGTCGACAGGAGCGGACTGGATGAGGGCGCCGGAGAAGAGACCGCGGGCGGCGGTCGAGGAGAGCAGGGCGACGACGCTCTGGCCGCCAGCCGACTGGCCAAAGATGGTGACGTGGCTGGGGTCGCCGCCAAAAGCTGCGATGTTCGCCTGCACCCAGCGGAGGGCGAGGATCTGGTCTCGGGTGCCGTAGCTGCCAGTGGTCAGGTTACCCGTGGCTAGCCAGCCGAGCGCGCCGAGACGGTAGTTGACGGTGACGACGACGAGATCGTTGCGACTGGCGAAATTGCCGCCGTCGTAGTCGATGATCGACGCGGTACCGCTGGTGAAGGCGCCGCCGTAGAAGTAGACCGCGACGGGCTTGCGCACTGTGCCGGGCCGCTCGGGCACGATTGGCGTGAAGACGTTCAAGTACAGGCAGTCCTCGGAGATGTCGCGCGACGCGCCGAAGCCAGAGACCGACTGGATACACGAGGCGCCGAGTTTGGTGGCGTCGATGCGTTTAGGGCCAGAGTACTCCCGCGGAGGCGCAAGACGCAGCTCGCCAACAGGGGGGTCGGCGAACGGGATGCCGAGGAACCGGAAGGACCGCGCATCGCGGTAGCCGGTCAGCGTGTAATCCGCCGTTGAAACGGTGATCTTGGACGAGGGCACGACAGTCCGGTCGATATCCCGGGTCGGAGGCACATTGGCAGTGCACAGCGAGGGCAGTCGGCGGTCGCAGGGAACAGACACGACGTCTCTCTGGCTGGGCGAATACGCCTGGCAGTCTCCTCCTCTTCCTCCTCTTCCTGCGCCTGCGCCGGCTACCCAGACTTCCTGGTCGCGGCGCAGGTCCTGGGCGTAGACCAGGTAGTCAAACTGATACGCCAGCTCAGTGCGGTTGGCGGCGGGCGCAGACTCGAATGGGTAGAGCGATTCCCCGATGGCAGCGCAGCGAGTCTGCGCAGCGGCGTTGCTGAGCTGGTCATGGACCAGCACCGCCGATGTGCCGTTGTTCTGGGCGCTCAGGTAGTTGTACTTGAGCGTCTGCAGCGTGCCCAGCGACGGTGCGGGCGCTGGGCAGCTGGGGGCTGCGACAGCCAGCCCGCAGAGCAGGGCGGCAACAAGGCCGTGCATGGTCTCTGGAGGCTTGGATATCTATAGATATCTCTAGTCAGAGGACGTGTTTGGGTAGGCAGCAGGGGGTGGAGAACTGGGGGGATTGCCGATGTTTAAATAATTATAATCATAGTCATAATAATAATAACAGTCGCAGAAGCCTGCATGGCTCGTCAGCTGCAGTCCCCACAGCCAGGCAAGCGGAGAATCGGTTGGGGAATCCAGGTTGATAACAAGCCTAGTCAGTTCAAGGCGTGCTTGGGTGCCTAGGTTTAGGGAGAAATAGATTAAAAGGATTAACTCGAAAGAGAAGGCGTTCCGTCATGGTGAAGTGCGGAGTTCCGACCCTTCCGAGCACAAGACAGCACAAGACAATGCACACTCATCTGCTCTTCTAATGCAGCGACCTTGATTTGCTGTCTCCTGCATCTGCGCCTGATTGATGGAATCGCTGACCTCGATTACATCTGGAAGGGAGTGCTCAAACCTCTCT
This sequence comes from Aspergillus foveolatus, assembly GCF_047715535.1. Classification (NCBI taxonomy): domain Eukaryota; kingdom Fungi; phylum Ascomycota; class Eurotiomycetes; order Eurotiales; family Aspergillaceae; genus Aspergillus; species Aspergillus foveolatus. The sequence continues at coordinate 288,547 of NW_027396081.1, read as the reverse complement.
AGGACGAACCGGCTGCTGGGGAGCGGGCTCCCCCGCAGCCATAGCAAGCCCTACTTTTTCAGGTCTGCTCCAGTTTTACAGGCAACGGGCGCTCAATTGAGCAATGAGCATCTTTAGGAAAATGATACAGGCCAGAGTATGTTCTTCTTTCGATCCTTCTTTTTATATCTTCTGCTGTATTTATTCTCCGGCCAGCCCAACCCCGGTTGCAGCGTAGTGTAGTGCAGCCTCACTCTCACGTCAGACAAAACAAGATCGGGCATTTTTACGGGAGGTATGAAGATACGAAGGGGTAGACACGGGAGGTACGGAAAGCGGACAGACGAATACGGTCCTCATACAATCGGCGTATGGTACCGATACGATATAGATACAGTGTAGGTACGAATTGACGGTACCGGTACGGTACTGGTACGGTACCGTGGCAGTGGCAGCGAATGTGGCAGCCAATTTTCAGACGACCAGCTGGGTCACTTTCGGTGTCCGTCATAGCCAGGACAATCCGCGTCGAGGGATGATACCGGGCTGGGGTTCTTCTCCCGGCTTCTAGAACTCGCCGCTCTCCATGACCCTTACACTCCATACGCTCCATACATTCCATACACTCCTACAGGATGCATGTCGTCATCGCCGTCACTGCTCAGCCTCGGCCCGATTCAGACTGACTGCGGACTATTATCCCGCGGGCTATTTTTCCTCTTATCTTTGCTACTTCCATCAGATTTAATTGTATTATATTATACTGTAAGCTTACTGACTTGGGCTGAGGAGCAGAGTATCCAGTCTGGTTTTCTACATATATCGTATCCTAACCCTAACCCACTCACCCGCTAGCCTGGCTATCCCACTCTATTGTACAGAGTCATTATGCGCCTCTACCGGAAGTCAAAGCCAGAGCCAGAGAATGGGCTTCAAAATGAAAATGAGAATGAATATGAGCATAAAAATGAGAATGAGATAAAAAATGAACCGCAAGTCCATATCGTCGAAGTGTCCCCGCGCGACGGCCTGCAGAACATCCCCGAGTTCATCCCCACAGAGATCAAGGTCGCCCTGATCGGCCGGCTAGCAGGCACCGGTCTACTGACGATCGAGATCGCCTCGGTCGTGTCTCCAAAGGCGGTGCCGCAGTTGGCGGACTGGAGGGATGTGCTTGGACATCGGGTTGTCAGGGGGCTGTCACAGTCCGGGGCCGACGGTCCAGCCTCTGCTTCTGACTCTGACTCAGAGTCAGAGTCAAGCCAGCAGAGCGAGTCTGGCTTCGAGTCCGAGACTGAATCTGAACTGGAACTTGAGCCGCGAAAGGGCCTCGGCCTCCCCATCCTCCTGCCCAACCTCAAAGGGCTATCCCTCCTGCTCTCGCACTCACCCCGGCCACCCATAAGATCCATATGTGTCTTCATCTCCGCCACCGCGCCCTTCAGCCACCGCAATATCAATTGCTCTGTTGACGACGGGCTCCTTCGAGCCCGCGAGGTGACGGTCGCCGCAAAAAAGGCCGGAATCCCGCGAGTCCGCGGGTACATATCGTGCATCTTCACTGACCCCATCACACGTGAACCAACGGACCCGTCTGCTGTGCTGCACTGTACGAGATTCTTACTTGAATCTGGGGCTGATGAGATTGCGTTGAGTGATACAGATGGATCGGGAACCCCGGGTCTCACTTCCTCGTTACTGAGGTATCTTCTTGAGAACGGAGTTCCCCTGGACAGGTTGGCGTGCCATTTCCACGATACGCGGGGAAACGGACTGGAGAATGTGTGGGCGGCGTATGAGGTCGGGGTCAGGGTCTTTGACGGGAGCGTTGCTGGACTGGGAGGGTGCCCGTTTGCGCCGGGGGCGAGGGGGAATGTGGATACGGTGAGTTTGGTGAAGATGTTCGAGGAGAACGGGGTGAGAACGGGTGTTGATTTGGGCTTACTTGATGAAGTTGGCAAGTGGGTGAAGGGGCGTCTGAGGGGATATGGAGATTGTGGTAGGAATGGCGATAGAAACGGGACCAAATTAGGGATTGGAGCTGGGAAGGATGAGAGGGAAGAAAGGAGTGAATGGTTTAGAGCACTTGGCACTGCTGCTACTACGACGACGAGAACAGGAGAACGTTGCAGCTGGGCCTTTTCACGGCCACTGGGTATTGAGCGTTGATTATATATGTCAATGCTAGACGCTAATTATTATGTAAATAGATAGAAATGCAACAGACCTGATCCGACAACCGAACAGAGAAATGAAGCCCAGGATTAGGCATTAAACAAACAAGATCCGGCTAAAAGCAAACAAAACAATCAAGCAACAGAAAAGACCGTTATGAGAGTGAATGGAGTTGCGCCATGGTATCTCAGAACACCAAACAAAGGACTGCTAGAGCTGATGTGGCATGATATACGCCCGTTTCCGGGGATCGTCGTCCAGCACCGAGGACGGCCGCTTCTGCCCGGTCTGCGGGTTGAGCGTCATCGATGGCTGCTGTTGTCTTTGCGAGAACTGCGAGTAGACGGGATGTTGCTGGTTGAGGTGGTGGAGCTGCGAGTGCATGTGCAGCTGCGGCATCTGCGCCTGGAATTGTGTTTGGTACGGGTGCGAGTGCGGGTACGATGCGGATTGGGCGGAGTGAGAGGAGTGAGAGGAGTGAGTGGAGTGAGTGGGATACGATGAATGAGCTTGTTGAGTTGGTTGAGCGTGAGGGTGTGCCTTGCCGAGAATGTGCGTCTGCGCCTGAGCTTGCGAACTCGGAGGCTGAGTCTGGGCTTGCCCCTGGACCTGCCCTTGCTGTGCCTGCGAGTGATGCAACTGCGACTGGCCATGTCCCAAGTGGTGCGGTTGATGGGGCCGCTGCGCCGGGGTCTGCATCGGCGACGGCGCCTGTCGCTGCATCTGCAATGGCTGAGCCAGCTGCTGGGCCTGAGCCTTCTGCGACTGGCCCTGGGCTGGCGCTTGTTGAGCCTGGGCTTGCTGTGCCTGAGGCTTGGTCGTCTGCGCGTGCACTACAGGTTTAGCCTGCATGTGATTCTGCATCTGAGGCTGCGCTTTCTGCGGCTGAACCTGCATCTGCGGTTTGGCGTTCACCTGAGCTTGCAAGTGCGACTGAGGTCGTTGACTCGATGTCTGCACAGGAGGCCGCTGCACAGGCTGTCTCTGGGTTATCTGGTTCTGCAGCGGACTCGCCTGCATGGATTGCATCGGGCTGGCTTGCATGCTTTGCATCGGGCTCCCCCGCAACTGATTCTGCATTGGTTGCGCTCGCTGGGCGTGAGTGTGCTGAGCGTGCAGCTGGGGCTGCATTTGCTGCTGGCCCTGAGGTCTGACAGCCTGAGTTTGAGACTGAGGCTGAACGGTTGCTTGTGATAGATGGCCATGCGAAGGGTGTGCATGTCCCGGATGAGTCCCTTGCGCATACTGATTGGTCTGTCCAGACGGCGCCTGCACAGATTGTCCAAATTGTCCTTGACTGACTTGCTCCCGCCCCGAACCAGATGTCCCTTGATTAGTCTGCCATTGGGCCTGCCCTTGTGTGGCCTGGCCTTGACTAGTTTGAAGGGTGGCTTGTGCTTGACTGACTTGGCTCTGGTTGGCCTGATTGACCTGCCACTGGTGGAGTTGTCCTTGTCCTTTGCTTGGCTGTCCCTGACTAGTTTGATTGACTTGGACGTGTCCAGCTTGCATGTGGCCATGTTGTGCTTGACTGGGTGGCGCTTGAGTGACTGCAGGTTGACCTGTTCCAGGCTGAACCTGCCCGGGCTGACCATTTTGATCCGCAGCATGAGCGGCGGCGGCTGCTGCTGCTGCTTGCTCCTCTTCCAGCTTCTTCCTGGCCAGCACGTCCACCTTCCGTGGTCGCCCACGAGGCCGCCCAGTCCCTTTCGGCCGGTTTGGATCCCGCGGTGGCCGTGGTTTACGAGGCGTCCCGTCCGTCTCAGTCTTACGCGGCCGTCCACGCTTGCGCTTCTGCGGAATCGGATTACCATCCGGTCCGATTACAGGCGCCGGCGGTGCGCTAGACGCCGCAGAAGCGGGAGGAGCAGGGGGGGGATTCGGCGCTATAGAAAACGGAATACCCACACCTGGGATGGCAGCTAGATTTGGAGGCAACGCTGCCGATAGGTCAACAGTGCCATCCGGATTTCTGGGTCTCTTCGGTTTCCGCGGCTTTGTTGCTTCGCCGGGTTGCTTCCGCGGACGGCCTCGCTTTCTGGGAGTGTGATTGGGGTCTCCGGGTTTCGTCTTCTTCTGCGTCGGGTTCTCTGTGATAAATGTACCCGGAGCCTGTCCATTCCCGTTGGTTGTTGGCTGGGTTTGCTGAGACGGTTGAGATGGTTGAGACGAGAATTCAGCCTTCGGTTGGGTTGACGGCTGAGAAGAGATTTGCGTAGGTTGGGAGCCTTGAGCTCGCAGAGAACTTGCTTGAGGCGTGGCCTGAAAGGTGTTCATCTGGGAGGCGTGTGGTTGGGAAGCGGGAACTTGGAAAGAATGTGCTTGGCCATGTGGTTGAGATGTGTTGGTTTGGAAAGAGTTTGATTGAGCAGCATGTGCTTGAGAGGTAGTAGTTTGGAAGGTATTTTGCCGAGTGTGTGCTTGTGATGCATATGGTTGGGATGCTTGGGGATGGAATTGATAGGCCGGCGCTTGGGAACCATATGTCTGGGAGGCGTACGGCTGAGAGGCTGAGGACTGGGCGGTGACTTGAGAACCCTTGGCCTGTGACGGCGCCTGTGATGGAGCAGTTTGAGGTGCCCTGGCTTGAGGTGCAGGTTGTGACGCAGTCTGAGATACAGCTTGAGACGCAGCGGGCTTCTGCTTGGCCTCCTTCTTGCTAGCCTTCTTCTTCTTCGGCTCTTTAGCGGGAGGTTTCGAAGCCGATTGATTGGTCTGTGCAGGCGGTTTCTGAGGTTGCGCTTGTGCTTGTGACCGCGGTTGCTGCTGCTGCTCCTGCTGCAATTGGGTTGTTGGCTGTTTCTGCATGGCTGATTGCTGCGGAGACTGAGATTGAGACGTTTGAGACTGCTGTAACTGGTACTGCTGCTCGGTTGCCTGCGAATTCCGTAATTGTGGCGACTGCATGTACTGTTGAGCAAACTGAGGCTGGTATGTATACGGATACTGAGGGGTTTGCATATGCGTCTGGTACGGTGAACGCTGAGCTTGTTGCGCATGCTGAGAATAGAATTGCTGGTAAGCCTGGTTTGGTAGAGTCTGCTGATTCTGCGCCTGCTGAGACGTCTTTTGAGATTGAGCTGGTTGCTGAGCCTGGGCCTGTTGAGACGCTCGTTGAGGCTGAGGATTTGCTTGCGCTTGGTGAGCATTTGAGGCAGAAGTATGGTTAGCTTGAACCTGCACTTGCTGAGCTTGCTGCGACTGCGATGGTGATGGCTTAGCCGGAGCCTGAGATGCTTGAGAAGATCGAGCAGCCTTCTGATTTTGCTGCATTTGCTGCGCCTGAGGTTGTAGTACATGATGAGGTTTCTGCGCATGTTGCTGATACTGTTGTACATGCGGGCTCGACTGCGCTTGGGCAGATGTCTGCACCTGCTGTGGATAGCTCTGTTGGCTCGATTGCAGTCCTTGCTGACCTGCTTGCTGATAATTCTTTTGCTGGCTTGATTGGGACACTTGAGTCGGTCCCGGCAGGTAACTCTGTTGCTGGCTCAACTGTGGTAGCTGCGCTGGTTTATTTACTTGCTGAGTAGACGCTTGCTGATAACCTTTTTGTTGACTCGACTGTGGTACCTGAGCGGAGCTGAGCAAAAAGCTCTGTTGGCTCGACTGTGGAAGTTGCTGGGCTGAACTTTGCGCTGTCTGCTGATAGCTCTGTTGGCCTGCCTGTGGCGGTTTCTGGCCCGGCTGCTGGTAACTCTGCTTCACCGGGCTCGCCTGCGGTCCTTGCGCTGACTTCTGGGCTTGTGGTGCATAACTCTGTTGACTCAGCTGTGGTGCTTGCTGGGCCGACGTCGAGTTCTGCTGATATCCCTGCTGTACCGGGCTCGTCTGCGGTGCCCGCTGGGTCGACGCTTGCTGATAGTTTTGCTGGCTCGTCTGCGGAATTTGCGTTGTCTGAGCGGTCTGGTATAACTGTTGCTGATTTGACTGCGGCGTCTGTTGGGTTGATTTTTGCGTTTGCTGCGGATAGCTCTGCTGGCTCGATTGTGGTGCTTGGGCCGACTTCTGCTGCTGTTGGTAGTTCTGTAGCTGCTGATATGGCGGTTGTTGTGATGGGGTATACTGAGGGTACTGCGTCTGAGGCAGATAAGGAGAGCTCTGCGTCTGCGTCGTATACTGAGCCTGCTGCGGCTGTCGATATTGCTGCGGCTGTTGGTACTGAGTTGGTTGCGTCTTTTGGGGTTGCTGATACTGAGACACTGGCTGCTGATATTGAGCCGACTGTGTCTGATACGGTGAAGATTGTTGATACTGCGTATATTGCTGGTTCTGGGAATGCGAGAGCATCGGCGACGCATTAGACGGAGCGGAATTCGACTGTGTATGTGGCGATTGTCTCTGGAGCTGCTGCATCCGATCCAACGACTGCTGTGGAGATGTACTCAGCCCCTGCGCATGCGGTGACAGCGTTTGCGAGTTCAGTGAAGTATGCCGGTAATTCGTCACTGGATTCATATTCCTCTGCACTCCCTGCAAAGAGTCATACGAGCTTCTCAGCTGCCCGAGTGTGTCTGAACTCCTGGACAGCAGATCCGACGTACTCGTCGGCTGGAATTGGCCCGAGAACGAGCCGTAGCTCGTTCCTGCTGGCAAGCCCAGCAGCGACTGCGACGAGGTGGTCATGTTGCGCACGCTCGGGGAAAGCCCCGTCATGTCGGCCTGCGACTGAGAGCGATACAGGGAGCTGTTGCTGGCAAATGCGTTGGCGTTGGCATTGGCATTGGTATTAGCCGACTGCCGCGCGGCAGCAGCACCAATGGCCGGCGACTGCACGTGCTGCTGCTGTAGATGGGCATTCTGCTGGGACTGCGGGTGCGGATGCGGTTGCTGTTGCTGGTGGTAGTGGTGGCCGCCATAATCCATCATGGTGATGGAGGTCAGAATCGGCTAGACCAGGCATGCGATGCGAAGCAAAGCGGAGGAACAAACCACGATTAGCGGCGATGAATCCAGCTAACCGACACTCCCCCCAGCTCCACCAGCAGCAGCAGTGATAAGATCAGATTGGTATTCAAGAGCTCTAGATGAATGCGACGTCGCGGAGACGCGCATAAGAAACGCGTTCTGGGCGATAGCTGCCGAAGACGAAGCTCAACTGACACACGCCTCAATGGCGAATCAGAGAGCGCCGTGCGGAGTAGTGTCCCGTGACCGGTACTGTGGCCTCAGACAATAAGGCACCAAGGCTACGGCAATCGGAAGAGGCCAGGTGGCGCAGTGGAGAGTGACTCTGAGCGAGAAAACCTCAGCTCGCCCCCGACCGGCTGGCAATGGGAGCAGCAGCTGTGGAAGGTCAAGCCGCTGGAAAGCGACGAGCAGGAAAGTCCCAGGGGGCCGATAGGATCTGGATAGCTGGGGTCGGCCGAGATGGACGATGGACTGCCGACGCTGGCGATGGGCGCCGTTGTTTTTTATTTTATTTTATTATTTTCTTTTGGGATTTCGGATTGGGGATTTTCGCGATTTTTGCCTGCGATTTTTTTGGTACTCTCCGCATCACGTGAGCAGCCGTGCCAGCCAATCATACATTGTCACAGTAGAGACGAGGAGGGTAGGATATCTTGGGGTATAGCTGACGATTGCACAATGGATTAACTTTCCTAGATCGTCCTACTCAAGGTGTCGTACTCAAGGTTACGAGAGCGGATGGCTAGTCAGTACAGTCAAACGGGGATTATCTCGGCGGAGCGAAGGATATAGCAACCGAGGTATTGTTGTAGGTAACGTATCGAATCCCGGAATATAGTTTGGACAGTCTATAACTGAATTCACAGACCTTTGAAGCACATTGATTAGAAATTCCAATTGGTAAAACCTCGCTGATATATTCAAGCATATACACATATATTCTATAATATACTCCCTCGCCATGCTGAAACGCTCCATAAGAACAAGCCATCACGCAACCTTAACAATAGCATCCTTGTTATCCCCCTTCGGCCTCATATCAGCCAGACACGGGGCCTGGAACATCTGCCCAGAGACCACTCCTTTCAACGTTCCTACGCTGACCACAATCCACAAAGCCACCACGCAGAGAGCGATAATCTATGGCCGTCGTTAGAAATACAGCCAAAAGCCAAGCCAGCTAAGATGGCTAGAAGACATACCGTCCCTAGAATCCGGAAAAATGCCGAGGGGAGCTCGATGCCGATCTGGTAGGTACACATCGCATAGGCGCCAATGGGAAAGGTGAATCCCCACCAGCCGATATTGAACGGGAACGTCTTGCACCGGGCGATAGAGGCAGACGCAAAGAAAAGCCACACTAGGCCAAACGCCCACAGGATCAGCGCTACCAAGCTGCCCATTACGTGGAACGCGGGGCCAGCCAGGTCTCCAAGAGTGTGCGTCTGCGGAAAGATCGTCTGAGCGGCCTTGCCTAGCTTTATAGCCCTACACAGAAATGTGAGTTTGGGTCTTTACAAAGGTGCGAGACAGATGGGCTGGCTTACCCGTATCCCCCCGAGCCAAACGGTCCTATAGGCAGAAAGACGCTGACGATCATGGCCTTTGGCGGGATCTTGTGCAGCGTCAGCCGTTGCAGGTAGATTACCATGACCATCAATGCCAGCGGCAGCCCAATGCCCCAGAGGACATAGCTGACGATGATCGTCCACAAGGCGTGCTGTGGGTTCGGCAGGATATCAGCCACCACAGCTCCCGAGGAGGCCGTGACCACGCAGCCAACGATAGGGACGAGCCAGACGGCAGTCATGGAGGAGAGCTGGATCTCGTCGGTCCCGGACATCCTGGGATAGATTAGCCATGTCCGCTACTTGTTGGCGTTGATCATACAGCAAGAACGGTAGCGATAATGCGGATACCACCGAGATCACAGCATCGATGATCCAGATCGTCCAGGCAAAGCTGGTGGCCCATTCACCCCACGCAGGCACGCAGACAAAGCAGAACATGTTGACGATAGTCGCTAGGCCCATTGGTAATGTGCCGATGAACATGGACTGCACTGGATGCGAGATCATCGCCCTGAAGATTTCCGGGTAGAGGATATATCGAAGGAATGAGATGATACATGCTATGAGGAATAGAAGAACATTCAGGGCAAAGATGACGATGGAGATCCAGTACAGCCAGCGCGCATTGTACGGCAGCGTATTCAAGAGGGTAGACACCATACCGGTGCCCATGATGACAGAGAACCACCTGCCGATGTTAGCACTTCTGTCCCAGAAATATGGCATGAGTGGCGTACGAAGGCGTAAAATTCCGCACCACCATTCTCCATCCCACATCATGCGTGCCTGTGCATAGCTCGTGGTCCTGATCTTGATCATGGTTCTCGGCAGCCATACTCTCGTTTTAGTAAACTCCGTACGTTGGACGGGCTCAAGGGCAGGTTCGTTCTCCGCGCAAGCCAAGCTCATTCCCCTGGGTTCAAACACCGATCCCAATCAATGGCCGTACTGTGTCGGCTGCTCTGCCGGGATCTGGCTCAGGAATCAGGCCCGGCGCCTGCTCGGTCAAGTTCGGGTGTTCTCCGGTGAAAATTTGGTCGACGGGATTTTGGGTGGAGTCCACCATAAGGCTCGGCGTCGCGATGGCATTTTCATTGCAAACAGAATGAGAAGGATTTAATTTTAGATCTCTGAAGTTGATCCAGCGGTATGCCGTACGTAAAAGGCGAGTTCGTGAGATCCAAATCCAGTCTTTCCCACGTTGAATTCCCCGCTAGGCTGGTGGGGTTATACTAAAGTAGACAACCCAAAAACCAACAACGATCGGCTTTATCCAATGGCGCCAGCGGACACCGAATGCTATGGTGCAAACCTAATGCTGACATCAGTATGCAAATTAGTTTTCAACAAGGCTGTGAGAGGAACAGGAAATGATCAGCCAGGGCATGTTTATGCAGAGTTCCAGAATACGAACCGGTAAGCCTGGGCCCTTGGACCACATGAAAGACGACAGATGCGTTGCCCATGACCATAGACAAGATTACAGATGATCAGCGATCTTTAGTGTTCTACGCCTCGCCGTCGTTCAACGGTCAACAAAAGAGTTGGGCCTGGGCCTCTCAAAAAGAACGGTCAGCGAGGGAGATGTTTTCTTTAACTGACAGGGACTGTGCAAGACTGAGCTCAGCAAGTCTCTGACACTTCAATTTGATAACCTTGCGCCTTAAGAAGGCTTGGCTATAGATCATGGCCAAGTGAGGCTGCTCGCGCATTGCTCTGAGTTTGGGTCGACTTAAGATGCATAGAATAGACTGCCCGGCTCTACAAAGCAACTACAAGCTGTATGCATCGTCACCGACCAAGCGGGTCAAAAAACCTATCTGTTCGTATGCTGCAAAATAGGGTCAGCCGTCGCCATTCAGCTATCTGGAGCTTCACCGGAAATTGTCTGTAAAAGGTGTGAATACACCTTGCTCGCATGCCCTCGACGCTGTAGTTGTGCTTGCTGTTTTGAGCTCTCCCTGCTAGCCAATCCTAAGTCGTCATCCTGGGACAGCTGCCAAGATTGGAATCCTAGAGAATCCATTATACGCCGATAGAGTCTCAGAAACTGCCCCAGGGCAAGAGAGAAATAAGCACGGCCCAGAAATTGCTCAGTCGTAATCATCGTCTCATGCTCGGTTTCGGCTAGAAAGTTCCAATACGGTTAAAAGGAGGTCCTATGAGTCGCAAGCTTGCTTGAGTAACGGATTAATCAAGTTCAATATAAGCAAAACAAAGCCAAACTTTAGCGGCTCGTGCTGCGCCTGAGTGTTTCATGCTTGGCACGTATACAGCTCCAGCTTTGTGACGGCTAAGCATGTCCTGTCCCCATAGGTAGTAGATCGTCATGTCTGTAGGGCAGCAGTAGCATCGCTGCCCTTGAACTTCCGCTTGACCCTTGGAACTGCCCTGTTTGCTTGGCTGTTGGCCTGAACGCGATTGCGCGTTTCTAGACCGACAGACCTGGTGGAGATCAATCCACCTCAGAACTGCGGCGCCGACGGCTTCAAAATAGCGCCCAACAGCCAATAATATCAACGCAAGCTGGACGGATCGAGCTCCTACGGAGGAGCTATCAAGCTTTAGAGAAGCTCGTCTCCACTCTCTTAGGAGACCGTTTTGGCTCTCGAGATAACATGCTACCGACAGGCGGGCCGCTCTCAAGCTCAAACAGTCGTCCTTGGTATCCTTGGTAATTTCCCCTATCTATGTTTAGAGGAAAGGATGCTGTATATAAGAAAGACGACATGGCCGGTGCCGACGGTCGACCCGGTATAAGCATCGCATCATGCACGTCAGTCGCCTTTTGCTCTTCCTGGCCCCTTTGCTGGTCAAGGGTCAGCTCTCCGGCAGCGTCGGTCCTCTTACATCGGTCAGCTCCAAGAGCCAAACCAAAACCTGCAATGTCCTCGATTACGGCGCCGTAGCGGACAAGTCTACGGATATTGGCCCTGCCCTGTCATCCGCCTGGGATGAATGCGCCGACGGTGGGGTTGTCTACATTCCTCCTGGCGACTACGCGATTGAGACATGGGTCAAACTGTCTGGTGGAAAGGCCTGCGCCATCCAGCTCGACGGTATCATCTACCGCACCGGCACCGAGGGCGGGAACATGATCATGATCGAACACACCTCGGACTTCGAGTTCTTCAGCAGCACCTCCGAGGGCGCATTCCAGGGCTACGGATACGAGTTCCATGCCAAGGGCTCGTCGGACGGACCACGGATTCTCCGGCTCTACGACGTGTCGGACTTTTCCGTGCACGATGTCGCCCTCGTTGATTCGCCGCTCTTCCACTTCTCTATGGACACCTGCTCCAACGGAGAGGTATATAACATGGCCATCCGCGGTGGCGATATGGGCGGCCTGGATGGAATTGACGTTTGGAGCACAAACGTCTGGATCCACGATGTACGTCTGATTACGTCTGATACCCGTTTGATGTCTCCGTGACTTAACGAGTGCAGGTCGAGGTGACAAACAAAGACGAATGCGTCACCGTCAAGGTAGGTCATTCATGCAGAACAGAGCCCCTTGGACGCCCGGTCTGATGCTTGCAGAGCCCCTCCAAAAACATCCTCGTGGAAAACATATACTGTAATTGGAGTGGAGGCTGTGCTATGGGCTCGCTAGGCACCGACACTGATATTTCCGACATTGTGTACCGGAACGTCTACACCTGGAAATCGAACCAGATGTACATGGTCAAGAGCAACGGAGGCAGCGGAACCGTGTCCAATCTTGTGCTGGAGAACTTCATCGGTAGGTTGGCTCTAATTGCAGTCTCTACGAGCAACGAGTGCTGACAGCAAAGGTCACGGAAACGCCTACTCGCTGGACATCGATAGCGCCTGGAGCAGCATGAGCACGACTGAAGGCGATGGTGTCGAGTTGAAGAACGTGACGATTCGCAACTGGAAGGGAACCGAAGCAGACGGATCCCAGCGAGGCCCGATCAAGGTGAAGTGTGCATCCGGAGCACCTTGCACTGACGTTACGATCGAGGACTTTGCAATGTGGACCGAGTCAGGAGATGAACAGACGTATGTCTGTGAGAACGCGTTCGGCGACGGATTCTGTCTCGCAGACGGTGACGGCACCTCGACCTTCACCACGACTCTGACCGCCTCGGCGGCGCCCTCTGGTTACTCCGCACTTAGCATGGACGCCGACCTCGAGACCGCCTTTGGCACTGATAGCGAGATCCCCATCCCCACCATTCCAACCTCCTTCTACCCAGGTGCCACCCCCTACAGCGCGCTTGCCGGAGCTTCAGTCTCTTCAAGTCAAGTACCCGCTGCCTCTTCCAGTGCTGAGGCAAAATTCGTTGCCAGCCCTGCGACTAGCTCTCCTACCGCGACTTCCACGGCCATCTCTTCCGTCGATCCCGTTTCGGCGCCCACGACGACTGCGACTTCCCACGGGCATGGGAAGACTCACCACAAACATCAGTGTCGTGCCCACCGCCACTGAGCGATTGCATGGCTTGTAGGGGAAGATATAGGTAGATCCTGTCCTATTTGTACTATACGCAACAATACTACATCTTTTAGCATCACTTGAATCCTACCTAGTACTTTCTTCCACATGGCCAGTCAAGCTAATAGTGAATTCGTTCCAAGGAGATTATCTAAACAAATTGCGTCGGCCATGTTCCCTCCCTGATTAGCATCAGATCGCAAGTATTGTATTTGTGTCAAAATGTCCGCCCACGACGAATTTGAGCCTTCCAGCCCCGAAATCGTGCCTGTCCATGAAACCGCCCCTCTGAACCGCTGTACAGACCTCGACGCATCAGGCGCCTACAAACTCAATGTGAATGTGCTGAACAGGGCGATTCAAGAAATTGGAATGGGCCGGTACCAATGGCAGCTTTTTGGAGTGGTCGGGTTCGGATGGGCTTGCGACAATCTGTGGCCTATTGTTACCTCCCTTATACTTCTTCCAGTTACTTATGAATTCGACGTCTCGCAGCCATCTATTCTGCTGTTGGCACAGAACATCGGTCTATTGCTAGGCGCGTTATTTTGGGGGTTCGGCTGCGACATTTTTGGGCGACGGGTGGCCTTTAACATGACAATAGGGATCACGGCTGTGTTCAGCCTGGCTGCAGCGGCGGCGTCCAGCTTTGCGGCCGTGTGTATATTGTCTGCGTTATGGTCGATCGGTGTCGGAGGAAACCTCCCTGTCGACTCGGCCATCTTTCTCGAGTTCCTGCCTGGGTCGCACCAATATTTACTTACTGTCCTGTCTGTTAACTGGGCTCTGGCCCAGCTGCTGGCGAACCTTGTCGCATGGCCACTTGTTGGTGGCCATACCTGCTCCTCTGCCGACGGCTGCACCAGAGCCGACAACATGGGCTGGCGCTATTTTACCGCGGCCATGGGCGGGTTAGCCCTGTTGATGAGCATTACCCGTTACTTCTTGTTTACCCTTCTCGAGTCTCCTAAGTTCCTTATGGGCAAAGGTGAACACTACGATGCTGTAGCCGTTGTGCACGAGGTAGCAAAACGCAACGGCAAGACGTGCAATCTGACCACGGATGAGCTTCACGACTGCTCTGACGGCGGAGCTGGGTATAGAAGCGGGGAATATCACCGGCAAGGATTGAGCGCTCGCGACCGGCTCAAACTTTTCCTCGAGCCCTGCTCCATGACCCAGATCAGATCTCTATTTTCCACTAGACGCCGGGGGCTGGCGACGACCCTCATGATCATAATCTGGGGGTTGATCGGCATTGGCTTCCCTCTATACAACGCGTTCTTACCATATCTCCAACACGAACGCGGTATTGAATTCGGTGATGGCTCTACATACCTAACGTATCGCAACTCGCTGATCATTGCTGTGGCATCGATACCGGGCAGCCTGGTCGGTGGTGTGATGGTGGAGATGCCGCATTTGGGGCGCAAGGGCACGCTTACCCTTGCTACAATAATGACAGGGGTCTGCCTCCTTGCGTCGACGAGCGCTAGCACCTCCTCAGCCTTGTTGGGCTGGAACAGCGCCTACGGTTTCAGCAGCAGCCTTGTCTACGCCGTGCTGTATGCCTACACGCCGGAAATATTCGAGAGCAGAAACCGCGGAACAGGCAACGCGCTCGTCAGCGCGTCGAACAGGCTGGGCGGGATTTTGGCGCCCGTGGTAGCTCTCATGACAGACCTGCAGAGCACGTTGCCGGTGTACGTGAGTGGGATGTTATTTTTAGTAGCGGGAGCGTTGGTCGTGATTGTTCCGTACGAGAGCCGTGGACGGGCAAGTGTTTAGCTAGATATCATTCATCATATACCACATACAATCGGGTTTGATAGATATAGTACGGCCAGCGCGAATACAATGAGCCAGAGGTTCTGATAGCCGTGCAGTTGTATGCACCGTCCACTTCTCGAACCGGTTCATGAATGGCTACAGAGAACTGAATAGGCAAGATGCATAAGAGCGCAGCCTGGGCTCTTGTATGCTCCCAATCAAGCGACTGCCGTCATTTCAAAGTCTTCAGCGCTTTGTTGCTGTGGTTTGAGTTGTCCAGTTGGGCTCCCCCGCAGTGGAGCAACAACAGCCCCGATGGGTGCCTGACCGCCAGACAATGATGCCTGTCATGTCAGAAAACGGCACCGTTTATTATCATCCTCAGCCTCTCGCTGAGGTGACTTGCCTGGTCATTCATCCTTTACGCGATCTACCAAGGCGACAGACGCTGCTGTCAGATGCCTGCGCTGTATCTAGAAGATCGTCCGACCATGGCCTTCGCCTACGATCATGAGGCGGAGTTTTGGGGTGTGTTGATCAACCCCGACAAGAGTCCGTCGCCTCTGCTCGAGCAACTGTGTCTGGGAATAGCTCAATTGATGGTGAGTGTGCTGGATCGATTGCTTGCACGTGCTGGAGAAGGAAAGGCTTACAATTGCGACAGACCACATTTGACAACCTCCCCATCGCCGACCTTACCCCCGCACGACTGGCGCAGTTCTATCGAAAAGTCGGCGGCAATTACGACGTCCTCTTCCTCGAAACCAAACCGTCTGCTCTCTCCTTCATCTACCAGCGTCTTGGTTGCTTTCATAGCATACAGCCCTCGTCCGATCCGTACAAACCTCCTTCGATTCCTGCGTTGCAGCCCCACGGTTTCGTACGCTGGCAGACGATTCAACTCCTACTAGACCCCGATGAGCACGTTTCCTATCTCCAGAATGCAGTGGAGCGGTGGGATATCTTCAGCCCTAACGGCACGTTGTTTCCGAAGACGATTCCCCGCGAGGCGTTCCCGGCGGAGCCAGACCCAGAAATGATCCAGTGGCACGAGACGGTCAGCCAAAAGTTTGAGTTCGATTACTGGAAGAAGAACCTGATGGACGCGTCTCCGAAGTCGGATCCGTACAATAGCAAGTTCACTCAGAAGGAGACCCCGACGCCAAGTAAGGAGGAGGAGTTTGCCCAAAATCACCACCCGCGAGCGTCCAGTCACCGCTACGCAGTACCCGCAGAGGCGCAGACAACCCGCCGCCATCAACGACGCCAAAGTGCCGACGTCCCTCAAACATCGCATAAATCGCAGACCAACCTACCTCGTCGCTCAGCTGAGTTTGTAAGCGGTTACACCTCCCCACGTGCACCATCTCCCCCGACATGGCCAAAGCATGCATCGAAAAGCCGAGGCCGCGAGCGCAAGAGCTACTCCCGCCCTGCCAGCCCTGAGTATGCCCACGGGCACAGCGCTTCAGATGCGTCATCTGAGGACTCTGGCACTGCAACTCAAGAACCCATCTCGCCGCGATACGGCCACCATCGGAATCTATCCCCGCCGCACGCGCCACATGCCCGCCGGCATTCCCACGAAGCGTACTCTCGCCGACCGCACCGAGAACTCTCCCCGGACTCACAACGGCGGTATGCCTACCGGGAAGCGTTCAATTTCAGCTCCAGCCGGCCTTACGACTCGGATAGCGGGCGCGGCCCGCGTCAACCAAGAGTCTACATCGACGAAGTGCGCCAGTCGCGAACCCCAGGGCCATCTCCTAGCTACGCGGAGCCCGTCTTCCGCGAGTCCGCTACCGTCCCGACGAGCCCTGTCTACGGCCATGCACACCCCCATCCTATCCACCCTATTCATCCGCGTTTCGTGAACGTGGCCAGTCCCGGCTCTAACCCGGCATATATGGTGCACCAGCAGATGCCAATGCAGGTACCGCCCGAGCTCGACGCAAATGTTATGGACGACCCGCGACGGAACGGATACCGGGGCAGCCAGACTCCGAATCCGAGTGGAAGCGGCAGCGGCAGCGGCGTCACGTATCGCCGGCCACGGTTCGCATCTGTAGGCGATTTCCAGCCGCCGAGATGGTCAAGTCATGCTGTGCACGGCACAGGACGACCCGTTCCTCCCGGTGTCTTAGAAGCAGAATACGGCAGAAGGTCATCGATGTATGACCGATAAACTGAGCGAGCCGACAGGGAATCGGCTGGAGTAAGATGATAAAACATAAATCTATATTACTGACATTCTAGGGGTTGCGTCCGTCACTGGTGCTGGGTTGCTGCTTCGATTCAGCCATGACACAACATTATGACCTGTTTATTACCTTACCTCGGTTTCAAGTCTCTGGGAGCAGGTGTCGGTTTGCCTGGTTTGCTTAGTTTGGGATTTGAGATCGAATCTGGATTTGGTTTTGACACGACAGCTCGGTTTTACTCGATGAGCATGATGCATGATTTGAGAGCGCCCAGCGGGCGCCTCTCGCACGATTACGACTTACGACGACATGACATGAATTCGGCTAGAGGGCGTTATGACACCTACTGGGTTTTCTGCATAGCTATGCTCTTTTTTTTGTTTCTCCAATATCTCGAACTTTGGCCATGATTTCAATTTCTTGACTGTATGTATCTAGCGCGCTCTATTTGATTCTAGTCCTTCCAATCTATACCTCTCCCGTCTACATTGATACACAGTACCAATGTCGCGACCACCGCGCTACGGACTTGCTGCTACTGTTGTCCATCGACTGAAGAAGCAGAAGAACCGGCTTCGTCAAGCCTTAGTCATTTATCGGGAAACGTTTATCGGAAATGAAAGCCCCCGAATCGGTTTCCTGAGCACCTGACCTGGCCTGGCCCGTATGGACTGAAACTCTACCAACGCAAGGGACGAAATTCAACTCAACGCCTCCCAGCCTGGGCCAAACCCCGCATTGAGAAACCGTCGCTTACCCAACTCGTATGAATGAATACTAGACGGATAAAGAGCCGGAAGCGAGAAACCAGAAGCAGAGGCAACCTCGGCGCCGACCGGCATCAAAACCCTGGAATAGCCATTGGCTCGCGAATCCATCTTACGAATCGCGCCATGATCAACATCAGCTCGGCCTATCTTTCTGGTTTCAATCCAGGTTTCGATCCTGAGCGGGGCGAGGGAGCTTGGTTAATGGTGTCTCGACGCGGAGTCCCTGGCCTGGTCGGTCACTGACGTCAGTATGAGCGGGTACTCGAAAATGCCCCGTATATCAGGGACAGGACCAGCCCCACGAATTTGACGGTTCATCTTTTCTCGCGTCTGTGAGCGTCGTGCAGATACGAGTACGGTGCAGGTGTACACTACCCTACTTCGTACACTGCTGTGAAGGGTGCAGGAAATCGCAAGGGATTCGAGCTGCAAACAAGTCGCAGTCCGTTTAATACACCATTAAATCAACAAAATCAACAAAATCTACAATATGGTATGTATACTCCGTCCTGTTATCAAATCCATGGTTCTCGCGACGGGCCTCCACATGTCATTCCACGTCGGCTCTGCGAACATCTGGACCCGCGGCTGAACCAAGGTTGCTTGACCACGGTTACTCTTCCCCCCTGATACCCATACCCTTCAATAACTACCGATTCAATTCTAATCACTGCTTACTATGTGCCCAGACCGCGACCACAGCTAACATGAGACTCCCAGGCCCCAATTCCCCTTCCGTATCCAATTTCTCTCCCCTCGCTTATCTCCTCTCTCGTCTCCTCATCCTCATCCACTTCACACCGTCTCTCCCCGCGCCAATCGAATTCTGACACAAGCTGCAACTGCTCCGACTCTCTCTCCGGCGGCGCCATTGCCGGAATTGTCATCGGCTCGATCGCCGGTACGCTTTTGCTTATTTGGCTGTGGCGCTCATGCATGACGACCGAGGCGGTACACGAGGCCGAGAAGACCGGCGCGCCGCTTTATACCGCTCCAGCCGGGTACCCGACTAACGAGGCAACTGTGCACCATCGACGACGGAGACGCAGGAGCCCGGTCTATGCGGATGATCCGTATTCGCGGCGGAGTGCTAGTGGGAGTGTGAGGAGGCCGAGGAGGGTCTATGTTGCTTAGATGCAAAGCGAACCGAGCTTCTGCTTTCATTCTATGTGCAGCAGGCTGATCGCGAAGATGGAGGGCATTGAAGTGGCGGGTCTGGTCAGTCTTAAGAACTGGCTGGCTTCGCGATGTGTAAAGGATAACCCAAAGAAGGACTCCGGGTTTTTGTTCATGATGACGATTCACGCACGATGTTATGGCTGGTTATGGGACGAGAGATGTGTCTACTAATGCAGTATAATGATTGATGATTTATGATGGAATTGGATAAATACTACCTTCCATATTTTTGAGTTTGGGAAGAATGCCTGTATAGTGATGGTGAGCCTGCAAGAAGCCGCATCTTGGCATGCTTGGTTTCTGTTGATGACCACCCGGCCGCCACTGGAACGGAGAGAAGTATCATATCAGGTATATCAATGGTCAAGCAGAGTCAGGTAATAAGCAACCCATGCATTCCCAAGTCATAACTTCTCACTTCTAGTGAGGCACCGCCGAGACACACTGCAAGTGGCGTGCATTGCATTGCAGGAGTGGGTCATTGTAGGAATCTGAAACTGATTCCTCGCCTCACGGTCAGAGATACCTCTAGAATGTACACGCCACTGTGCCCTGATAGCTGGAATGTAGGGTGCATCTCGGACTCTGCAGGTCTATATATTAATGTCAGACCCCCATCGCGCGCGCGTCTTGCTCACCCGCATCTGACAGAGGCTGGGATAGACATGGGTGCGAGGTGCAGTTTGGTGACTTGCAGTTCGTTATTAAGCAACTACTGAATCGTGCCGACTGCACGCTCCTTCATCTAAATTGTTCTTTCTTCCCCAGACGCGACTCACCTCTCACCTCTGAGTTGGTTCTTACCCGGTACGAAGCGCTTCTTGAGTCTCTCACAGCATCTATACAACCCGCCGGCGCACCGCGTGATCCATATCGTCCATTCAACAAATTTTGACGGAACAAAGACGAATGACCGGCCACATACCTCCAGAATGGCTCTAGTCCGGGACCCTTTCTTCTGGCAGCGCTTCTCCCGGGCCGTCCATCTCGATGAGGAAATCCGATCTACAACCGAGGAGAAAGAGCAATCGTACGTCAGCCAACGCAAGATTTCAGTCCAGTCTATCGCGACTAATGTACTCATCATGCAGAGATAACTGGCTAGCAAGCCAACGACGGAAACGACGGAAGAGCGCGCTATGGGGGTGTATTATCTGCCTCGCTGTTGCAGTGTTTATTGCCGCTGTTGCGGTCGTTGTCTGGTGGTTTTGCAAGCATAACTGGTTGCAGGGGACGGTATAGGATGGATGGATAGACTTCGGTGGCCTGCAATTGCTCGGCAGGTCACGGTATGATAGCTCGATTGAGGATCAATGATGCGGTGATGCTATGCAGATGTCAAGGGACAAAGGATGGATGCCTGGAACCGAGCTGGTCTCGTACCTTGTATGGCGCGACGGGTCATGAATACCTGCCATTCATGTTATATAGATAGTTCAGAGTAGTAGACAGCTTCTCAGAATTGACAACTGAACATACTGCACAAGGCAGCTTGAAGCCAGAGTTGGAGACACAGCTACTGTACTCCAACCGATTATCGGGAAGTTATCTCTCCCGCGAGGACCTGCCGGATTGGGACCTGACGGTTTCCTTCGGTGTCCGAGCATCACATGACCTGGATAATGCTTGAAGGCCATAACAGAAATCTCTAAGATGTAACATCTATTCTCGGAGTCTTTCGAGACGCTTCCAGCATTCTAACAATTCATCTTCAACAGAAAAAATCATCGAATTCATTGGATTAACGTCAGTTCCCCGGATCCCTGCTGGTGGTGGACCCGGCCGAGGCGCTTATCTGCGGGTCTTATCGCTCCAACTGTCCCGTCTCCGCATCCCCTCCGCATCGATATAAAGGTCACCACCGCAGCATTGGCCGCCGCCTTTCAACATCACTCCTCGTTACACCGTCGGAGAACGATGCTTCCACCATTTGATTACTTCACCTATCGCCGTGTCCGGTAAGTTACATGGAGTCACGGGCACAAAATGGATGTCGTTTCTTGTGTTTAAATGCTGACCTACGTAGGACCATCAAGCGCCAGGAACGAGATGCGCGGTTCGCTTCTCTGCCTCCAGACTATCATGCGGCCTTTACATCAGCAGACAAAAAGATAGTCACGGAGCCAATTGAAGAGCTCGTACAAACGGTCCAGGATGGCACCCTCTCCCCAATCGATGTCCTCCGGACGTACGGCAAGGTTGCCGTTAAAGCACAAGAGAAGACGAACTGCATTACAGAACTTCTACTTCCCGAGGCGGAGACCTGGGCTCAAACTGAGGTCAACCTCAAGGGCCCGTTGGCTGGAGTGCCCGTCTCGTTGAAAGACTCGATCCAGGTCAAAGGGTTCGACATCTCACTCGGGTACTCCCGTCTGGCGGGGAAACCGTATGCAGAGGATGGCCCGCTGGTGAAACTGTTGAAAGATGCAGGTTTGTACTTTGGCCCTATATGTTTGGCCCTGTATGTTAAGCAGGCTGACCATTACAGGCGCGGTCCCGTATGCGAAGACGGCACTCCCCGTGACGCTTCTGTCGTTCGAATCGGCCAACGCGCTCTGGGGCCCCTGCCTTAACCCTCACGTACCCCAGTATTCTCCCGGCGGCTCAACAGGCGGAGAGGGTGCTCTGCTCGCTCTGGGTGGCCGCATCGGTATTGGCTCAGACGTCGCGGGTTCTGTCCGTGTTCCCGCTGCATGGAGCGGCATCTACTCTCTCCGTTGCAGTACCGGTCGCTGGCCAAAGAATGGTGTCAATACCAGCATGGCGGGGCAGGAGGGAGTGCCAAGTGTCTTCAGTCCAATGGCTCGTACGTTGAATGATTTGACGTACTTTACTCGATCAATCATCAGCATGAAGCCGTGGAAGTACGACTACACGGTGCATCCAATCACCTGGCGAAGTGAGGAAGAAAGCGAGGCAAAGAGCAAGAAACTGAGAGTCGGATTGATGGCAACTGACGGTATGTTCCAAGTCGCCTATAGTAGTATCATACTAATTGAGCAGGCGTCATTCCTCCCACTCCGGCTATTCGACGCGCTGTGACTACAACCGCGGCTGCCCTTTCTGCTGCAGGACACCAAGTCGTCGAGATCACACCCCCAGCAACTGCGGACCCGTTTACCGGCCTTCACCTTGCCTCGCAGCTCTTGAATTCAGACGGCTGCGAGACTTTCAACTCGCACTTTTACAGCTTCGAGCCGTCCGATCCGGGTGCTGCGCAACTGTCCCTGATTGCTAACCTGCCCCGGCCCCTGCGATACCTCTACTATTTCTATGTGCGGTATATCCGCCGCGACGAGAAATGGGCAGCCTTGATCCGGAGCTTCGGTTCCAAAAGCGCAGCCCAGCAATGGAAGCTCGTCGCAAAGCGCGAGGCTTTCCGGTCAACATGGCACGCTTGGTGGGACGCCGAGTCACAGCAGTACGACTTTATCCTGTGCCCGGTCAACGCGACTCCTGCGCTTCCACACAAAGCGATGAAGGACGCTGTCTCGTCCTGCGGATACACCTTTCTCTGGAACTTGCTCGACTACACCACCGGTGTGCTGCCGGTGTCGCACGTCGATCCGAAGAAGGATGCTCTGACGGCTCCGTATAAAACGGTTTTGAAGCAGCTGGGGGCAAACCATGCTCTCGCGCAGGGTGCCTGGAAGCACTACGATGCGTCTAAAATGGCAGGCCTGCCCACGGCTGTGCAGGTGGTCGGTAGGAGGTGGCAGGAAGAGAAGGTGCTCGGGTACATGGCGGCCGTTGAGGGCGCGTTGGAGAAGTTTTATGATCCGATTACTGGTGAGGGAGGCAAATACCCGTTAATCGACCTTGATTAATCATTTAATTCATCATGAAGCGTTCAATGAGAACAAATTTGTCTGGTTTTGAGCATTACAATTAAGATATCTTGATGGACGTTGCTGTCAAACATGCAGGAATCAATATAATAAAGCTCAACTACATTAAATAGATGATTGCAGTACTCTCTGAGCTCTGAGTGTAACACTGGCTTGGGTCTGATTCTGGGCCCTGGCCCTGATCTACAGGGTACTAACCTTATGGTAATATTATATAAATCCGTATTAATTATCGTATCGAAATTCAGACTCCTCAGGCCAGTACTGTATGGAGCTACCGCTGGCCCTGGTTTCCCCAGCTCCAGCTGTTTTCTTTCTAGCCTTTACTAAGATATGAGATTGCTACGCCCAAGATGCGCTTACCAGCTCCAGGGAGGAATTGAGAAGTCGAAACGACTGTGATACTTGCAGTTTTGGGATGGACGCATTCTAGGCTGTATTTAGACATGGTACGTCCCCACTTATCAGCAGCAGGAAATACGATAATCTGACAGACTGATGCCGGCCAGCTTCTGCACATAACTGAGCAACCGCTGGTCTCGACTCCCGGCTTCCCTTCACACTCTTCTCTCTTCTCTTCACTTTGTTCTCTGCTCATCTCACCTGGTCTTCAACCAAGCACAATGCTGTCCTCTGCACCTCAAATCCCAAGCTGATTGCCTATTCTTGGTTATTCAGTTCTTCGTCGATGTGCAAGAACCCGCCATGGCCCCAATCCCCGATTCTCAAGGCCACAAGAACGACACCATTCGCTTCATCAACGCGCGATGGAATCAGAGACAGAGCGACTGAGCATCAAACACATGGTACGCACCACTGATTTCAACCCAGACCAGGGACAGAGCCGCTGGTTCCGCTGTCGTTCCGGTCGACCGTCCGCTTGTCCCGTCCGTGGGACCTGGACACCGTTTTCGAGAACGACTCCGACGAGCCTCGCCTTCCTTCCGCTGATGCCTCATCGAGTTCATCGCCCGACGGACGAGAGAATTGTGGTCGATGTCATTCTGGGTATGATGAGGGTTGCGGGGCCAGACGGAGTCTTGCTTCTCGGGTTGAGTGGGCAGGTAGGTATGTTTGTGGGTACGGTAGGTAGATGGGCTTGATGCCGGCGCGACCTGAAAAGGAAGAAGAAAGGTGACCGGGATTTTTCAGAAAACGCTTCGATTCAAGAGAGGATTTGTCTTTTTCACCCAATTCTAGATAACGCATCGTCTCCCCCTGGAAGAAGAAACTATACGGAGTACATGAATATAAAAGTCTGGCCATTGTCTTGACGTTTAAAACAACGTCCATGTTGATACTTACAGTGACCAAAAACCAAGAAGTTAGCAAATAATGATAGGAAAGGGCTCCCTTGTGCCAGAGGTAGTTCAGACTGATGCGAGGCTCTAGTGAATAATACACTCTGTAGTTCTCTATGCAGGATTTCGAGCCCGCCTTTTGTAATACATGTAAAGTGATTGGTAGCATTGACGTGGGCTGGTGATTAGTTTTATTCTACTTGCCCAGTTAGTGAACCTTGCCAATTATTCAACATATGCGTGAGCTATAGCATTGAAACTGTGAGTTTCATACTGTACATCAGAGACGTGGAGCTCAAGTATCCGCCAAACCAAACCATACAGGAGAATATCAGTCGGAGGCTGACGTAGGATACATCGACTCTAATCGCGGACTTACAATTCACAGTCGGCAGAGACTACATACAGTGTCCAGATGCAGATACGGGTGTATCACCTGACAGGGTAAGTGATAAGGCAGGAATCGTAAAGGCGATTATACTTGCAATAGTATGTTATCCAGTCTCGAGAAGGACCAAAAAAAAAAAAAAAAAAGGAAAAAAAAAAAAAAAAAAAAAAAAAAAAAAAAAATGCTGTGCACCATGGCCATGGCCAGTAGCTACGTAAATGTTGAAGCTGCATTTTCATAGACCAAATTCTAGATTCCTAACACCGGTGTACAGAGGAGCGGGTGTAGCATAGCCACGTAATAGATAGCAAGGGCAAAAGGTCATAAAACAGGGATATTAATCGTCTAATTCATTAACAGATAGCGGTCGTTGCTCATTGTAGTTACTGATGATAATAGTGATCCGCGCCGGCTACAAGGCTGGCCGTGGTCTGAAGTATCGTGCGGTCACCCCTTTCTTCTGTCGATCAGTCAAAGGGGCCTCAATTCTCTGCCGTGCGACTCCATCGAGGAAGCAGCATCAGGGGGTCTTTACCATGATTCGGTCGTGAGAAGAACAGAAGTGATGAGAGCACAGAGTCAGGCCGGCGCATTGTTGCAGAACAGTACAGGGACGCGTCAAGGAGACCTCATGCTCCCATACGACGCAGATTGTGGCTGTGATCTAGGCACTGAACGTGGCGAAAGAAGGGGCTGCCGCTCCCGCTCCCAGTCTCGGGCCGCGACGCCGTCATAATTGTGGATTAAGGAGGCTACTTCCGGGTCCGCCCGCGTCTCAGACTCATTCGACGCAGACATAACAGCCGCTTTGCGCCCAACGAATAGCATGAGCGCGAAGCCGGCCACGGCCGTGAAGCAAGTAAGTATGAGGTTGACTGGGATTGGGTTGCGATTGAATACCGTGAATGTGAGGGCGTCCAGGCCAGCCTGCGCGAAGTTTCCCAGGCCCGCGACACAAATAATCAGCCCGTACACTTTTCCAAATGTGTGAAAACCAAAGACTTTGGCGGCGTAGTCCGACACTGCCGTATAGTAGAATGGGCGGTAGATGACGAAGAGGATAATATTGGCGTAGGCCGCTATGTAACTATTTGGGATACAACCTAGCGCGCCGATTACAGTTGCCGTTGCGGCCAGTACGAAAAGGACGAACGGAGTGCTAGCGTTGTCGAGGATGGTCCCAATGAACGGAACGGCGCAAAGACCGCCAAGTGGCAGCAGGAAGTCAAATAGTTCATTAATATGCCGCGCGTCCTCAGCCGAGCCGAATAAATATTCGTATTGCTGTCTGATGGATGCGACGAAGTAATTGATCCGGAGCATTTGCAAGACGGTAAAGACCGTGATGAGAATGAACCATGGGGAGCGGATTTGCTCAACGGCAGAGTAGCCATGCATTGCACCCCAGACGCCGCCACCCATGTGCTTGTTCGGAACATTTGGCCCAGGTCTGGCTTGGGCCGTATTGGCCTCGTTGATGTCTCTACCGTCGTTCAATGCTAGGCCAAGATCATTTATAGTAGATGCATTGGCTTCGTCGGCGAGAAGGTCCTGGATTTTGCTGACGATGCTCTGTCGATGCATCCGACGATCATTCCGCTGTCTCTCGCCTTCGTCGCGATCTAGAATTTGCTCGTCAACACGGTCCGTTACTTCGGCGATGATGTGATCTTCCGCTTGTTGAACGAGCTCTCCAGCCGTTTTGTATGACGTCTTTGGCATGACCGACAACTGCGCAATCATTATGAATATAGGAACTACAAGGTAAACCAAGAAGAACTTTTGAGTTGAGAAGAAGCCATTCGTCTTCTCATTTATGATCCGAAAAATAAGGAATAAGGCACTCGAGGCATCAAAAGCACCAGTCAAGGCAGAAAGGATCAGCCCGGACCTGGCCGGGAAGGTGTTCGAGAGCTGAAAGGATGAGATGAAAATGAACGGCCCTCCCAAAGCTAAGAGGAGGTAACCTGGAACGTAGGCGTCGAACGGGAGGCGCTCGGCAAGAGCAAGGAGGAGGGCTCCAGTCAAAAGAAGCGTGCTGCCAATAATTCCGCAGACTCTTGGGCCGTACGTGTCGAGAATAGTTCCCACCGGGAGCGCAGACACATTTGTCGCCACGGCCGCTATCGTGAACATCAGGTTGAGGCTGAGTTCCTGTCTGTAGCAAATATCCTCTCCTTCAAAGCAGAAATCATGGTAGACCCCTTCCCGGATGAATACCGGCTTGATCGCCGCAAATCCGAAGACTATTCCGGCGGCAAGGAAACAGTATAACACGGCAAAGGATACCTGGACTTTAGAAGAAAGTCAGCGAGTCATATCAATATTGATTGGCTGTCAATTGTCCCACCAACTCGCTTTGCCTTGCTAACTTCGAAAGCACCAGTGGTCTCTAAGGGCCCCCAGGTATCGAAGTGCGAATCCCCGGATTGTCGCGCGCGTCCTGCTTCAGCCGTTCGATCGGCCTGGCCTTGCCTCGAAACAATGGAGGACGCTTTCGAGAGAGCATTGGTGTCATCTTCCGCGCCGACGGCCTGAGTCCATCCCAAACCACCATACGGGTTGAAATTCAGGCGATGCCGAGAAGAAGGAATATCGGTGGCTGATGGAAACGAGGAGGCTACTGAGCTGTCCGGAATGTCGTGGTAGGACTCTTCGTCATCGTCATGGTGGACTGCTCTGCCAGGGCTCTGGTCGCGATCTTGATGACGACGAACTAAGGCTGGATTGTTTTCCCACGACTCCAAGTAGGAGACTCGAGGAAGTGACATCCTGCAATAATTAGCCAAATAGGCATAGTGACTGATACGAGGGCATAAAACCTTTTGAATAGAAACCCAGAGCTTTCGTCTGTGAGACGATGGGATGATAGTGATATAGAATGACGACCGCGAAGTTACGATTCGGTGTGGCGGGCGAGGTTCGGGGAATTACTCCAAAGACGAGTTCTGTAGGCAATGTGGCTAGATATAGTATACAGGATGTCAATTCACAGCGAGGGTGGCCGCACCAACGGGAAAGGCAGAGATATGACGAGAATGACGGTGACGATGGTGACGATGAGGCGAGAAACAGGGAAGAGCTCTGGTCAAGGTGCTTGTGACGGCGTCACCTGACTGAGCTCTCCCCGCATCTCCCTCCCCAGCTATCCAAGACTCAGCCTTGGAAGTTCCCAAGGTTCCCGCTTCAGCATCTGCATTGCTTCCAAGCTTCTGCTGGCTCCCGCCCGTCCCATTACCCAAATTTCGTTGCGAGGGACCTGCAGCTTGGGCCATCAAAGTTGTGACCAATCACCCATACCTCAAACTTGCGCCTTCGTGTGAAACTCGGACCTGCAGCCTTGTGCAACTTGCTGCTGGAGATTGCATCTTTCCCAAACTAGAGTGCGGTTCCGACCCGATTCTCGGTAGCAGCCTTGAAATTGTCCGCATGTCAATAATTCATTCTGGTGCCGTATCTTAACTACTCTGATTGCGCTCTCTGGACCCTAGGATTGGGGCCGCAGGACGGCGATAGCTCCATAAAGAGCTAGCCCCAATGATCGACAGCTTCAGCTCCTGACAGCTTTCGCATCGACCCTCCGCTCGTCCTTGAGAGCGAGGGCAGTCGAGCAGAGACGGGTGTCATCATACCATAGAAGGCAATAGGCCGATAGCTTCACGGACCACGAATACTTCTAGACTCCAGAATCTGCAACCTAGCGCCAGTCTAGACTGCAGACATACAGATTAAAGTGCGTCGCGAGCAGCTTTAGCTCAGACCACGCGCCCTTGGTTTGACTGGATCCAGCTAAGCAAGATGGTCAAACTTGACGGCAGACACTGCGCAACCATTCGGATCCTCCCAGCCGTCGTGATTAGACCTATTGCAGCTCACAGGGGCTCTCAACGTCTCCGGGGCTAAATGATGACTCCCAAATCCGTCACAAGTGGTCGGCTTTTCATTAAATAATCGCAGGGCTGATGCACAGGTCAAACTCAATTTGACAGCCGTCACCCCTGAATGGCCGAAAACTGCAGAGCAAAAGAAATTCCGGAATCAACATGCAGCGAAAGGCGCCGGGGCACTCCTGAATCTTGACGGGCCGAGACTGAGAGCTTCCAAAGCCTTGTGCAGGTTTCCATCTTTTGCAGCGAGGATTGCCTCGTTCGGGCAGTGATCAGACGCCAGAGGGTCAAAGTCGCTTACAGACCTTTGGTGCCCGCCCCCCCAAGGACAGTAATACGAGCAGCGAATCGAGGAAGCCAAGCTCGAGACAAAGTTGGCCGTTAGGGGTGGATATGCGGCTTCATTTCCCCTGCGAACATCTTCATTATTCCTCAGCACCTGCCATGTGGGCGCAGAGTCAAATTAACAAGCATCACCCCTGAAACGGTGAGCTTGCTAGACGACTAGTAAAGGGAAGGATCTCCCTGCCTCGTCTAAAGCTTTTACTCTGCCGGGCTTGGTGCCGTTATTTTCGGCTCCTTGAGCTATCAGTGCTAATTTGACTGGCTCCACTTTGCGTGAACGGTTGCTCCACAGTTCGGCCGTTGACATTGTTTTGCCCATCGCAATCACTGTCACATTTGCCCTGAGCTGCATCGAGTACATCATTAGCGCTCCTGATTCTTTGGATAACAGCTCTGCACTAAATCCGTTATATTACTACTGGATCCTCGATCTTGTTTCAGGAATGGTTTTGCTTCTTCGAATCTCGTATATACTGTTGTCCATGGTTGCTCCGTTCGGCACTGATGACTTTCTCATCTATGGCTCTTACTAGCTTCAGACAGCTCTGTCGATAACGTTATGAGGGGTTGGTAAGTGGGATATTCTCGCTCGATCTGCAATGTTGGTTGATTACTCTAACCGTGCCTCGTATCCCACAGTCTGACGTGCCGCAAACGCCATCTCAAATGTTAGTCCTCGACATCCTCAACTCTCATCCATATTTGTAACGTGTGCAGGTGATAAGACCGGAACTGAATGCCTTCGCTGCCAGAGATCAGGACGGCAGTGCATCCCTGCGCCAGCGAAGCCAGAGGAGGTTGCCTTCCGACATGGCCAGAATCCGTCTATGCGGTCCGAAGGCCCGCCTCGCTATGGTGAAAGTGACTTGTCTTTTCCGGAAGACCAAGTTTGGATAGATGTGCCGACTCAATGTGTGCCCACCTCTTCAAGTGGAAGCCTAGTGCTTTTGATCCATGTCTAACTCATACAGTATGCTTTGAGGACGAGACGGAACAGACAGCCTCTGATTATCACGTAGTCTCCGCGGAAACGTCACCAACTGTCCCTAGAGGAATGCGCAAGGCTCGACTCAGCACTTCGACCTCGACCATACCCTCAATACCATCTCCTACTCAGGCGTTTCCTCCAGGTGGTGCGCGCAGGATCTCTAACCCACGAACCTTATCGTTGGACTCCCTTATGCCACCAGATACTCCACGCGATAATCCAAAACTGGCAGATTTTAATGAAGCGTTTCTTCTACGACACTTTCAGAGAACTCTTGGTCCCTGGGTATGTTCACCTCTTCGTCGCCAACTTAATGCTAACGCCGCTGCCCTAGCTGGATTCCTGCGACCACGAAAGACAGTTCTCAATGGACGTTGTAGAACGGGCGCCTTCCTACCCGCTTTTATTGTACGCGTGTTTGGCCACCGCAGCTCGCCACCTCTCTCGAACGACAAGCCTCGTCCCTCCGAATACCGCAGACGAATATCACGAGAAATGCATCGCTATCCTACTTCCCGGTCTTGCGAATTGGGAATCGGGCATAGGCCTCGATATTCTGCTGGCGTCCACCGTAATACTCCGCTTCTTTGAGCAAATTTCTTGTATGTCAAGCCGTTGCATGATTAGCCACAGTGCACTAACAATACAAGCCCACGCCCCGTCGAATGACTCGCAAAGGCATCTTCTAGCCGGGTCTGTGTATATAAGCTCCCACGTCGACTGTGCTGTGTCTGGTGGCCTTGCGGAAGCCTCGTTCTGGGTCTTTGTAATGCAAGATATACAATTTGCGCTAGCTTCCCAGAACCCATTGCGCCTCGAGCTGAGCGCATTTGACGAGAGGTTACAATTGATGTGGACTCAGCAAGAATCCCAGACCGATCGCGATTGGGCTCACCGTGCGGTATGGCTGTTGGCGGGTGCCATCAACTACTGCTATGGCGTGCACGACCCTCAGGGAACTGCAGCGGAAAGGACTTTCTTGAAGCATAGAATCAATGCCTGGGAAGTGCGGAAACCTGACGGGTTCCGGCCGTTGCATTTCTCTCTCGCCGACCCTAGAATAGGGAGGCCCTACCCTGTTATCTGGTTCACCAAATCACTATATGGTAGGTTTTTAGGCGGCTACTCTGAGCTGTGCTGATTTTAATTAGCAAGCGCCGCGCAGCATATCTGCATGGCAAAGGTTCTGATAAAGGAGTACGAGCTTCGCACTTTGTATGTGGGGGCAAATTCAGGCCAGAAAGCTCGCATGGAGGTTCGCATAATCCCTACCTTAAAGCTCGAGGCATGGCCTCAACACTCAAGGAATGACCATGCTGATTAGTCCAGGATGATGTGGCTAAAAACCTAGGGATCCTCTTTGGCATTGCTCTCTCCAGTGACGGTGACCCGCCTGCCCGCGTTATGGCGTGCCACGCATTATGCGCATGTAAGTGGCTTGATTTTACTACTTTCGAAGAAACTGACAAGGCCTAGGTAGCTCCTGGGTCCGTGACCCCCTAGCACGGAGATGTCTTCTTGATTTGCTTCGAAAAACAGAGGCAGAAAACGGATGGCCGTGGGCATTTATGTCAGAAAGGTTGGCCCAAGAGTGGCGCATCGCTGCAAGCTGATCCAGCATTTTCGAAGTATCTTTTTGACGCTTTAAACATCTCAAGCTCTATCCAAAAGCAAGGTTACAAACGGCCCGCTAAGGCTTAACACTCTGACTTAACGGCCTTGTGCGTTTTTACTATTATCTCGATATGAAGTCGAGTACTGGCAGCAGGACGTGTTATGGTATGATCCATGCTTTTGTCGGTCTCGTGATTGCTAGGGTCAGGTAAAATCCTTTTTTTTTCTGGGATAGCCCTCATTTCCACCTTTGCCAGCCTCCACTGAATTGTTTGTCATATCTTGCTCGTTGGTGGTCGTTCGCAGCTGCATTCGCACTGAGCGAGTAGCCAATTTCCTTTGTCCTTCACGACTATGAATAGAAATATATGCGTCACGGCCTTTGAAATTATGGTTTGCGGCATTGTTAGCATGCCCACATGTTAGCCAACCACAACCTCAGCCCTAGGAGGATCTCATTCCAAAGTGCAGTCGGGCCAGAGACAACAACCGCGTGCCAGTTCAGCAGGCACAATACAAGCCGTACTACGAAGGTGTTTGTATCAAGAAACGGGGGACTTCGTGGCATTACTCGCGGTCATTGCATATTGAGCATTGTACCGATTTGCATGGCAAAGAGGCTCGACCTAATTAATTACCTACTAAGGTGGTGCGCTACTCGTAGCTGAAACAGCATATGCTACGGGAGAAAGCCCATGTTGGCTTTTCCTTCATTTCTAGGTATTCCAAATACGCGGGGGTTATCCTTGTTAGCATTTCTGTAAAAGCAGTGTAGTCCAGCATGCAGGGTGTTCTGCGACCATTCATGCATAGGTTAAGGCCACTTTACCTCTATTCAGAACATTATGCTTGTGCACCGTACCAGGATCTTCCCAGTCACAGCACGTAAGTCCTTGTATATTTATAGAATTGGTAGAGCGTTCTCTTAACCAAGTCAGTTCACATTTTGGCAGACCCTAAAATTACCAAATTTTTTCCTTCATATAAATAACTGATAAGTAACCTATCTCTATTCGTGGCTACGGAAGTCTTCCAGAGGTATATTTCAGCATCCTATTCCTTACAACCGCGCTTCCTTTTCTACTGTTATATTTGCTAGGGTTCAGTTCAGCATCGTACGCCAGTAATACTGGCGTATGTACTTAGCGTAAGTCATTCCCTATGCAAGACAGCTAGGTATGATAAACAAAGAAGTTGACAGGAGCAAAGCACAC
Organism: Aspergillus foveolatus; assembly: GCF_047715535.1. Lineage (NCBI taxonomy): Eukaryota > Fungi > Ascomycota > Eurotiomycetes > Eurotiales > Aspergillaceae > Aspergillus > Aspergillus foveolatus. Next base: position 255,944 of record NW_027396081.1, on the reverse strand, counting down.
TCACAGAGTGCTGACCAGTTTTATAGTATATATGCTATGCTATTATTGCCATAGTGTACATGCAATGTGCGGAAGACATGAGTATTAAGGGCAAGCAAATCCAAAATAGAAAAAGCAAACGGGCAAGGGGGAAGAATTAACCAGAGAGGAAAGAGGAGAAAGAAACGACCGGATATATGGAAGATCGAATATGTAAGATGTCCGTCTCATTGTACCGTCTGGGCTTTCTTCAATTGAGCTTATGCGCCAAACACCTCAGCAGCGTGCCTATATTAGCTTCGTATAATCTCCATCACCGCCTCATCCTCGTCACCGTCGATCGTCTGCGCAAGCAATCCTAGCTAGATTCGCAATAGAATACAGGGCACTGAGACCGGAGGAAGGAGATCCTGGGCAGGAGATAAACTACTCGACCTCCTTACCACCGACCGCAGCAGCCCTTCTTTGCCTCCAGAGACAAGCACAGCACACGGCCGTGAAAAAGAACATGATACTGCAACACAACACTCATTAGCTTCTTCGCCCGTAGGCAATAACTCCACATCCCCATGAAACATACCACATAGCGATGCTCAACCCCCAGATACTCTTCGCCTCGACACAAACCCCCTTACTCGCCCCAACCCAGCTATCGTAATCTACTGCGCCGCTAAGATGGCCCAGGTACGAGCTTAGATGCGTCGCGAAGGTGTATGCCGAGGATCCGTCGTCACTGTTGCCGCCGGACAGAATGTCACCAATCTCACCGCATTCGAGGTACGAGAGCGGCTTGCCGATGATCACCGCGACGACGATGATTGCAATCAGCAGAAGGGAGTCCAGGATTCCGGACGCGAGGAAAGGGAGGATATCATCGATGTAGAGGATAGATGTGATTATTGTGTAAATAGCTGAGATGCATGTCTGCAGACCAATTAGCATTTCAGGCTGCATTTGCACTCGGCTGGTCCAAAGCAGTGTATCAGAGGACATACGACGGTGATTGTTCCGATGAAGATTCCCGGTGGTTTCGCATCGTAGCGCACGATCTCGGCGATGAAGTTTGCGGTTAGGCCGATGATGGCGATGAGCGAACAGGTCTGGATGATTCGAGCGATGAGAAATGTTGCACCGAGGGCACCATGCGCGGGCATTTTCGCGGATATATGGTAGAGGTAGAAAAATTCTGAGGAAGAGTCGTTCGGTCGTGGGGGAGAGCGTCACGTAGCGTCGTGTACCAGCAGGGATGCTCTATGGAAGTCGTAAGGAGGAGTCGAACTGTCAAAGAGAAGATATATCTGGAGGATAGTTTGAGTCGTCAAAGGAACGTGGGAGATCAAGTCAAGTCAGAGAATCTAGGCAAAGGAAAGCAACGAAGAGGAACCGCTATGCTTGAGACAGTGAGTGAAGTCGTGAATGAATGCTGAAGTTTGTAACTGCTGCTTTGCCAGGCAATGGGCTCCTTATATAATTGTGCCCGGACTCCAGAGAATCTAGACATAGTATAGCCACAAATTGAGGTTCTAGGCCTTTGTCCAGATCAAGTATCCCAAGAGCGAATGGAAGAAGGCGCCCGGATGACTGGAACTGGGTCGCCTGCAGGCTGATCATTAAGCGCCAGTATGGATACACGATGTCGAAAGAAGATGAGGCTGTTGGAGCTGGAGCTATGGTGGATACAACTGCTATGGATAGGTCATTGTAATAGCTATTCCCAGACGAAAAAATGCATCCAGAGGTTGATATTCATAGTAGCAGTCATAGTGGGCAGATATACCTGAATGGCCCCGCCCAGCGCCTACCGCCGTGCAATCACAGCCAACGCCCCCGGTCGAGCTTAAGTCGATTAGACGCAGGGTCTGGCGCCTAATTTCTTCATGATCTCCCGCCCAATCATTCCCATTGTTGTTTTTAGATGCGACGACGAAACGGTTTCGTCTGCCGCCGGCTGCATGGGCCCCGTCTGTGTGTATTGTAGATCTGGATCTATAAGATCTATAATAAGCTGCAGAGTGCAAAAGTACGCTCGCGGCCCAGGCTTGGCAGCTAATTCTCCTTTGGTACATGTACGAAGTACTTCAAGAGTTATCGTAGGTATGTTAAAAGGTCATCGCATTTATTTCGTCTTGGTCCATCACCAGATGGCAAGGATATGAAGAGTGGATATGTAAATAGGTATGACGCGACTCCTAGCCGCCTGTTTTTTTGCCTCCAAGTAGGCACGGAACTCATTTCTCTTCGAACGCCTGAGTTGCTGTACGGTAGAGTAGAAAGGCCTCTCGGATGGACATCGAATTATATAATTGGATGCAGCGCTTCAAAAACACACCTACGCCTGATGGTATCAGCATCAAATGACTCGAACGAACCGCTGTGCGGCATCAAACGCACCAAATTGCTGACAGCACCTACCCACCCACCACATCAAAACAAGTGTAGCTTTCCAAATACAATAGCGAGTCTCATCTCCTATTCAGGAAAAGAAGATCATCCCGAACTGACTGGCGGAATGATGGCAACCTCATCGCCGCCCTGGATCAGGATCCCCTCGTTCCCACTCTTCTCCCCATCGGAAACAAGATCGACATATTCATCACCCAGACTAATGCTGCAGCTTGAGAGCACTTTCTCCTTGATGCCAGGGTACTTTGCCTCGAGCGTATCGAAGAGCGAGGAGAGTGGCAGCGGGGCAGGGAGAGACTCAGTGTTTCTGCCGGTATAGGTGGAGGCGCTGGCGAAGTAGTGGATTTGGAATGTGGACATTCTGTCTTTTGCTTTTTCTTTTTTTTTTCTTATCTTCCTGTGTCTTTATTGGGGCGAGACGGGCGGAGTTGTAGAGATATGATGGATAGGAATAGTGAGGTAGTGAGGTGTAGGAGTTTGGGTAAAGTGGGGTGTGGGGATCTTTATTGGGAAATCTTATCTTAGTAGACTTTCTACCAGGTATTCTGTTTACTCAGGATCCGGTACGCGACGTAAGTCATTCAGTATATAGGTGATATCTAAACCAGTGCTCTAAACGCATTCACCAGATCCCGCTTCAAATCTTCCCAGTTCTCCAACCCAATGCTAACTCGCAGCAACCGCCGGTCCACCGTCTTGTCCGACATTGTCCGCCATTCAATCAACGACTCTACGCCACCCAGACTGGTCGCGTGCTGGAACAGGGCAAGCTTGCTTGGCAGGTGGCGCGCATAGTCTTCTTCTCTCATCGTGATCGAGAAGACAGGCCCGAACCCGTTCGGCATCTGCTTCAGGAGCCAGGACTCGTCGTCCTTTTGAAGGCTGGAGTGGAAAACCTGCTCCAGCACTTTCTGCGTCGCCTCTTCATCGCTGCCGGGTGCGGGGCTTGGAATCTGTAGCGCGTTGTGGAGCCACGAGACCAAATTCGTCGCGTTCTGGCTCAGCCGTTGCACACGAACCTCCAGGGTCCGCAAACTCCGGACACCGAGCCAGCTCTCCAGATTGCCCATGACTCCACCAAGAAAAACACGGTCTCTGAGCAATTGCTGCGCCCACTCCTTGTTCTGAGTGGCGAGAACTCCACACAAGACATCGCTGTGCCCTCCAAAGTATTTGGATCCAGAGTGCAGCACCAGGTCAGCACCAAATTTGAACGGGTCTTGCAGAGGCGGCGGGGCAAAAGTTCCGTCAACTATCAGATAAGCTCCCCGAGAGTGTGCTTTCTTGGCGTATTGCTCAATATTGAATGAGGTCCCTTCAGGATTGACTGGAGTTTCCAAGTGTATGACATCCCCAGCCTCCAGCTGTTCGGCTGGGCAATCCAGATCCAGCTTCTGAAGTCCATTCAGACGGTTGAAAATATCAATCACACCGTGGCATCCATGATATCCTTTGCCGATCGAGATCCTACGAGGGTTTAGAAGGGTGAGAGCCGCATGGAATGCCGACAGCCCCGATGAGTAACTGATGGCTTGGCCGTTGAGGAGAGACGAAAGAATGGCTTCGAACCGGGTAGAAGTTGGCGCAGTGAGACGCGAGTAGATATATGACGATTGCTCCTCGAGGGTCTGCGCCGTTAACCTCTTGGAAGGAACAATTTCCGGGATCCTTACCCCATTGAGATCTGCCGCCGGCATCAACTTGGCCGGGTCATCGGAATAGCGGAAGGTGGTCGCAACATGAATTGGAGGCGCAACATCAGTGACGACATTTAGCACATCGTCTGCATGCAGTGAGCGCGTCGAGGCGCCAACGTCCTGGCCTTCTGGAAGCATTGCGTTTGACTGTGGGTTAAAGAGGGGAAGAGGGCGAGAACCGCAAGACGGTTCATAATGAGGGGATAAATACACGTGACCGGCGGGTCAGTGGAGATTGCGTGCCCGACGAGCCACCGAACTTCGAAGACAGCAAGCCTGCTAGCAATTCCAGCAACTGATCGATTCTACTAAACTTTCTACCGCCGCAGGGACGCCATTCTTGAGGGCTCGCGGACGGAAGCGGGCGCTGCCGATTGGAAGTTGAATCGATCTGTTCTCCGTCGTCAGTTTTAGTCTTATGGTTCGTGCAAGCAACTCACCAGCCTCTGTATCAAAAGCAATGGTAATATCGTCGTGTTCGCTAGGATACTCCGGCATGTCGAGATTGAGGAAAGCAGAAGAGGGGTCATCATCGGTCTTTGGCAACGCGAACTTGGCGTCAACAATGCGGACTCCGTATTTTCCGGAGCGGTTGAAAGCTTCGAATGTGTCGGTGCTCTTAAGGACGAAATTCAAGCATTTGCCGTGACTAAAGTCGTTGAGGAATGCTAGCAGCTGCACGACCTTGTCCTGACGAACAATCTGGATTCGAGCCATGCTCGACTCCCACTTCTTGGTGATGGGAACCACCATTCGGCGTCGAGAAATCATGAATGAAGATGCAACACTGTGACGTTAGACTAGAATACTCAACAGCATGACCAGCATACCTATCAAAGAGGACCGTGAAGCCCGTAACAGCCTTCTCGAATTCATGCAATCCTACGAAGTCAGTATAGTTCTGAGTAAACAAGCAAAGACATACCCTTGACCGTCATGAAATCGAACTTTCGGATCATTGGCTTGGCCATGGCAATTTGAAGGAAATCAGCCAACTTGTCTTGCATATCGGGCGGAATGAGGTTTTCAGCAGCCGATACGGTCAAGTCTTGCTGAGCCGGCCTGTACAAACTGAGACCGGTCCGATTGTTGATGTCCAGGCTGATTTTCAGTTCACCAGGACCAAGGTTGAGCCGATCTGTAACGGAACCCCACTCCGAGGCAATAAAGGCCCGCAGATGCTCGGACAACACAGTTGGGCCGTAGCCATGCTCAACATAGTCATGTTCCTGGTCGATAACACAAACGGTTCCTGCGGGGAATTGCAGGTGTTGCTTCGCCGGTTGGCCATTGAACCGGTCGGCCGGCTGTTCGATGGTATAGGCACGCAGCGGGACGTCTGCTACCTTAAGTTCTCTCTGCTTAGGTAACATGGCTAGAAGCAACGAATGAAGGTTAGTGCGCTCGCGGGTTTCCTGAAATGTCATCAACATCGATCGACTGCGGCCATCTTCATTCACTTTGAGAACAAGTGCCGGCGCGCCATCTTCACCGCGAAGAAGTCCAAACAGTATCGGCGCACCGTGACCCAAGATGTGACGCACGCTGCTTAAGGTCTTTACCTTAGGCGTGGTCAATACCGTAATACGAAAACCACGGTGAGCACGTCGTGTGCCCGTCCCCTCAGTCACGGTCACCGAACGCTCAAATAACCTGACACGACACCGCTCGATAGATTCAGCTGGGAATGCCTTCGGTGTCCCAGGATCCATATACTGGAACAGCTTCAGCGTACACTCAAAGATCACCGATTCACCCGCTTCTGGCTGCAGGCTAGCCTCAGTTTTCAGTGTGTAATTGACAATGTTCCAAAGCATCTTGAAATCATCTTCCTTGAACATGACATCCAACTCAAATCCGCGTGGGAGTTTGACCCTCATTGAGTGTGTCCGAACTTGCCAGTCAACGTCATCCCATGTCGGTCCCTTCTTCTTGTCGGGCTGAATCATCACATTGACCAAATCGCTCTGGCTGGTAATGGCAGCGAGGACATACCAGTCTGCGCGGTCACGGATAATAGACAAGGCGCAAGGCATAGAGAACTGCTGACTATCGTCCTCACTGGAGCTCACAGATACTTCCACAAACATACTCCCATAACTAAAGTAGCGGCTGTTATCACCTAAAGGCATCATTTGTACGAAGGTTGGGCCTTTTCCACTATTGTCCAGCAACATGGATCGCGACGTCGCCCCAGAAAGAACTGCTGACACATCCGGCGCGAAGAACGGATATCTAACCCATACGCTTGTGTCGGATTCGGTCTCCGGAGGTATGGCGGACAAGATGTTGTTTCGTTTAATTGATACGGCCAGAGATCGCAGGTGACTCGACACAGATTGATGCACCCCCAGCAGGTCTGACAGTTGCTTATCACCTGTGGTATTGACCACGGCAACCAATGCATCAACGCCCATTGCGCCATAGCGAGTCACTTCTTGGTGCTGAGGGACGATAGTCTCGTTGATCCACAGTGCCTTGGCGAGATCAATCACAGCCTGCTGCGCCATCTCGGGAGACGGGCGGGAGTCCGGTCGTGAGCGCGAACGCGCATATGCCTCTAATCTCTTCTTTCCTCGCATAAACCACCAGACCGCAGCCCTCACCCACTCAGTAAGTGACGTTTCCATCAAAGGCTTGACGCTTTCAGCGGAAAGCTTAATCACATCCCGATACCGCCCCGCATACTCTTTAAACTCAACATAAGCCACCTCTCCAAATTGATTCGCGACGGACCGTAGCGAGTATTTCGGTGGTTGCGGGCTCGCGGACTTGGTACGACTCTCCCGACTGGACGGACGAAGTTCTTCATTAGCGGCGTTGCGTACCAATTCCGGCTTTGGCGGCGATAGGCTTTTCATACCCCCGCCAGGCGCTAAAATAGCTGAGGACGTGAAATCGGTAGCGTTCATAGAGCGTGTCTTCTCTGGACTCGGGGGAGTACGAAGCGGACTTGGCGGCGACGCAGGCTCCGGTTCAGTATTCGGAGGTGTCTCATATAATGAGCTAGGGCTTTCCGGAGTTCTCTCATTTGGTGAGGTGGGATCTTCGTATTTTTGTTGCAAAGCACGACCTTCTTCGAGCTCCATCTTTGCGCGAACACGCTGAGCGAGTGAATCGGCTCCCGGTGATGCCCTGAAAGACAAGCGAGAACCACTTTCGCCGAGGTTCAAGGCCATCAGGAAATCAGCATCTTGCGTATTTTTGATGAGTAGCGGTGCCCGACCACCTGGGCTTCCACCTTCGCGCGGTCTCAGACCGTCTCTGTCGCCGAAAGAAGTGTCTAGGCGAAGTTGGGGGCCTCCAGCCTGAGGTTGGCCGACGTCATTCGGTTGATTAGAACTCTGGCTATGGCTACGGCTCCGGTTCAATGAGATTTCAATGGTGGGTTCCTCCGATTCGTCCCCGCCTTCACCAATGCACACGGGGGCGCCATCAGCAAACTTGACTCTCAATCCTTTGTTTTTCCGAATCTTTAACGGTGGTAATGTTGGAGCAGCTGATAGCTGAGAGTCTGTTGGAGGTGATGAACTAGAAACGGGTGATACAGTCTGAGTTTCATGTGCGGACGGCCACCGCTGAGATACATCTAGGCGAGGAGGAGCGGGGATCTCTCTTTCGGTCGTGGAGACAGCGTGCCCACCGTGAGATAAGGATTTCGAGCGTACAGGGGCTAAGAACGCCTCAACCTGTTGGTCGGCAGTATTCTTGGGCTTTTCCCGTGAGAACAGTTTCTCCCTCCAATGCGGTCTCTTGGGCGTCGGTTTGGGTTCAGCGTCCACGAATGAAAAAGGATCGTTGGCAGACATTGTGGTCGTTATCAGGCGTATATTCTCAAAACTTGTCAAATCTACTATGGCGCATTGCAGGGTATCAGGCGATGATAACGGTGAGGCTCGTTGAAGGTTCTTGGCCTTCTTCAGAACGTTCCCCGCGTAGTAACACCAGGTGGTTACGATCGCGGACGAAACTATGAGGAGCTCGGAGACAAACGAGTATATGTGGATGACCGGAATGACGCAGTGTAACGATCTCGACAAATAGGAGAGGTGGGAAAGGGGACGGCGCCAGCGAAATGTACGTATCGAGATATCGACCCCTGGCGTTATCTGTGCGGTGCGGAGACTGGTTGCGAGTAGAAAAGAAGGGGGAGGTAGACTAGCTGAGAATAAACTCCGGGGCCGACGAGCGTTCTTAACTCTTCCCAAGAGGTGACGGTGCTCCTGCCACCAAGCGTGATTGCTTGCGCTGTCTGGTGTGGAGTCGGGGACGAGCGATCTACCGCGACCAATTATTCAATGACCATTCAGGAACAAGAAAGCAGACGGGAAGTGTAAGAAGGGGCGATTGCACAACTTCGAGGGGCGAAGAGGGGTTTTAGGGAGGTACCTGGACGAGCTAAGCAGGAGTAGTTCAAGATAAACAACACTCCCCAGATTCGATGATAGTGCACAGTGTGGTGGGGATTTTCAGAATGATACTTGGGTGGAAAATGCACTCAAGAACGAGGATTGCCTGGGCTGAGCCAGCAGCCGTACCTGAATGACTTTGAAGCAGTGCTTGAAACGGTGAAGGATAACGGTCAAAGAAATAGAAAAAAGAAAAGTCAAAACGAGGGAGAGAAGGTGGGAAGATGCGTAGGGAAGATGAACAAAGTGGAATGGAGACAAGCCCGTGCTGGGACACTGCAGGTGGGAGGCAGTGGAAGCCTACGTAGTACGAAGCCTCCCCGACCGCGGCTGCAATACTTTTTACTCCGTAGTCCACCGCCAAAGTATTAACGCCACCACGTTCCTGAGTAAATTATCGGTAGAATGGAATAAAAACTGAGCCTGGAGTGACCCGTGAAAAGTCCCTAGGCCACGGTATTTCAATCTGTGGTCAATTCGCTGGCAGCTTCCTGCAAGTCTCCATAGCTGCTTCGTCGGGGTCACGTGCGCAGAACAAGCATCTGAGACGACGAGCGCCTTGTATTATTAGAGCTCCTAAATATATCAACGAGTCTGATCCGTCGTCTTCACGCTACATGGTAGATGCAATTTCGTGCAATTTCGTGCAATTTCAGTGAAGTCTTCATCGCTGCTCTCTATGCTAGAGCTATGGAGATAATAATGCAATTGGACCTCGGGAGGCCGCCCATTCCCGCAGCGCTAGGCCGTTTATCGCCCAACGGCGCTTCTGCCCCATACCTACGTCTTTGCGCTGTCGATATAGAGCATCGGCAGTTCATTCGCACTCGACCTTCATATCATCGACAATCTGCTGGCCCGCCCAGTACCCCTGAGAACTTCCGTAGGAAGCATTGAACTTGCTGGGTAAATCTTCCGCTGCAGCAAGACTGAAACTGACGTGGACTCATGAGAGGCCGAACCGAAAAAGAAATGAAACCCCTTCGCTGTCTTAGCGCCAAAGCAGTTATCTGAGGAACAGTTCCAATTAACCGGCTATGGAGCCCCACTGCCGCGCGCCGTCTGTGCCTATCCATTGGTGGCCACGCCCCGTCATCCTGAAACTGGTCGATGCTCCGTCTCAGACAACATCCGTTTGACTCCCTTATCCTCTGTACCTTGACAGGAGCAATTGCAGTCGCCGTCGCCAGTGGGCCCTCGCGGACCTCGTTGAACGGTCAAGTCTTCTGACTTCTGTGGTTTTGCCTGAACAGAACCATCTTTTCGACCTCAGGGGTAAACAAGGCTGTGCAGAAGGCCAAGTCTGGCGCTCAACGTGGATGCGCCACAAGTCGCCCTATGATAAGGAACCGCCACAAAGAGGGAATGGTATAAGCGGCACAAAGGTACAAGGCACAAACTCAATCTCACGCCTATCCGTCAACGAATAGTACAACTTTGGGGAGAATCGAAACAGATTGACAGAAAGGTTCGGTCTCTTGCCGACTCCAAGATCTTCAGGCGTCCAGTGCCTAAAGTCGTGGCTCCAGCTGAGCCCAGGTTGGACCCGGGTCGTCCGCTTCAGGCAGTGTATCCTGCTGCTGCATCAGTCCCGGAGTGGCCGAGTCTCTAAGAGATTGTCCTTTATTCCTACTATTACTAGCTTGGCAAGTCAACATATTCGTTGAGACAGTAGTGAACGGGCATCTATTTCCTTATCATGAGCAATATGGCGAATCTACTGATTTGGGCTGGGTCCCAGCCCATCACATATCTCACGTACTTTATCAAACGAAACCATTTAACAAAAAAAATAAAATAAATCTCTGCAGGCTGTGGTACTCGAGAACTGAGTATAATGAAGGAATGCAAGGAGAGTGTAAGCAAAGTCGGGACTTCGGCTTGCCAAATTCATACATTCCGGTTAATAGATACTATAATTGTGGCTGCGGAATTATGCATTGGCGGCAATTTATTTCTTTGTCTACGCTCTGTAGTAAGGTTGTTGACTCTAGTCTGTCTTGCTGAGGTTCGAGGATCGTATTCGTGCACCTCAAAGCACAGGATTCAAGGACATCTTACAATTTCCATGTTTTTAAGACTATGCCTGCCTACTGGTATATTCTTTGGGTTTTAGCAAGGAAATGACTCGATCAAAACTTATGTAGACTGTGAATTGTTCTCATATTTTCTTAGTGGGTTTGAACAGCAGTTCAGGATGTTCTTCAGTATGCCAGCAGTTAGATGGCGGGAACCATGCCAATATGTAGTGTTAACTCTAGCTCCAATTTAGTTCATTAAGTTGATTGTGCTTGGAACAAATTACTGGGTGCGAATTTCCAGGACAGTTGTTGGTACGCTTATCACTTGCAGAGTTGTATAGGACACGATTATATATTGTCCCGATCGCCTACTGATTCTCTCCATAAATAGTTGTGAGCAATTTTTGGAGATATAAACACTCTGCACAATATATTGCGATATACCAAACTTTCTATAGTAGAGACAAGTGCTTAGAGGCTTGTTAGTATATCAAAATGCCTAGGGTAGCTAGCTCATTGAGTTGCACACAAATACTCATAATCATGCAGAAGTATTAGTATTTAAAACAAGCTCACTACCTATTCTGTACAGGATGGTCAAAGCTCGCGTTAATATTTTGATCCAGCTGATGTAGGGACGAATCCACGCCCCTAAAACAAGCGAGGATTTATTTATTGCAAGTGCTAGTCCTCGATCGGTACAGATCAGTCTCGATTTCATAAATCATGAAGTCCGACTGACCACCATTGGTCAAAAATCGGCCGTAAGCTATGGCGTCCTCTCTCGCCGTCGTTTAACATGGTTCGTCCTCAGGATGGTTCTGAGTAACCCTGAATGCGAGAATACAGGGAAGCTGAGATCCGACCAATCCTCGGACCGGGGTATAAGGTGACAGTTCACTCGTAGGACATTATCTAAGCATAATCGGCCTGGGATTGACTGAAGCCTCGCTTTTGGAGAGCAAGAAACTCTTTGGAGAGCTCAAGTGCTGTCAGCAAGATACCGGCTCACGCACGTTAAGACTAAGGAACGAAACAAATTGGACGATGTAGAAGGGCGTAGAATAGTCAACGGGGCAATGGCTGGACTGCTGTAGTGAGCGGTTCTGAGACACGAGTGGATGTCGAATGCCCACTGGCGAAAGGAGGAGGAGGAGGAGGCTTATACTACAAATTTAGGTCGAGTGTTTCCAAGTTTAGAAGACCGGCTGCCCATCCCACCGCCCCGGTCAACAGCAAAGCGAGCAAACATGCTGGCGCAGCAGTCTCCATCCACAGTTTAGTTTTTTGCATTCCAACCTTTAATGTTTCTTTCTTTTCTCTTACCAATAATGTCTCTCAGGCTACAAACGTAGCGCTTCCAACTTCGACGTGACCCATCCTTATCCCGAGAGCGCCTGTTACCGTGTTTACCTCCTCCCTTCGCCGATCGAGCCTCTGTCTCCCCACCGTTTCCGGAACTGCGCCTCCCCTACGCTGTCAAGCTCGGAACCCAGAGGAGTAAGCGACGTGATATCTGCGGTTGGAGTTTGGGATTGTCGGACAGGGTTTTATCGGGGATTGATTAAAAATTCTTTTACAGTTATCCGACTTCGGTTCTCGTCGTCTGAAGGGTGCTGCGGATACGAGCTTATCAGGCAACCGTCACTGATAAAAAATCACGCTTCTGTGAATCTGGCAAAGACACCGTGGATTGAATCTTCGACAAGGGGCTGGCCTCCCCGAGGGGGTCATCCCATTCATATAGAAAGGTCGCGATGGATTTCGATTATAACGCGAGATGGCATGAGGAACCCTGGTCTTCGACCGTCTCCCATCGGCCTCAATCAAAGCAACCTTTAGGCAGACCGTCTACTAGACAACATCGGAAATGGCGAGATACCTTTCGACGACGCCCGCGGCGAGGCACATCGTTTGGGTTAGGTTTATGGTGGACGGCCTTGGTGATACTGTCGGTTATGTCGTCGGCCTCCGCTGCCTTGCTGGAATTCGAGAATTGCCTGGATGAGTCCATTGTCGATTCGAGTCCCCGACAATTGCAGTTTGTCCCACTCGATGTCTGGGTTACTCTGAACATGACAAACTCGCTGTACCCTCTTGATGTTATAGTCTACGGCAACGTGACTGGCACTGCTAATCGAAGTGCCGACTATCCGGCGCCCGACGACCCCCAGTGGGATAACCCGAATTCAACCTTTGGAAAGATCATTGATCTGGATGTTGATAACAACAATTATTCGACGCTTATAGCCTCTATCCAGGTCGCTAGCTTTAGGCCATATTCCGAACCGTCGAGGTTTTGCGATTCCGTGACCCAAGGAGATTGTCCGCTAGGGCCCGTATTTTATGTAAACGAGTAAGCCTTTCTCCAGATTGTTTCTTTGAGGCAGACCTTATGCTAACGTGATTTTGATAAAAGGACCGATCTTTCTGCATTGCGAGCCTTCTCCGTCCACCATGACATGGTCTCGTCCTACCACTTCTCAACCCTCCACACAACATTCACGATCATATCTGGCGATGCGGCCGCCGATAGACTTGGGTGCATAACTGTCAACATTACCCCGGATCTAGGCTTAACCGTGAAAAATGTGCTGGCGTTTGTGCCGCTCTCCATACTGGTACTAGTGGGATTGGCCACTATTTCTGCCGCGATATACAGCCCATGGGGAACGACAGACCCGTTCCGTTGGACCAGCAATTACGGCCGCGATGAAGACGTCCTGCGACTCGTGACTCCCGGTTTCGGAGATTGCCTCCAGTACATACAGTTCGTTGTTCTTACAGGTGCCTTATCGCTGAATTATCCCGGATATTATCAGCCAGTAGTCAGTCAAGCTGCCTGGTCATCCCTTATGTTCAACCAGAGCTTCTTCGGGACTGGAAGAAACCCGGTTGTTGATGGAGTTTACGCCGTCAACGGCACCCGCGGCCTGGATAGACTGGAAAGATTCGTTGGTATGGATGGGGCGCGCGATTTATGGCCAGGGATGATGGTCTGGCTCCTTTCGATCGTGGGAATAATCATACTCCTGATCCAGTTCGCTTTCGCGTTCCGCTGGCTATATCGTGAACTTGCCAGAATTCCGGAAGAGGACCTTCGCGCCAAAAACATGCCCTTCACTGTCGGCAATGTCATCCGAATCGTCTATAATTTCTTTCTTTTACCGCTAATTTCGCTTTCTTTCTTCCAACTAATTGTCGCCAGCGAGTCTCCTGCCTACTGTGTGGCACTAGCAGGTGTTGTCATCTTCATATTAATATGCTTTTCCATCTGGATTATCCGGTTAATCATCACTACTCGCCCGAGATCATACCTCTTTGATGACCTACCCACCGTACTCTTGTACGGCCCGTTATACAATACTTTCTCGGACGATGCGGCGGCTTATGCCGTGATCCCAATATTCATATCCTTCGCCCGTGGTGTTGCAATTGGCGCAGTTCAAGCGTCAGGAATAGCCCAGATTGTCCTCTTGGCAATCTGTGAGGTTGTTTCAGTCCTAACGATTATAGCATTCCGACCCTTCCCTTCTCCGTCTTCTATGAACCTTTATCACATTTGCATTTCTATTGTGCGGTTCTTGACGATACTACTTAGCATTGTTTTTGTTCCATCCCTCGGTATCTCGCAAGCGGCTCGTGCTTGGATTGGTTATGTTATTCTTCTGCTTCATGGCCTGGTTCTTGTTTTCGGCTTCTTTCTGAACGCTCTTCAGACCCTAGTCGAAGTTACTGCTCGCCTGCTGGGTGCAGGAGGCAACGAGGCCGGTGCCACTCGCGGAGGCCTTGTCAAGGTACGTTGGTAACTGTCCTACTTCTTATCAAGTAGTTAACAAAGTTCCAGGTCTTTGGTATGCGTCAATTGTCACGGCGCCTTCCAAGGCGTGACGTCGTTACGCGGCAAAGCATGGCTTCTGATGCGGCAATGCTGGCACATACGGACGATCGACTCTCATCTCAGTTTGAAGGCTCTCGACCTAGAAGTCTTTCTGGCAGTTCTGCTTTACTATTGAACCGAGCGACTGTGAACGAGAGCAAGGGCAGTGCGATTTATGACGCTGGAGAAAGATCCCACAGTCGAACCAACAGCGCTGGCTTATATACACCTACCACCTTGGGGGGATTCCAGGGCTCTGGATACCAAACGACTGGGAGTAACTCTCCGAAGATCGGCCCGATATTTGCAATGCAGCCGCACGACCCATATTACCGCCCACCTAGACCTCGTAAACGGACTGGGTTCTCGGAGGATTCTGGTAGAAGGCGCTCATCCACACTTTTCCGGGATGCAGACATGGATGACGATGCCATTGAGGGACCCTCAGTCTCCAGAAGAGGTACACCAACTCCGGCTTATATTCCAGCACCTAAGGACGACTTGGACTACGACGAACCGCGGCGATCGCGAAAGGACTATGCTGTTCGTGAAGTGGACTTCTACTACCGAGTTCGTGGCCCTCCGCTTTCACATACGGGCACCAGAAAATTGAAGACTGGACCGGCGGATCCTACAGGCCCTGTCTCGTCCGCGACAGGGTTCTTCCGAAACCTGTTTAGCGGAAAGACAAAGGATAAAGGGAAGGGCTTCGAAGTGGTCCGAAGTACCAGAGCGCCTCCCCCCGGTCTTATCTCAGAAAGAGAAGAAGTCCACGAACCTTATACAGATGAGCCTGGTGATCAAGACACTGTTCATCGTGATAATCCCGCACCGGAAAATGACAGCGTGCCTCACGAATCAGATCGCAGACAAGATGATGAACATGAGACTCCGCAGCTCAGTTTGCCGCTCATTGATGCCGGCGGAACCATAGAACTTCCAAGCCGCATGGGCTCCCGCCGTGATACCCAGAGTCCACCACTAGCACCGAAGACTCCTTCTGTGTCAAGCGAAAGGCGCGCGTCTCAGGGAGCGTTAGATCGCAATGAAGATGATCAGGGCGGCGATGATTCTTCTCTCCGTCCCGCCCATCCCTCTGCGCGGCTGCCGTTCAGCGCAAACAGCTCACCCTCTCGCGATCGAAATTACTCTCTTGCTTCTACCTCAGCGTCCATATCATCTGGCCACGAACGAACCGCCCAATCTCGCATCGAGCGGCCTTCTAGTGTAGGCTATGTTGCCCAACATCGTACCCGGGACAATATCCATCAGGGCCATGCTGAAGAACCGTCGTTTACCGAAAGCGCTGCCGAACTTGTGAATGAGACTCCCAGTGAAGGGAACCGATCGCAACCCTCTCGCGCTTCTTCACGATACACATGATAGGCTCTCGCATTTCTTGACATACATGTTGGCTTAGCAGCGTATCGGATTTTATGTATGTGTTGATATCCGTATGACGAATCTCCTTATTACCTTTATTCAGAAGAAGCGATATCCTGGTCTATTTATAATCGCCTTGTTACCTTATGAAGCCATTCCTGTTTATTTGTGCGCGACTTGGCTCTATGGAAAAGCATATTATTGGAGCTGCCCTTCGTGTATTGATCAAAAATATAATATATCTAATTCTTGTAAAGCGGGTCTTTGTAGAAATCGAGGTGCTTCCATGGGGCTCTTTGGATCGGGCACCCTATGTAGGTAATTACTCAGCAGAGCGGTACGGAGTACGTATTTTCAGTCGTAGGGGAGTCATGGTCGATGATCGAGGTCTTCTGATCTCTGCGCCTGCAAAGGCCACTTAGTACTTTTGACCCTATCATTTCCCTGATTCGGGTTGTATATGGGCTGGCTGTTATTTCAGATGACATCTTGGCGCTGGTAGAAATTTGGTTTGTTGTCATTTGCGAGCACCGCGGCAATTTCTCGGGCACTGTTGTGGTGGCGGTGATAAGACCAGGCACGCTGTTCCAGGCTCAAACTCTCTGGATTCAGCCTTCTTCCGCTCAATCCAACTCTTTGCTTGTTTTCATTCTCTTTTGTTCCTCATATTTCGCTCTGGTTAGAGATTAGCGCGGTGTTTCGCGGTCTTGCGGTCGCTGGGTGACTGTCACGAGACTATCCGCCTGCAGTTGAACTGACCTGTCTCGACTCACTACGCTCTTCAATTATTCTTATCATTCCCCATCATTTCCCTTTCTCACCTCTCCTCTCTCCAATTCTTATCCTCTATATCTATCTCTAGAACGTCTCCCGTCCGTCAGTTGGGCGGTTACTCGTTATCGGCGCTTTCTGCATCCCCGGCCGTCCCACCCTGGAATCGTCGCGCCACCCAGTCAATGACCGCCCGCTGGGCAAACGACGGAGACTGGTCTCTCCTGGAGCTTTAAGAAATAATACATCTCTAAACTCGCATCTCCCGACCGCGTTTGTGCGGTATATGTCGTTGTCGAATTTCGCATCGTCTACGCCCGACCCGTCACTGCCACTTACAACCACCGCCGGACTCAGGCTCCATGCGAGCTCGGAAAGTTTAAGAACACGCGAAGCTGGCCCTCTTCTAGATAGACGTGTGGAAAGAAGGAGACCTACGCTTACAGGTCCTGACCGGAAGAGAAGACTTGTCAACCCGGAGGTCCCTGATACGAGCTATGCGAGACCCCTCAGAGTCGGGTCGAGCAGTAGAGTCGAAATGGATAGCAGGCCTATCTTGAACACGTCATCTCAAACGCAGACGGATGCTCCCTTATCGGGTTCGACCTACGAAACAGCAATTGACTTATCGTCGTCGCCTCGAGAAGCGGCTTCTCAGAGGCCTCGCGAGGGTCGCGACCGCCGGCAGAGCTCATGGTCTCGCGGTGACAATCAGTATGTGGAGTACAATCGGCCGCGGTGGCAGCCAGACACGGAGGTGACGGAGTGTCCTATTTGTCGGACGACCTTTAGCTTCTGGTATAGAAAGCACCATTGCCGGAAATGCGGTCGGGTTGTTTGCGCCTCATGTTCACCGCATCGGATTACAATCCCGAGGCAATATATTGTCCATCCCCCGAGTTCTGATCGGTTAAGCGCTTCTGCTCTTGCGCAACGCGCTACGCAGATTGCTAATCTAGATAGAGACGATTCTTCGTTGTCACCAGCGGCCTTGAACCCCGCCCTCGGTGGCGGCGAAGAAGTGAGACTCTGTAACCCTTGTGTTCCCGATCCGAATCCTGAGCCGCCGGCTGGGTATCCTCCTGTGCGCCCGCACGATAATATTGGATCTGGTTCAGGCTGGTCCCGACACCGGTCATATCATTCGCTATCAACTCCATCTCGCCAACACCATGGCTCGATTGTAAGTCCCTACATCTTGAAGTCATGCAGGTGACTGACATCCGTAGCCGGATACTTTCACATCTAGACTTTCTCGTAGAACCGTGGGATCCAGCGACTACCCAGCCTTTACTGGTTTCGGGGGCGCGTACACCCCGTCGTTCCAAGGCCGTCCTCTGAGTTATGGCCCAGCGTCAAGCTCTCAACTCCCACCACTCAACGCATCGAGACATTCGTTTCACTATCCCAGGTCCAGTTCCTTGATCGCTCCGCCTATGGAGCCAGAGCAGTCCACAAGTAGGCAGCGCGGTTTGTCGAGATCATCACGGCCCGTAGCTGAGTGCGACATCTGCCCAATCTGCGAATGCGAGCTACCAGCAATTGGCCCGGATGGAAATGAAGATGCTCGAGAGGCGCATATTCGAGAATGCATAGCGAACCACGGCCGCCCGCCGAGCGGAAGCCCTGTCTCGCAGACCCAGCTCCCGGTGCGGATGCTCGCGTTCACCGCGACCGAGAAAGATTGCATTGGGCAGGACGGCGCGGAACAAGAATGTACGATCTGTATGGAAGAGTACGAAGTCGGACAGTCGCTAGTCCGCTTAGAGTGTCTCTGTAAGTTCCATAAGAGGTGCATTGTGGAGTGGTTTGAGCGGAAGAGAGAGTGTCCCGTACACAAGACATCCTAGCAGCCTCTCGCTTTCCATGTTTGTCCTTGTGCGGTGCATGCATGTTGACTTCACCTTAGTCTTTTGGCTATATATGATCTCCTTTACGTTTCAGCAGGCGTTTCTTTCGATTGCTTTGACAGAGCCTCTCCCTTTACAGTTTCTTTTTCTGCTCTCCACATTGGCGTTTCAGATGGGTGTGGCATATTCGGCATTTGATTGCACTAAGTTAACGAAGAACTATCGCATTAGACACTTTCTTTTGGCCATTGTGTACGAATGTAGAATGTCTCTCGTGGCTGTTAGGTAACCGTTAATATACGTAGGATGGTTCAGGGCCAGGACGCTTGATTGGCCGCCGGGCGAAGATCCATCTCGACCTCCCTCGTCCTCGTAAAGTGACTCAAACCTCTTTCATGATTACCAATCTTCCTTTCTGAAAGCTCTGAAGCTTCTCTTCCATTAGATGTTTTCCTCTGTGAGCTTTTATCCTACTTGTCGTCAAAGTCAGCGGTCCTCGATTCATCGGAGGCTCAGAGTTGTCTGCGGTCGGCAGTCGGGCCCCGAGTTCACCGTTCGCCGACACAACGCCTCGAGCAACCGTGGCCGGGCAGGTATTAAAATAGCAAAGATTTCACAGCCAATCTGCTAGGTATGTTTCTACTGATGACACTTCTCCCCTACCCAAGCTTTTGGTGTCCCTCTGTAGCTTGCTCGCTGCTTGGATTTGCCACCATGCCTGACAAGCTGACAGCTGACATGCATACCCACAGTCCCCGCAGTCGATGGAGATCGATCCGCGATTACAACGAGGGGAGACCAGCCACGAGAGCGCGGATTCAGGTACGCAACAAGCGATTTATCCTTCAATATTTGATTTCATCTGTAATATCAGTCGCTGATGCAGCTTTTTCTTCAATAGACTCCGATTACCCCGAACCCCCTTCTCGGCCCTCACAACAGCAGCTCTCTTCAACCACCGTGAACCAGTACGCCCACAATCAGCCCGCGCACGCAGCAGACCTAGGGGAACACGAGTTAGCCTACCGCGCCCACATTTCTCCTCAAAATGAGCTCGACCCCAACGATTCAAACGCGGAATTCAAGAAACCACGGGCCTGCGAGTCCTGCCGACAACTGAAAGTCCGATGCGAGCCCGATCCCAACCCAGACAAGCCGTGCAAGCGGTGCGCTAAAGCCGGCCGACCATGCGTCGTGACGGTCCCGAACCGGAAGCGCCAGAAGAAGACCGATAGCAGGGTAACCGAGCTTGAACGCAAGATCGAAGTGCTGACGGCCACGCTGCATGCCACGCAGAAAATCGACTCACTCTTACCGTCGAAGAACACCGCTCAGACTTCGTCGTCTTTGTTTTCGAGAAACGAGGAGGGTGTAGGGCGCCGCTGGTTGGTTCCTGGGCAAAACGACCCGGACCGTTCGAATGCCGTTCCCACAAGACCAGGTCCGTCGGGGACTAAGCGGCATCACAGCGGGGATGTAAAGGATCGGGATACGGCGGCTACGCAGTCGACGCCGTCGCAAGCGAGCAATCCCAGCCCGGCGACGGATAATACAGAAAGCTCGGCGAGACAATGGCCGATTCCAATGGCGAGTTGGTCTACTCCGAAATCCAGCAATAAAGAGAAAGCTCTCGTTCATGATATTATCAACAAGGGGCTTGTGAGTTACGCCGTCGCATCAGATGCCTTTACGCGCTATGTCAATGAGATGTGCCACCATGTGCCGATGGTCATTTTCCCCCATGGTACACAGATGAGCGAAGTCCGAAAGAACAAGCCAATCCTGCTTCATGCCATTGTTGCTGTTGCGATGGGTCCATTCGAACCGAGCTCACAAGGCGCGCTGCTTCGAGAACTGTACAAGACGGTGACAGAGAGCGTGTTTATAAATGGCGAGAAGTCACTTGAACTGGTCCAAGCACTCCTTATAGCAGTTAACTTTTATACTCCTCCAGAAAATTTTGAACAGATGACTTTTTTTCAGCTGTCGCAACTGGCAGTGGCTATAGGAATGGACATAGGGATGCACCGGAAACGACAACCAAGGGGGAAGCAGGTCCCAACGGGGAAACCATGTAATTTACACCGTGACTTTATGAAGCAGTCACAGTCTCCGGACCCTGATTCGCCAGAGGTACGGCGGGCCTGGCTTGGGTGCTATTTTACATCTATGGTGTATGTATTTAACCGCATGCAGGTACCGCGCCAGTGACAGCTGACTCTGCTAGGACGTCGAGCGCCCTGCGGCGGCCGAACATTGTTCGATGGCTCCCGTATACGGATGAATGTGTAGAAATCCTCGAGAATTCGCCAGATGCTCTGCCTACGGACAAGAAAATTGTCCATTGGGCTAAATTGGGTAGGATCCTTGAAGAGATCAGTTCGCGGTTCTTCTCGGACGACCTGGGCAGTCTATCATTTACTGATCCCAAGTCGTTATTCACCATGAAAGCGTTCGAGAAGCAGCTGGATCAATGGGGAAGAGAAGCGTCCAGTAAATACGAGTCGCGTAAGCTCAGCTCGCTGAACCACACTCCACCAGCGCTAACGGCTCAGCCATCATGATCCAAGCTCAAGCTATCGTCAATATATACCTCCACGAAAACGCCCTCGATACCATGGGCGAGCACAAACCTGCAGAGGCCGACATCACAGACCCCACCGCAGCCGCCCGCGTAACTGCCCTGAGCTCGACGCTCTCGTCCATACACGAAGCTTTAGACACTGTCACCTCCATCTCGCCAAAACAATTAATTAGCGTACCAAGCTTTACGCTGGCTCGGACGGTGTTCGCCTTCGTTGCACTGATAAAGCTGTACTCGATTGTGACCGCCCCAGACTCGTATATCGGGCAGGTGATTGATCCCACAGCGTTGCGCGTGGAATTCTACATGGATAAGGTCATAGCTCACTATGCTGCTGCCGGATCACTCGCTGGCGGTGTCGCCGCGGGGAAATTTTCAACTGTTATGACCATGATAAGAGGGACGTTCAAGTCGCTCAAGGACCAGGATGGATCTGGCGCGCCTCAAGTCGTGAGAGGGAACACAGCACGGGACGCGGACCAGGTATGGCATTCACGCGTCCCACGATGTTCACCGTCATTAATCATTGCTAATCAGCAGGCTGAAACCTCCGAATCCCAAGCGCAAAACGCCCCAACTCCTCTCCGCCTCCTCAGTGAAGTGGCCACTGGCGGATCAAAACCAAATCAAAGCCAACAACGACATCAACAATCTTCCCATTACAGTTCCCGCACTGCGGCCGGCGTCAACTTCTCAAATACTACCTCCCAAGTATCCTCAGATCTCAACTCTACCACCACACCAAATGCTACGACGCAGCCACCTTTCCCCTCTTGCACAAGTCCACCGAAACTCTCCTCCGAATCACCAACTACAACCAGCACCGATAATAATACGAACACAAATCCCAACTGCAACACTAGCACCGTCACCGGTCCAGGCTCCTGGGCCCGTTATGACCCTCATCCGCACACTCTCCCCCAAGACCCATTCTACCAATCAACCCAATTTGACTCGACCACTACCACAACCACAAGTCCAACCCAGCCCACGCAACCCCCTAGCACAAACACACCGTCCAGCTACGATTTCACAGATCCAAACATCGCCATGACCATGGGCATGCCAATGGACAATAACATGCCCGGCAGTATGAGTATGAGCATGAGCATGGGCACAGGCATAGGGATGGGCATGTACGCGCCCGACCTTGGTCTCGGACTTGACGACCAATTCCTTAGCTCGCTGGGTCTAGGTCTCGAGTTTGGGAATTTGGGCGGGGAAATGCCTGTTTGGATGCCGCAGGGGCAGTGGTCTCTTTGAGCTGCTTTGGCTTCCCCCTTTCTCTCTTTCATCATTATCGCTTGTGTCTTAGAGTAAGTGTTGTGAGGGTGGGATTGGGAGTCAGTTCGTTTAGATCCGTTATACGTGGGATATCTCCGTTCGTACTACTATTTTTGATTGGAGCATAGCTACGGTATTTGAGCTGCAGAGTTAGAGACGAGGTGAAAAGGTGGATTATACAGGTGATCGATACCCCTCTCCTCTTAACAGGTACATATATTTTGTATATAGATAATATAACTCCGCTTATCGCTTATGACACCAGTGAGCTAAATGACAAGGTATCAAAACTGTCTTTCCGTGAAATTGATGAAAGAAAATAAAGGGATTAACATAGGTGAAGAGTAAGTACGAGATTGAAGTTAGGGTGAAGGGGGAGTGGGAACGCTTCGGTTGCTCCCACTGCCTGGAGTTGGGAGACAGACGACAGAAAGATATATTCTAGCTTATTCTTCCCTTTCTGTTCTCATAGCTGGACACAGACCTATCCGTTAGGTTGCCAAGGAATCTAACTGGGTGAAAACGTAGCACACTAGGAAACTGAGTGTCTCCAGGACTTAGGTCATTTGCATACTACGTAGGTCAGACAAGGGTGGACAGCTGTCAAAAATTGTTACTAATCTAACTGATTCACATGAACTGATCATTATGTATGCCATAGCATCACTTCGACAGGTTAAGAAGGTAATAGGTAATTGGTAATTAAAAAGCTAGATACAGTTTGGCTTCAGTGGCCAACTAATGCTCGAGAATGCGCAGACTGCCCTGTACAACGCAGTTTTCCAACACAGAGCCTGGGGGAATGTCGATCGTGCTGCCTTCTGTGGCTACGATGATTACCGTACCTTTCAGGGTCACGTTGCGGCCCAGATTGACGGCTCCAGTGATGGTGAGATGGTCCAGCTCCACGATACGGGGAATGCTGGGAATGCGCTTCTGGAAGTCAGACACCTTCTTGAAGTCTGAGCCGAGCTTGATGACGGGGACACCGCCAAATCGGTTGGGGTCCATGACGAGCTGACCGTGCTCGAGTCGGTAGAGATCGGACTTGACCAGCAGCAAGTCGGAGCAGGTCTTGACGGGAAGGAAGCGACGACGGGGAACGTTGACACCGTGGGCGTTCTTGAAGTGGCGGATGGCGGCACCAACAGCAGTCTCAAGTTGGTAGATGGCCTGGTCGGCCTCACCCTTCTTGTCGGCAGCGATGGACTTCTCGTTGGCGATAATCTCCATCTCGAGCTCGTTCTCCTCGACAACACGCTTAATGGCGCGAAGGTTCATCCAGATGTTGTTGGTGTTGAAGTACTTGAACTTCTTGATGGACTTGAACTCGTTGACGTGCTCCTTGGGCACCTGGGCGATCTCAAGGAGACGGACCTTGCCCTCATAGTCGATGATGGTACCACCCTTGACATCAGCCTTGGTCTTGTCGGTCAATTCCATGATATATTCAGCCTTGGTGTCGATCATGTGCTGCAGGATGCGGGTATCAACAACAGCGCCCAGGTTGTCGGCATTGGACAGGAAAATATACTCAACGCCGCGCTCCAAGAGCTTGTCAAGGGTGCCGGAGTTGTACAGTGATTCAAAGACGTCACCATGACCCGGGGGGTACCAGTCTTGCAGAGGAGCATCAAAGGACTTGGGCGCAGGTAGAAGCGAGTCCTTGATAATCCTGGGGTACCGAGACTGGTTGAAGGTGATGATGTCGACGTTGTGGCCCTGGTACTTCTTGATAATGGATTGTGTGTCCTGGTCGGTGTTGAACGAGTTCATCAAGACAAAGGGGACGTTGACATTGTAAGTGCGGTTCAAGTGCTCGATCTGACGGACGGACAGATCCAGGAAGGACATGCCCTCACGGACCTCGATGACGGACTTGGGGCCGACGCAACCCATGGAGGTACCGAGACCACCGTTGAGCTTGACGACAGCGAGCTTGTTAAGAAACTCGACGGACGATTCCTTGCCAATGTCGTCATAGTTAACGACCTGTGAGGGCTGGGGAGGGGCGATACGGTCCCAGTTGACGACGTTACCCTTGGCCTTGTCGTTAAGGAACCTGCGGAAAAGAGCAAAGAAGTTGTCCATCTCGGCCTCGAATCGTTTGCGCTCATTAGGATCGGGGACGGTCTCAGCGAGAGCATTCAAGGCGTTACGCATCTGGGAAGCGGCAACACTGGTAGAAGCATTTTCGAATGCCTAAAACGTTAGCCCAAGCCCCAAATCCAATGCCGCAGCAATTGAAGGTAGCAAAGCCAAAAGGACAGAAATTGACAGCAAAACAACGCGTCAGACCTGTGTACCGAGAGAGCACAAATGAAGCGCAGTATGCGACATTGCGTCCTGCGAACGGATACCGTAGCCAGAAGCGTGGCACTGTGAATACGAGCAGGGTCTTCATGGAACGCCAACTGCAAGACCAGCAAAAGACCAGAAACGCCGGATATGCGGTCGATTTAGGACCGGCATCCTTCCTGGAAACCGCAACCGGGCCTCATTTGTCTTCCCAGCCTGCCGCTGGAATTGGTTTGACTGAACCGGGAGGGGCAGGACAGACGTCATAGCGGGAAGCGCCTTCCAAGCGCCACGAAAACCACAGAAAGAGTGGACGCAAAGAAACAAAGAACAGAACCTACCATATGAGATTGAGTCTTGCCATGGTGCTTGCCAAACCCCGTGTTCGAGGACAGATGAGTAGGCAGATCTTTTGTGGCCATTGTGTGTGTTTTTGCTGTGTTGTATGCGGAGAAGACGGAAGCAGATATTTAGTCTACTGATAAAGAAACAGCAGTTAGTGTCAAAGGACAGATGAAAGCGACCGAGACCAGCAATAAATAAGACCCTGGCCGGTTCATTGAGTCGACTGAGCCGGGCAGTGGCAGGCTGCCTTGATCCACGTTGCCACAACACAGATGGTGTATTGCTGGTGTCGATCGCGGGCAAAGGAGGGATGACGGCAACAGTGCGACACAAGCACAAGCACAGGTCTCAAGCGGGCAATGGGCATGAAAGAACAAGGACACACTTACTTCCAATGGCAAACGGACAGGGATGTAGAGGCGAAAGCCAAGGGGACAGAGAAGAATAAGAGAAGAAAAGATGGACAGAAGCTTGGAAGATTGATGTGGAAGATGGGTGGTTTTATTGAGAGACCGGGCTATGACGAAAACATCCATCCCCCTTCCCCACTCAGCAGGAGGGGAGCTCTGTGACCGTATTTTACATAGATTACCCCTATAAATAGCCGGCCACCGTGGCCGCGCCGCCGCCCGTAACGGTACGGAACCAGCTATGTGAGCGACATGACAGCGATTATAATAAATGAAATGGGAAAGGGAAAAGCAAGAAGAAACGCAAGAAATAAGAAACATTCCAGACGCATTCGAAAGTCTCATGACCAGCTGGCCCGTACCTGGACTGGTCTCTAGACGATTATGGAAACCGACCGAGCAGGACATACGGGTCGAGACCTAGCCTAGAGTCCTGGCTGGTCGCAGGCCAGGTATAAGACAATCGAAACGATCGAAACAATGGAAACACTTGAAAGATAGCGTTTACTTCTGCTGCATGTTTTTTTGCCTAGAATTGCCCGAAAAATTGCCATCATCATATTCATTTACTATTGACTTATCATCTGACAGCTGTCTGAAACCTCCTTTCCTCGAGTCAAATCTAATCCAGACCGTCAACAAGCTCGAGCTGAGCCCACGCCCCTTTCGCGCCAGCTCCTCCAGGGTTCAATAAAAAGCGATCTCATCAAACTTGCCCCACCGCCTCGTCATCGGAAAGTTGTCAACTGTCAAATTCGAGCAGGAGTCAATAGAAGAGTCAACGATCCTCATTCAATATTGGTCACTCAGCATCTGATATGTGTAGCTGTAGTCTCCATGCAGCAGTCCATCCGCCTTGCATACAAGGACATGCCCAGCTCATAGTTCCTCGCTTGTCGCAGCAGAATGACACAGCGACTATCGAAACCGACCCCCAATCCACTGCCGACGGCCCTGTACAGAGATGTGAGACTGATTATTGGGACTATCACTCGGCGTACTATCAATTCGTACTAGTTTTAAATCCCAATTGCACCTGATCTCCCCTTTTCTTCGGCCCGGCCAGACGGTAATGGCATCCCTGAGCTTGCTGCTCGGCCAGAGCGCGCCAGCTTGGACCCATCTTAAGACTTCTGAGCACCCGTCGGCTTCAAGAAACCGTCGGTGGGTTCCGGTATCCAGGCTGAGGCTAAATATAAAAATCATGTCTCACCCTATGCGGACACCAGCCTGTCAGGTAGCCACGTTATGATACACGGTAACGGCGGTACCGATTTAGGACTTCTAGCCAGATCATCTACAGGCGGTGTACGGAGGGAGGGGTCTTCGGTAGACTAACATTCGCTTCAAGCAAGGTATCTAACAGTCATTATCCAATATCCAACACATCCGCCCATTCTCGCCAAAAAAGCTGCATCAGGTGGAGCCCACAATATCGGTTGTGCACAAACGCAAAATAATAAAAAGCATGCAATATCATCCCTCCAGGCCATCACGCCCCGCTGACACTGCGCTTGCTGAGGAAGCTACGTCGAGGCTTCTTTGAGTCGGGGCTGTCAGTCACCTCAGACGCATTGTCGCCTGCACTCGAATATGCTGTCCCCGGCCGAAGACTGTCTCCGGCTGCCGAAAAGCTGCTCCGGACAACAACCGTTCCGCTGCCAACGTTCACCGTCTTCTCCTGACCAGCCACCGATCCCTGGTCCCCCACGAAAAAGAGTGCCTCGCCCAGGACGTTGTCGGATCCGAAAGTAGAGTGGTCAACTACCCTGATCTGGTACTGCGCATCGGCTGTTGTGTTGTGAACACGGCAGCTCTCGCCCGCGGAGTCGAAGACGACAGGACCGCCTCCGCTCTTGATGGCTTTGGTCTTGAGCACTTCCTTGGCACCTTTCGCACCAAGTGCGCGCACAAGCACGCGGACATTAGCGGACGGAGGATACCCGCTCGCGGACACAACCGAGATCCTGGCGGTTCCGCTTTCGCCCTTGCCACCGATGCTGAGCCGATCGCCGTAATGCGATACGACGCTGCGGGTGCGTGAATGATTAAGGTCGCTCTTCGGCGTAGAGTTAGGAGGCGTGTCCCCGTCTACCAGGATGGCCGACGGAACTTCCTTCTGCTGTTCTTGCTCCTCGTCGCTGGAAGAGTCGTCTCCGCGAATCTTAGACATGATTCCGCGGCCCAAAAACGAGGCTCCCTTGATCACGTTGCCACCAACAAATCCAACTCCCTTGACGGGGGCACCAACAATCTTTCCGGGCGTAGCAAATGTACCGGAGAAAGTAGATGATCCTTGGCGAGAGCGCATGACGTACGTAGGTTTGAATAACAGCTTCAACCTGATCGCGCCCGACTTTCCGTCTAGAGTTAGAGACACCTCTTGAGCCTGGAAAGGTTCCAGCATTTCAAGATTAATCGGCACACCGCCAAGATAATCAGCCTTGTCGCCAAAGTCCCAATCATAGACATCGCAGCGGAGATTGGCACCAATACGGGACTTGATTGGCGTCTCGAAAAACTCGTTCCAGGCAGGATGGAGGGTCTTCTTCTGCACTTTAGTCTTGAAGATTTCCTTATCGTCCAAGCGGAATTTGCAGTACGGATCACTGTATCCGTTGCGGTCGGCAGATGGTAGATCGGCAGCATCCAAGACATCCACACGGAGAGTTCCCATGTTGTTAATGCTTTCTGAGGGATCAAGTTTCATGGTGACGGGAATGTATCGAGCACTGACTGTGACTCTGCTGACCTCTCCATCGGTGGATCGGAGGACAAGCTCTGTAGGGGTGTACAGGATGCGCTGGAGCGTACTGAAAGTGTCGCCTGTGAGTTTGGCCACGATATGTTCGTCATCATCATTGTCGGCATTGACCTTCTCCACAATCCGAAGGGTGATCTTTGAGAACTCAAGTTCACGCACAAACGCATCCCCAACTGGATAAAAAGTCAGTAAACTTCAAATTTCCAGAAATAGTGGAATACTCACTGTCCTCGATCTTAGCCGTCTTAGTGCGGATTTTGGGCGATGACCACACTGGGAACATATAATCATCCATTATGATTTCCACATGCACGTTGCTGCGCGAAAG
The DNA here is from genome assembly GCF_047715535.1 of Aspergillus foveolatus. Classification (NCBI taxonomy): domain Eukaryota; kingdom Fungi; phylum Ascomycota; class Eurotiomycetes; order Eurotiales; family Aspergillaceae; genus Aspergillus; species Aspergillus foveolatus. Next base: position 227,538 of record NW_027396081.1, on the reverse strand, counting down.
GTTGACCTCATGAAGTTTAAACACGATAAAGCCAGATTCTACAAGGTCAGCCCGGGTCAACGACGAAATACAACAACAAAAGGGAGCCAAGGCTTACCGTGGTTGGCAAGGTCGTCCACAGAGATATAAGTTTTGGGGACCTCTTTAATAGACCTAACCGACGCCGTCTCCGAATCTTTAACAGTGCCAGGGCGAGATTCAAGGCTAGGACGTCCATTTGACTGCAAATCTGCAGTCCCATTTGTAGGACCCTTGTTGGAGATCTTCGAGTCCACGCTCCTGGACTTGGAATGGTGGCTCTTGCGTCTGGAATCAGTGCTCTTCCTCGTCAGCCCAGCTGCCTCAGTCTCGGCCTCGGTCTCAGCCTCGGCCTCCTCCTCTTCCTCTTCCTCGTCTTCAGGATTGACGACGGGGATTGTTGGGTAGAAAGCGACAGTGTAGTTCAAAGTTCCCTTGGCACGTTGACCGAGGCGAAGGGAGCTAGATACAAGTTGTTTCTCGTCATCGATTTCGTATTCACCGGCCTCATTCTCATGAACGTAGTCTGCTGCAGAGAGCTCCACCGAGCCAAGTGACCGATCACTTCCAACAGACTCCTCATCCATGACTTCCAAGGTGAGCTTCTCACGAGCACTGTGAATCGGAACGTACACAACTTCGTCCCAATCAGGGTTGAGGTTGTTCCTAAAGGTAACTGTGCGGCCCTTCATGTAGCCAGCCAGCAACACTCGAGCATAAGGATCAGACTTGCCCATCTTTTCAAGGTTGCGCAAATCCGCTGCATCCTTGAAATGGATTCGCATAACTCCAATTGGATCGACGTAGCCGGCGCTTCCTGCAATGCCTCCCACCGCAACGGGCTTCCAATCTAAGACTAGTTTGGCACGTCCAGACTTAGCACCGTGGAGATGGAACCACTGGTGGCCTTTCTCCATCATTTTGAGCATGTCATTCATCTTGATCTGATAGGAACCGAGGATGGGGTCCTTGACTAGATCCCTGTCGTCCTTGATTACCAGTCCAAGCCGGGCAGTCTTACGGTCAGTGACCAAAAACTCCTTCGAGGCATTTTGGAAGATAGGGTTGTTCGTTCGCTTGAGTTTGTTGGTTACGTGGATCTCTTTGCCGTTGAGTAAAAGAACGCCGTATGGGTTCAGTTGCCCAACCAAGCTCCTACTTCCGTCCAGGTCCTTGGCTTGTTCAACTGTGAATCGAGCGATACCAGTGTTCAGCTCTGGGGGCGGTTCAATCTCACCGTTCTCCAGTTTTCTACCCTCCAAAACGGGGAAGAATCGAATATCTGCATGGATAGAACCCCGGGATCGGCCGCTTGCCAAGACTTCGAGGTATACACTTTCATGCTCGGGCTCCTGTTCAAGCTTGTCCAGGGCGAAAGTTGCGGTTCCCAGCTCCTTGTCCTTCCGGAATTCGTTCCAATCGTAAGGTTGGATAGTCAAAGTGTCAGAGAAGGAGGTGATAATCACGTAGATAGTCTCGTTCCATCTTGGGCTATCCGTATCTTGTATGGTCTTAGTGCGGCCAACTTCGGTCCGGTTGTTCAGAGATACCACTGCGTACGGGTCAGGAGTACCAGCGAACTTGTCAGGGTTCTTTAGCTGGCGCGCGCCGTGAAGAGTTACGGCAACAACACCGATTGCCTGATCAACAGCGTTTCCAGCAAGCATCTTGGCGATCTCAATCGGGAAAACGTTGGGCTCATACATCATCGGACCCAGATTGGCGTGGATCTGTTCTTTGATAAAACTCTCCAGACCAGGGATGAAGTTGATATCGAAACCGAGGGTATCGCCACCGAGAGGCTTGCAAACATAGTCAAGCTCCGGCCGTCCCAAAAAGCAGACATCAACCCGTTCAATATGCGGGAAGGGAATCTGAAGCTTCACCTTAACTCTCATGAGACCGCTGCAAGCCATATCCTCAACAATGACATCAAGACCCTTGCTGACTACGCCTTTACCAACACGGACTTCCAAGACAACTTTGGGATTGATCTTGTCTTTGACCTGGCGGGCAGTCAAATCCATGGTATCATTAGGCGTGAAGCTGAATTTCCAGTCCATGATGACAGTGTCAACTTCGGTCTTAGGGTAGGTCTTGACGTGCTCCAACCGAGGGGGTTTGCTGCCTAGGATGAATGTCTTCAATCGTATGCTGTCCAGGAATGCTGGAGTTGACGTGCTGAGCACCTGATCAACGGAATTGATGATCGTGTCGCACATCACTGGTGCATAAATGGGCCAGAACTTGACCAGGAAACTGTTGATCCACTCCAAGCTCTCGGTATCGGTTTCCAGGCGTTGCTTCGCCATCTCGCGGTTAACGTCATCGCGGAAATTCCGCCGAACTCGCCGGATCGAGGTTCGATAATAGGTGCCACAAGCGGCCATGATAATGAAGACCCAAGCCAGTCCACCGCCTAAAACGGCGACAATCCATGATGATAAGCACGCAAAAACAATGACGCCGGCATTGTGATACCAATCTAACACACAGTTAGTTTATATTGTGGTACAATTGTCCGAAGCGACATACCGCCAAAGAACTTTTCGTCCAGTTTAGCCTCCAAGAAGGTCTGATGGTCCAACAATGTTGCTTCATCGTGCTCTTCTTGAGTTTCCTCATGAACGAACCGTGGAGCCCAGCCCGTTCGTTCACGCGCCCAACGCTGCTCATCGTCAACCTCCTCCTCTTTCTTCTCTGCTGCAGGTTCCTGGGATTTTTCATCCAGTAACGAGGTTGCGGATTTCGGTGGAGGAAGATCATACGGGGCGGGGGCGCCATCGTCCTTTAACCAGGATATCAATAAGCAAATGTCGAAGGTACAATTGAATGCACGCGCCCACCTTGTCTGTGATCACGCCGATTGCCCTCGGTTGCCGGTCATGGTGAAAGCCCGGGGGAACGCGCTAGCGGAACGAACGATGAGTGTCAGTGAACATAGCCTCAAGCAGACATATTTTCCAATCAAAGACGTACAGATTCAGCTTCGGCGGCCTTTTCTTCGGGCGATGCGTCTGGGTTGAATTGGTAAGCTGGTAGACCCGCTTTCCGGGTCTCTTCAACCAGTTTTTTCTCGACGGTTTCCGGTTGGATGTGCGACTGGGGATCTTGAGAGGCAGCCTGGGCGGTCTCGATAGCTCCTTGTTGCTTCAACTCCGTAGATTCTGCATTTTGAGAAGTCATGGCTATTGCTGAGTCTCCGGCGCGCAGTCGCCCACTGCAGTTCAACTCAGCTGTATAATTCGAGGGGCGAAGTCAGCCAGGACGCTCGTAACGTTTTCGATAAACTAGAAGCGTAAGAAACTGCACAGCTAGCAATTGAGAAACAGAATAAAAAAGAAGCACAGAAAATCGAAGCGCGGCGGAAGAACGGTGGGTAGATTCGGGAATAGGTTGGTTGCCTTGCCGCTGAGGAGCTCGGCAGCGGGGAGGCTGGAGTGTGGCAGGCTCGAACGATGGAAGGATACGAGTCGAAAAACTCGAAACTGGGAATCGTGAATTACTCACACAAGTTGGGTGTATGATAATAATGATAAACTCAAGTCTGCTGGCGGGTGACTCTGGCCTCTGACAACTGGCGAGTGTTTAGGAGACGGAGATACGGAGCAGAGGAAGGCCAGGGGAGGAAAGAGGAAAGTGGAGAGGATGAGGGGGGGGAGTGTTCAGGGCAGCCGAAGAAAAGAAAGAATAAAGAGAGGAGCCACTCTGACGACGCAAGTGTGGCTCTAAGGGCGCTCAAGCTCATAAATGGGGAAATAATATTAAGCGAAATACAGGCAGTAAGATAATGAGCTGGAGCCAAGCTGGTAGGTAGTGATAGTAGTGACGTCGGTAGAGAATCGAGGGCGTCTCCAAAAAGGAACGCTAAATGACCTCGACGGAACAGGGTAACCTCAACCTTGGACCTCACCTCGGGATCTTAGCCTGGGGGAGCTCTTCGCTCTTTACGAGCCTTGATTTGCAGCAACTTTCAGTCAATTGGCTCAATTTTCTGGACACAATTTACATTCGAAAGATTGTGCGCGATCAACCGGAGATCGGCAATGTTGTTCATGGTTATTATCCTTGATAGTGTTCCCGACTCCATATAAGATCGCATTACGTTTTAAGCGCTGATGGATCGCCCAAATTAGTGGACGCCGGACTCGGTCTATTGACTGCACCGCCACGCCCCCATGCGCCACACATGCTCCGTCCTCTCGCGGATACCTATTGATAGCTGAGAGAAGTAGACCAACTGGCTTAGTCTGGCCGCATATATGGCATGACATTCCCAATCATCGATGTATCGATGTATGCTGGAGATCGATGTACGGAATCTGTCCTTTTATTCTGTTGTTGGACCGGAGAGTCTGTCTCCTGCCAAGCAGTCCAAGAGTCTGTACATTGTCTGCACATTGTGGGGGTTCCAGAGTTGTGCCTCTTCAGGTTTTGACTTTGGATGGTCGAAGTTCGGCCGAGGTCGGTCTCGTCGGGCTTATCAGCAGTTGTGGCTGAGGCCTCTCCAGCATTCTCAGCCGCCGGATTTTATCCCACAGCTATGGAGGATCGGTTCCACCTGTGCGTCAAATTGGCAGAACGCATCCGTTCTGCGGGCGTTCAACCTGGAGCCCAGTCTGCTTGGAGCGGGTGAGATTACTCGGTTTACTGCCCATAAACGTCTCATTCCAGGCTCACACGTGGCATGCAGAACGCGTTGATCGAGTCGTTCGAGTGCACATTTCGAACGCACATTGCGAATGCACATTTGAGTCTCGACGATCCTCACGCAAAGTCAATTCGATCGAGATCTCCCGTGGGTCCCTGTCGCTTAGTCTCGTCCACCATTCCCACCATGACATCTCTACCAGCCTACAGTTTTTCAGTCCTCAGCATGCCACGGCCCAGCATACCAGGTTCTTGATCGTTAGTTCGTTTACCTTCCCCAGGGCGACCGACGAATCTTTCCCGCAGCCCCGTCTTTCTCGTATTGCTACGATTTTTGACTCGTCAATACTGCTCAGCTGGCATGGATCAGATAATCGTTATTCAAGATCCCAGAATGAGTGTGGCCGTGCACTTTGCCGATGGATAGTTCATTTCATAAAGGTGTGGTTGGAAATTGTTCCGCGGACTGGACGATCTCGAATGCAGTGCAGCGTGCGATGAGAACGCCTCTTGCGTAGCGCCTGGGCGTGCCAATCCACTGAACCACTGCGACAGACGTACGAGGGCGTAAAGCTGCAATCTTCTGTACTACCCGGAGTCAATCCCCCGGTGTCTGACTCTCCGTCATCCCTAATCCTCCCTACTTGGTCCTTCAAGCCGATCGGTGAAGACTTTTTCAGCTCCAGCAAAAGTAATTGGAAGCAATCACTACGCCTTGCTGCTGGTAGCACGTAACCAAGGTTGAGTGCGCATGACCAGATAAACTAGGCCATCTGCAGCGCAAGCTATCAGCTACCTAGACTGGCTGCCCCGCCTTCTACTCGGCATCCCTGGTCGCAGTATCGTCCAATCTATGCTCTTATTGTTGAGTAGGGCACCGCCTTGTGTCCATCGAGCATGGATACACTCTTAAATAGTTCCCCTACCCCGTCTTCGGCTCGCCGTCTTCAGCTCGCAACATCTTCTAGAACCCGGAATAAACTCATGTCAAGAAAGAGCAAACTTCCAGGAATATATATCCTCTGAGAATCCACTCCAGGTGCGCAGACTAAGACCACAGTTTAACGGGTACAGCAGGTCATTCTGGTGCCGAATCAGGGGCTTGGTCGTGCTCTATTGAGGGACTAGTTCCCTGGCATTGTGACAAAGTATTTGAGAAACTAAGTTGATGGACAGCCTGCAAGAATACCTACGTTGTTGGGTATGTGTCCGTTTGCCGCATTCACAATATGTTTCAATATGTGCTACACCAATAAAATACCGTGCCCAACCCCAGCAGAAGCCGCATCAATCCGGCCAGGACTGATGACGGGGGTGCTCTACTACACGTCTCACAGAAAGTTGGGATCCCCAGATACTAAGAAGGCCTCGACCGTTCGGAGACCGTTCGCACCACTACCATCGCCGTCACGTGAAAGTACAGAATAGGCGGCCGGGTTGACCACCTTCAATCTTGTCCTCAGACCCATGGTCTCTTCTGGGATATTGACGGGAGATGGCTGCAAAAGCCGCCAATAGGCAAAGTTGATGGCTGAGTTGCGTTGGTGCAATCCGCAGGCATCAATCCACACATACATACTAACGCGGCGATACGTCACGAGATATTGCGAATCGGCATCGCTCCTAATTTATAAGGAGGAGGAGGATTGGGATGATCTGTGACGGAAATGCTCGCCCTCTTTGGCACAATGGTTACTTGACTCAGATTGCTACCCTTTGAACGATTATGACCGAATTCCCAACGCAGCATCGACAACTCGCTCCAGGCCCTTCTCCACAATGCGAAATATCCCCAGATGATTCTCCGATGGAGGAGCGCCGAGGCTCCGGTGATTCCGGCAAGAAGCAGCAGCGGGCTTCGATGGCATGCATAGCTTGTAAAAAGTCGAAGCGAAAGGCAAGCATCTCGTCCAGCGAGACTAAACTGCCTAACACACGCAGTGCTCCGGCAAGCAGCCATGTGACACCTGCCGCACCCTAAATAGAGATTGTGTTTTCGACGAAACGCTTGACCAGCGCCGCCGCGTGGCAGCCAAGCGCACAGCTGAAGAACTGGACTACTACCGCGGCTTGTATAACGATCTTCTCAGGGCAATGCGTGAGGAGGACAGATCGTCTGCCATCGAACTGGTGGACATGATCCGACGAGACGCTACCAACGAAGAGTTACGCCATCGCATTGGGAGCATTCTCAATGTTACTGGGAGAAAAGGTGATGAGACGGCAGAAGCAGTCAGCAACCTCGAGGATATACAGTGCATGATCAACGAAGATTTCATGCAGTCGTGGCGGCCCCAAGTCATGGACATACAATATCTCTGTGTTGATGCTCCCTATCGAGTCCCCGCGCAGCCCTGGACGAACGTCACGACCGACTCTGATCTCGTCTCCCATCTCGTCTCGCTTTATTTTACATGGGACTATCCGTTCAATACCTTTCTGGACCGCGATGTTTTTCTCAAGCATATGATTAGGGGGAATATTAACTCGGAGTTTTGCAGCCCCTTCTTGGTGAACGCGCTACTCGCGAATGCATGTGTAAGCCGCACTTTGCATGTAACAGACAGGTGTTAACACGTTTAGCATTTTTCAGACTACTCGGAAGCATATGCCCAACCGGGCGATATAATGAGCAAGGGGAATGACTTTCTGGCTGAGGCCGAGCGGCTAAGAGAAATCGAGCCTCCCAGATTATCACTCACCTACATACAAGGAATCCTCCTGCTACATGAAAGGTAGGTGATTCAAATGTTTTCCAGACTGTACTATGCTGATTTCGCTAGATACTCCCTTTGCGGTAAGAATGATTGCGGGTATAAAATGCTGCATTTGGCCATTTGGACTGGAGAGGCCAAGGGACTTATTGGTGAAAGGAAGCCAGCCCTATCGAGCAACGAGTTCCCGGAGGATATGGATGCGTCACTAAGGCGGACTGCTTGGGGTTTATTCCAGATTGATACGTGTGTCTTACTCCCTGCTCTTATGTGTCCCGAACTAACCCAGTAGGAATGTGCACACCGGCTTCCTACGATCGAGTCTTATAACCAAGATCAATTTCGAACGGCCTAACAGACATGACCAAAATACTCGTTGGTTGCCGTACCCCACAAGTGGAGAGCCAAAGGAGTCATTTCTCAGTGAGTACTTCGACATATCGTGCAATCTGAGCGAGATCGCGCGGGACATGTCCCACTGCCTCTTTGCGAGTCACGGAAGAGCACCGTCTGCTACGGAACTGATCAGGATCAAGGAGGTGTTGTTCCGGAGGCTGCGCGAATGGACGGAGGGATTGCCCGCCCACTTCAAGCGAGACGACGAGGTGCCGCCGTACGTACTTGTCATGAAAATGCGGTATCACACTCTCATCATCATCCTTCTACTGTTCCATGCCGAGGATGAGATCCTGGGTCCCGCCACGGAAGGTCTCGAGACCCCGGAAAGCCTAACGAGTCCCAGCCCGCTGCTAGAATGCAACAAGCGTGACACCATTGAGTCGGCAGCGCGAGCAATAGCGACACTTGTGCGCATCCAGCGACAGAATTACGGCACGGCTCATGCTCACCATTTCACCATGTACGCTATCAACCTGGCTCTCTTCGTGCTAGTGGAACGGCAAGCCAAATTTGACATCCTAGACAACGCCTTCCTCTTCCTTGCGAGTGTTTTTGCTAGTATAGCAAGTCGGTCCCAATTAGGGCGGAATCTGTTTCATCTATTCCGCCAGAGTGTCCGCGCCAAGCGCCAAGGTAGTCGAATCCGCCATTCTACCGCGGTCAATGATGAGATGAAGACTTTGTTCGACGAGGAGTGTACATTGCCGTCGGTATTTGACGAGTTTGCTAATGGGCTGGAGAAGTTGGACGCAGACGAGCGGTATCGCGTGCTGGGACATGGTCCCCGGGGGCCTCAGGCTACCACTTCTAGCAGGATTAACCAGCCTGTAACAAGTGAGTGGTGCCGACAGTATCCACTATCTGACATGCTTAACCGCTACGAGAGTTTGAGCTGCGGTCGGCTTTACGGGATAGACTCAATGTAGGACCTGGAAAGCTGATTCTAGCAATGGGTGGTTTCCTCTGGATCGTGAATCGCGCTGTGCGACCGCAGAAACTTTGATTGCTGTGATTTCCCGCATTATACTTCCTGACGAATGACAATTCTTCTCAAAAGATGGTGCCACTCAGTCGTCACTGCCACGATCATCATAGCGCCGGCTCAATGACATCATGCGTACTGTAGCCGCCTGCCCGAACCTGGAACCTTCAGCACTCGAACAGCGTACGGCACTTGTGCAGTCCATTTACCCCTCTGTGTCCCCACACACTGAAGGTCCTCATTTTGTTGCGTTTGCAACTCAATAACAACATTACGGCCCTCTATTTGGGCTATCTCAACTTCGTGGGCGACTGTAATGGACGAACCTTTCCGCTCCAACCGTTCCTCCAGTTCTGCAGCCAACCCGAATGCCGGTAGCCTGAGCCCGAACCCGGCGGTTCCGGCACCCGAATGGATGTGGAGGAACGCAATGAGCGCTTCAGCTGCACCATCAGACCCAACCGTGCCGAGCTACACGCCCTATCCGTACGGACAATATCCCGACCTGAATGCTTCGCTCCCTCTGCCGCAATCCGAGGGGGTGAAGGCTCCAAAAATCGCTATCCCGCGCGCTACAGCGGCGAGAACGACTTTCCAGCGGCGTCGGTCAGCGCGAGCCTGCGAGCCATGTCGGCAGCGAAAGGTAAAATGCGACGCGGCGCGGCCAGTATGTCACAAATGCCGCGAGCATGGATTGGAATGTTCGTATATCGATATTAAACGGATCCGGGATCAGAAACAGCTAGGTCTACTGAGAGAGAAAGTTGAGCAATACGAGAAGTTGTTGAAGCAGCTAGAGACGGAGGCGGAGCCAACAACTGCACAACTGATCAGAAAGACGTTGTCGGTGCGTGATCCGAGTACTTTTAATGGCAAAACTAACGAAGTAGGCTTCTGCGCAGCCCCCGTCAGATGATGGGGCGGAAGAAGATGATAGTGACGCTGACTCGGCCACATCGCAAGGATCTTTAGAAGATATAGACTTGGTCAAAGAGGATTTGAATCGCAGCGACAAAACGGTTGCAGTTGGATTCTTCGGGAAGAATTCCGAGATTGCGTGGATGCAGAAGCTTGAGGATGTATCAGACCAACAAGAGCACGGCCTGTCGGACGGAGAGAAGCCTACTAGCAAAGATATCCCCATCAATTCGATGAGTTACCATCTCGATGACCTCTCCATTCCGTTCCCCGACACGGTCAACCCCTACGCAGTGCCGGAGAAGGAATTGGCTGACAAGTACTTCAACGCGTACATGGAGTCGGTACATCCATCATTCACCGTTGTTCGGAAGCGAACTTTCACGACGCAGTACGAACAGTTCTATAAGAAGAAACATTTTCACCCGCCGCGGAAGTGGCTGGCTGTGCTGAACATGATTCTAGCGCTGGGCTGTCGGTACTGTAGGCTGACTAGCAAGGCCGTGGCAGGTGAGAGGGATACGGACGACACGGTGTTTCTGAACCGTGCTAGACTACTGTGTCTGAGTGGGAATGTGTTGTTCGAGCATGATGATCTCCAGCAGATCCAAGTGATGTTGCTAGTTGCGGTCTATCTTGTTGCGTTGGGGCAGGTAAACGGGTATGATGTGTACCCACTGTTGCAATCTTGAAGAGTTCTGACAACGTGCGCTGTAGTGGATCGAAGTTCTCGAGCATGGCCCTCCGCTCTGCTATCTCCCTCGGTATCAATCTTCGCTTCGAAGATGAGAAGACCCCTGCAGCGTCGAAAGAAGCTCGAACTCGCCTGTGGTGGTCCATTTTTCAGATCGAACATATCGTAACCTCTATTACGGGCCGCATCTCTGGCTGCAGCGAAGGGCTTAGTGCAGCCCTCCTCCCAATCCCATTCAATGAAGAAGGCGCAGACCGTAACCCAGGTCTAAGCGAAATCTTCCGCGACCGCAACCTCCAATGCAGCCGGCTGCAGCTCACACTTTTCCAGAACCAGGAACAAGCTGGGTCTGCCGCAGCGTGGTTACGGAAATGCGAGCCCTCCCCGACACTCCTCTTTCACATTATTGTCGATCTCAACATCATCGCACAAGCCGTCATCAACAGCATCTACAGCATTCAGGGACTTCGCCAGTCCGCGGTTCAGCTTGAACAGCGCCTCCTCAGGCACTCCGAAAGCATGGATAATTGGCTACGCAAAATCCCCTATTATTATCGCTTCTTTATCTCCCCAGAAGACGATACCTTCCATCTTCCCCCCGGAGCGAAAGAGGCAGAATCAGACTACACCCGCGAACGCATCACCTTAGCCGTCTACTACTATAGCGCCCGCATCACCCTCTGCCGTCCCTGCCTCTCGCACGCCCAGAGCCCAACCGCCTTCCAGAAATCGAGCGACTCGAATTCCCGCGCCAACTTCCGCGCCCTCATGACACACACATGCCTCCGCTCCTCGATATCGCTGCTATCCATGCTCCCCGAAACTCCAGACACCGCTTGGCTGATCTCCGTCACACCCTGGTGGTCAATCCTCCACTTCCTCATGCAAGCCATTACCGCCCTACTCGTCTCCCTCGCAACCAAATCCGTTGAAAAAGTAGCCGAAAATATCCCACAGGTTGATAAGGGCACACCGGTTACTAAGAGCAGTGTGATATCACAGACAAGTAAGGCTCTGCGCTGGCTGCACCACCTTGGCTTCAGCAGCCTTGCCGCTGCTCGCGCGTTTACGTTGTGTGAGAGCTTCGTGCGGCGAATGGATCCGAGCTTAGGTTTTGACTTGGGGGATTTAGCCTCTAGTAAGGACTTTCCTAGTGAGGGCGGAGATGTTGATATGTTTGGGGTTGGGGCTGGGGCTGGGGCTTTAGAAAGCGAGGGGGTGCTGGATGGCTTGGCGATGGTTGATGATGGTTAGTTTCATATTTGCACTGCTAGCTTATGCATTATTTTGGGTTGATTTCCCTGGTGAAAAGGATCTATGAGAGTATGTGGAAGGGTATAGCGTTGCATGATGCTTCTATATCAATATCCCTTATTAAGCTGGCATGTCTTTTTCGGCTCATGTATAGAACTGGACTCAGATATATCGATTTGACAGCGGCTTAATCGTTCAAAAATGTAGTGGATTAAGGCTTCCATACTGCCCAAGTGAGACTCCACCCGACAACCTGCATCAAGGCCTGGTGTAGGCGCCTCTGCTTGAAGAAATCTGGTAACAGTACACCAAATACGACGAAAAATATGTTCTTTACTAGTAGACAACCACATTTGTATATCACTGGTGTCTTTTATGGGTCGATACACTGTCGCTATGACTAATTAAAGCAAAAAAAGACTGCCTTGTATGTACAGCTAGGACTAGGGTTAAACGTTGTTCGCAAGGCACGCCTCACCCGTCCACTTGTTGGAGCTGGCAAATAACCGTGACCAGATACGTAGGACCACGGACTCACTTAACTCCGGAGTCATGACCTGAGTAGAGAGCAACTGCGTACAACTGAAGTATCCAGTATGTCTAGGGCAGTAGACATAGTGTGGCATGGTACCGTCGAGCACCGAATCTCTGTGAGGACTGCGTGCTTAGATCTCATTCACTGTGCATAACCTTTTAGCGCAATCTGGGTGCTCTAGATTTTCAAATATGCTTCTCGCTTACAGAGAATAAGGCAACAAGATTCCAGTTATAAGGACCGGAAACTGCGGGGTGTGGGTGGAGGGTAGATATAAATTTATTGATGTCGTATGTCGACTAAATGGTATGGTTGCTCTCAACCTTAACGTTTATCGGCCCAGCCCTACTTCAACCAATTTTGTTGAATAAGACTCCACAGGCTACTTGAAATAGCGAGTTAGTCGACTTACGTACAGGCGGTAGGTTAGAATTCGACCTGTCGCCCTCGCCAAAGCCTGTTTCTGGAAGGCTGTCTACGCACCATCGTACTAGGGTAGCAATGGAGCCTATTGTCGGAAACTCTAGGTAGAGTGGGTCTAAGCATTGCCAGCGGGAAGTTTATATCCTCATCACGGCCAGGCAATAGCACTGATTCATCGATCCCGCACTACTATGGCGATGGAAGGGCAGCTGACGGGGTCACCAGTATATGGCTAATCACGATAGTATGCCAAGGTTTATTGCTTTTCGCGCCTGCCCTTCCGTTCTTGTGATTGTTCTGGGGTCTTTCCGGAACGGAGATTCCAACAAGTTGCGTAGGTGCCCAGTCGCCAATGAGACACAGAGTCAGTAGACTCGGGTTTGCTTCTCTAAAATTTGCCTTGAACGAAGGCAACCGAGATACTGGCCCAGACCTAGTCGAGAAGTTAGCATCCTCATATACGAGACATGGCCAAGATGGTCCGATTTAGTTCTCTCGTTGGAGTTAATGATCCAGTCTGCACCCTTGATGAAGGCTCCATCACTCCCCGCCGAAACATGCTCCAGTAATCAAGAGAGCTATCGGCAGAGCTCTAGCCCAGGAGAAAAAGAGACCCCAGATACTGGGGCAGCGCAAGCAATGGGAAATCTCTGTTCATATTCCATAGGTCGTGACCGTGAGAACAGATGTAAAGGAGGGCCTGAACAAGGTATCACGTTGGATCAGAATGGAAAGCGAGGTATGGAGCCAAATATTGTGTAGTACCCGCTAATAGGAAGCATCGAGGGCCTGCGTAGAGCATACTTGGAGATTAGAGCGTATATCAGAAGCCATCGAGTAAGGCAGGCCGGAATTGGTTTCCATACCACGTGACGTGGGAATGACTTATTGTCGGAGCATGGGTTCCTCCCCTGTCCTTGGGGTGCCCGGTCTGCACAGTCTTAGTCAGTATCTCATTAGTATTTAGCCTAGCTTCCTTGTGCATCCGCACCCCTGAATATCAGACTCCTTCATGCTTCCACACTTATCAACCGGCGAACGCTCATCCTTACTAATCAAGATCCAGCACCTTGCTCGTCCAATCACATGGCGCGATCACACCGCCATAGGCGATTGCAACTATCTATATTAATTGAACTGTCTACAGATATCGAGAATCTTCTCTCTGAAGCTCTCGAAAAGCTATAATTACCTATACAGATCGTAGTTAGGAGATCAAGACCTTCAATACAGTCATTCGTTGAAAATATCAATTACATGGCCAGAATTGGCACTAGTAACCACCTCAATAGCCAACAGTTATGAGCCCGGTCCTCAGGCCCCGAGAGCCTAATACAGAAATAACATGCATCACTCACATTAAGAAACCTCACGCGTTCGAATCCGGCATAAGGCTGTTATAGAAACTACAACATGATATAGCTGTGCCCGTGAGCGAAGCCAATAAAATACCTAGAAAAATAGGGGCTAAGCAGGGACTTCCTAGGAATAGGAAGATTGATATATCAAATCCAGCATGCAGCGAACAAAAAGTCCGTACACGCTGAGGGGGTGTGACAACCAGAATAAAAGCCCTTACTAATAAGAATTGACCCTTTTTGGTGTAGTGGCAAAATCTCTCATGACTCTTACCGCCCTAGCGGCGGACTGGGTACTGCCGGCAGTTGTATCTTTTAGACTGGAGATCGAATTGCCTCCGTGCTTCTTCATTCTCTATTTCTACAGTGGATCGTTGCTTGGCCGTATGATGGATGTTAAATCATGCCTCTGACTGCCTACAGAGCCCGGATATCCGGCAGGGCGACTGGTCCGGGCTTTGTCAAGCTCGGCCATTCGACCTCCGTCGCCCGTTCGCGCCCAGCAGCCCTGAGCAGACTCGCCGCAAGGCCAGTGATAGCTCGGCGGTACAATTCTAATGAGACTCAGGTTTGTTCAATTTGACAGAAGCAAAAGTTTGCTTGCTAATTAGCCTGCATCCCACAGAGCTCAGTTGGCGACTCGTTGCGAAAACCGCAGTCCATTGACGATATTCGACTCCAGACCGAGTTTGAGAAGAACAAAGACATTAGAGACTATCTGCGAAAATGGCAGGAGATTACGCCGAACACTCTGGACCCAGTTCGCAACATCGAACTGTCGGAGTCGTCGCAACCATGGACGGGGAATATGTTCACGTTCGGCTCGGACCTGGATGACGCGGTTGACGATAAGCTGCGGCTGACAGACGAGGATATGTCCGGCTTTGCCCATATTGCTGATGAGGGAGAGGGTGTATACGACTACCTGCAGCCTGGAGATCTTGTGGTGTTTAGGATGTATGTGCCCTTCTGCAGCGCTCGGAAACCGCTAACAATCGGCAGCTCCCACGAAATATTGAGATACGGTATCTACGTTCGATCCATCAACAAACAACATCAATTCTACACCCACAGAGGGAAATGGCGGATCGCCGACACTAAAGATGTCGACTTTGTGGTGAGGGGATTTGTGAGCCCCAAGTCTGTCAGGCGTCTGCACCCGTATTTTCCGGATACCACAGCCGAGCTGTTAGGCGAGATTCAATCGACAATTGAAGGGGGAGTACCACGCGAGGCAGGCGCGCGCCTTCTTGAGAAGTTGAATGAGTTTGACGCGCAGGTCCAGGCACTGTACCGGGCGAACTCAATTCGATTCGATAATATCTACGAGGTGGTGGCCCACCCAGAAAAGCAACTGCAAATGACCCTGGACGAGCTGGCCTGCAAAGCGCTGGAGATCGAGCCCGACCAAGTCAATGATGTGATCCGTTATGTTGTCCATCGCTCATGCCGCCAGTTTCCTTTTCTGATAGACAATGATCGAAGCTCTTTGTTCACCTTCCAATATGTCATCTTTCCCACCTCCGTCGCGACCATGCTTACAAGGGTCACGACTTGGGTCCGCGAGCACCAGTCATTTCTCGTTGGCTCTGTGACTGCAAATAGCGTGAAGTCGCATCATCCAATGGTGACATTTATTCAAAAGGCGCAACGATTGATACGACAGAGCCGGGTTATCCGCTCGCCGACCGTGATGGCTTGCGTGGGCCCATCGGCACAGCGCTTCGCTCCCGAGGGTGCTGGCATCTCGCAGGTGGTTCGGAAGGTGTCAAACGAGGCCTTCACCAGCTTCAATGATAATGATAGGCTAATTATCCGATTCCTCCAGCTCTGGTGTATCCCCCCTAAGAGGATGAAATCGGCCGCTCTGCAATCGGCTGGATCGCATATAATGCGCGCAACAGGCATGTATTCCGCAATGGAGCTGAATTCAGGGTCGGCCCCTCTTTTTTTGCAGGAACTGGGGGTTTTTGCGCCATGGGAGAACCTACGCCTCCTGGATCAAGACCTGAATCTCTCGCCATACCCCCCTACCTCGGACCAAATGTGGAGTCAGGTCCAGGGTGAAACCCAGAGTTCTCGTAGAAATCGTCTAGGTGATTCAATGGCCGCACTGCGAAAGGACTGGGGCGAATTGTCCGTGTATTGTGTCGATGCTATCGATGCGCAGGAGATCGACGACGGCGTTTCACTTGAGCGCATCCCGGGGTCTGACGACTCTTTCTGGATTCACGTTCATGTCGCCAATCCATCCTCATATGTAAACGTTGGCCATCGTATTATTGAATATGCAGCTGCCCAGCTGCAAACCCTCTACGTACCGGAAAGGACATATCCTATACTGCCACCATCTTTGACACAGGAACACTTCAGTCTCGCCCCTGGTCGGCCTTGCTTGACATTCAGCGCCAAGATGAATCTCCAGGGCCAGGTTTTAGAGACGAACGTGACTAATGGTGTTGTTCGAAATGTCAAGTACATCACACATGACAAGCTGCGCAGTGTGTTTGGAGTCGAGGCTGATAACTCCATGAAACCACTGACTGTTGGAGGGAAAATTCCGGAACGGTCCCGTCCGGACCTGCAAGATACATTAACGCCTGAAGACGAGAACACGTTCCACACTCTACGCCAGCTTATGCTAGGGTTCCGCGAGTACCGCCGCCGAAACGGCGCAATGGAGTGGCCCAACAACATTAACACACCTGTCTCAATGACAGTCGGAAGACGCCCGCTAGATCCGCCCTCGATGGAAGTCACCCATGGAGGCTATTACATAGGCGACCCAATCATCCAACTCTGCCCTCAGAAAATCGACCCCCATGAGGTCCTGGACTTGTCCAAACACGACCTCGTCTCCCTGCTCATGAACCTCGCCTGCTGGGTCTCGGCCAAGTGGCTCGCCGAGCGCAACATCCCAGTCGTGTACGACGGCACAAACTACCATCCGGAATACCCTCCCTTGACTCGAGAGAACATGTCCGAGTACGGTGGACAGGGATTCTTCGAACTCGCCGCGCCAAGAGGTGTTTCATCCTCCCGCCCAATACACCACGTTCCACTGGGACTCGATGCCTACGTAAAGTCAACTAGCCCGCTCCGCCGATACAGCGATCTGCTAGCGCACTACCAGATTGAAGCGGCCCTCCGCTTCGAACATGAGCACGGGCGGCGTCTCGACGCCTCCAACCCCGACGACGCGAAAGCCCTCCCGTTCTCTCGTGAGGACGTCGAAGAACACATTTCACGGTCCCGATGGAAGAAAAATCGCCTGCGCGCCATCGACCACGGCTCGAAACAGTTCTGGGCATGCATGCTCCTCTTCCGCGCGTTTTACTTTGCAGAATGTGCCCTCCCCGAAACTTTTGAGTGTCTCGTGCACAGGCCGTTCAGCCAAACGGCGATGGTGGGAACGCAGTATGATAACGGGTTCTTGGGCGCTATTACTTCGTTGGGTGTGAGGTGTGCAATCATTGTGCCGCCTGAAGTTAAGGATGTTGATGTCTTGTCTGTTGTCGAGGCCAAGATCACGAGCGTCAATCTCGCACGGTGTCTTGTCACCGTGCAGGCGACAAGGCTCGTTAAGCCGTTCAAGCGCGTGGGAGAGTGGGCGTGACGTTGTGGCTAGCGAGGTTTCCAGCGGCAGTAGGTGACCCTGCTAGGGATCTACTACTAGAAGGGCCGACGGCGTATAGAGTATGGAAATATGCCTTGTTTGCTAATGTATATTAGACCAACTACTTATAGACGAATTTGTACAACACTCACGATGAGACTCTAGAAGCCCCATCAATTCATACGCATACCTATTCGTGCTCGCAAATTCACTATTGACGACACCTCTTTAAGATATTGTAGGCTGTAGGCCACAGTAATTACGAAGAAGGTAGCTGTACCTCTGGAATTATTAACAAACCTCAGCTCTGCTAACGTATTCGGTAAACAAGTCGGCCATGCAAGCGAGTCGGCCACCATTGTATCCCATACTAATCCAGCATTTTCGGAGCTCCAATATCTCAACCACCATTGGCTGAATTGTAATGATATATTGATCAAAGCTATATATATACTTAAAGAGTATATAGTTCTATCATGATTATAAATGTACGATTATAGAATCTATAATACCAGTTTAAGATAAAATACATAAAAATACAATGTAATATATCTTACCTAAAGGTATATAGATATATATCCTATAATATTCCGATATTAAGATTCAATTTACTCTAGTGTGCCTATTTAACAATATAAACCTGATCATATGAGGTTTGGCCGAGGTATTGGAGCTCCGAAAATGCTGGATTAGTATGGGATACAATGGCGGCCGACTCGCTTGCATGGCCGACTCGCTTGCCAGATACGTTATCTCCAACTTACGAAGCGAGATGAATAATGCGGAAACTTTCTTGATTCTCAAGTAAGCCGACCCCATTGATTTGTCATCATATACACTGAAAACCATATATAATTAGACAGTGACAGGAACGTCGAACCAACATTTCATCAACGTCGACACCGATAAATATCATCATGTCCCACTCTCATTCCCACAGCATTCTTCTGACCGGCGTCTCGGGCTACCTTGGCGGCACGCTTCTCGCCCATCTGCACACTCAAGGCAACCTCTCCCCTTATAAGAGTCTTTACGCCCTTGTGCGCTCCGAACAACAAGCATTAGCCGTGAGAGAATACGGAGCTAAACCCATTTTCCTGAACCTGAATGATCCTTTGTCCATCTCAAAAACGCTGATCGAAAAGGAAATCAGCGTCGTCTTCTTCCTCATCGATGCATTCAACGTTCATGTCCAAAAAACGATGATTGAGGCCCTGGGACGCGTGAGACAGAGGACAGGGAGGGATGTGCATTTCCTGCACACGACTGGTGCAAAGGCATTCAGCTCACATGCCGGTATTGACTCTGTTCTTGCCTCCGGGGGGGAATTGCTCGATACCGATCCGCGGCTGTATGAAATTCAGCAAACCACAACTGCGCCGGAGGAGTATACCTGGTTTACTCAGGTACTACTGCCTGTCCGCGCTTTTTACTTTCTAGTTTTTTATCTTTTCGCTTGAGATAACCTGCTAAAGATGATAGATTGCACGGACGAATGCCGTAATCATTGACACTGCCGAGGCGCACGGTGTGAAGAGCTACATTTTTGTCCCCTGCATTGTCTACGGCGAGGGCAAGGGATTTGGGAATAGAATCTCAATCCAGGATGTTGCCATTGTGAAGGCTGCACAGGCAGCAGGGAGGGTCTACAAGGTTGACGACGGGAAACCGGTACGCATTTGACCCTTCTGCTCAGGGGAATAGTGACGGAACCAATGTTTATAAGTTAATCAGGTCTGGCCCGTCTCGCATATTTACGATACAACGACCCTATATTGTCAGATCCTTCAGCAGATCCTCTCGGGTCACGAGATCGGACATGGCAAGGAGGGCTTCTATCTGGCTGCGTCGGGGTGCGTAGCATGGGATGATATTTACAGCGCCTTTGCGGTTGCGTTGCATAAACGAGGCCTCATTCAAGACACAAAGATTGAAATGGCGAATGAGGAAGCGTTAAAGAAGATGGAGAAGGGGTTGGACCCCGGTAATGGGAACGTGCGGATTCAGCTGGGCGGGGAGTATGTTCTGCTTCTTTTACTTTTTCCCTTTACTCTTTCTAAGAAAGCTGACGGGGATGGCAACAGGTGCAACTTTACGGCTGTCCACGGTGAGAAGATTGGTTGGAAGGCCTTGTATCCGCCAGAGCATATCTTGGAGATTGCGGATGAGGAGGTCGACTTGATTCTGAAGACACTGGATGGTTAGTTATCTCGGCAGGATACCTGCAAGGTTAAGAGATAAGTGAGATTGTGTAGAGCACTGGACAGTTTTGCATACAGACCATGTCCAGCTGAAGCATAGAGGAAATATATCATCAAGCCAAGGCGTTACGGCAGACCAAAGTGTGCAGACCTTAGATTGCCCTTCACTCTACTATGAGGAATGCTTATCTCCATAGTAGAAATGTCTGAAACAACCTGGTTTTTCATTTCAAGTCCACATCAGTTTATAGCAAGCAGATTAGGCAAGTTGTTCTGGGTTTTGCTGTCCACCCTCAAACCTGAACCTCAAAATGAACCTCCACACCTAGACACTATGAATAGATGCACTATGCATACGTACTATAGCCTGACAGCACCTGACCGGCTGAGGCGGGTGCATTGCCGAGAACGATCTACAAGTGTTTGGGTTAATACGAGCTTCTTGCAGTCAATGTGATACAACCCGCATCAAGAACTGTCGATCTAGACTACAGTATATCACAGCTCCCATCTATACGGGCCAATGCTGAACTACCGCCGGCTGGGCTAGTGGTATTCCAACCCTATAGCGGCCCGTTTCCCCAGCTGCATCATGTATACGCACCTCGTATCTCAACTGGTGCAACGGCCAAGACAACACAAACAGGCAGAGCCAGTGGCGTCGATCTCCAGCTATCTCTGAACATGGAGTAGAGTACAAAGTGTATAGAGTGAAGTTGGAAGATACGATCGATCTGCACCACTCAAAATAGAAGACGCCATACGCGAGCTGGGATCCCAGTCAGCGAACACATGCAGCCACAATTAATCCCACCGTAATGGGGTTGATCTGTCCGGGGTATGCGGTATAGGTATACGAAGGGTCTGAGCAGGGGAAGTGTATCGAAAACGAGCACCACCCTTTACACGCATGTATAACATAGTCACAATATCTTACATTGCTGGGTATGAGATGTAACGTCTCGGCCAGTGATCATCTCTCTGGAGAGTAGGCATTACGTACATGCTCTCGTGTCCTTCGTCTTTTCTTTCAGATATACGTTGCCATGGGAAGGCTTCTGGACTGGACCGGACAAGGTATAAAAAACCCCAAACGCTGCCCAGACTCACCCCGGCACCGTCATCAACTCTCACTGTCTCTGACTATCCGGTCTAGTCTGCAACTCCCAGAGTCTACAACTCCAGGAAGCCACCTGCACATTCTGCTATCAACGCCAATATGAAGTCCATTCTTCCCGTTATTCTTCCTGTCATTGGGTATGTCCTGTTTCGACACAGGCTATGCTGTCTCTTGCCAGGCCCAAGGCGGATCCTGCCACGATGGAGACCGTGACTGCCCCGCCGGTACGGAGAGCGTCTTCTGGGATACCGGCTGTGCGAGCGCGTTCTGGCCGTGGGAGGAAGATGGCAAGTGCTGTGTTTAGACATTCCATCCTCATTCACGCGGTGTGGAAGTAGTACAGGGACGAATCTAAGGATAGCACGTTGATTACACGGATATGATATGGGGTGGTGCTGCCCATTTGTTCTTTGTTTCTTGACTGCAATTTGGGCATACTTATAAGCCAAACATATTGTGACTGAACCCCCGACATGGCCATCGAATTGGAGGATATCTTTGTCTCACATTGATCTCATCGGAATAGGCATTTATGCGGTTAATTGATTCATAACGAAGTTGATGTGGCTTATGGTATAGGATACTCAGTTAGTGATTAGAAACGAGAAATGCATCAAAACAACTGGAAAATTTAATGCGCTTATAGTACTTCTTGAAGTTGATGAACGCTACGGACGCTGATAATATATGTGGAGTTAGGATGGAGGCTCCTGGTTTTCAGAATCCTCTTGTGTGAACTTGTCTCTGTTTCCACTCCATATTTGCGTTCTGATCAATCTCATCATAAAGTAGCAGAAATACAGCACTTGGCTATCCTTTTCTTGACCTCTTTTACTTTAGCTGTCCCCTGGGGCTTGATTTGTCGGCGCGAGAAGTAATATATCAAGGACTAATACCGAGATTGACCTCAAAATCTAACCCTATATTAGAGCAATTTCCCTTTACTTCTTATTTGCCTCATGTACTTTCCGTTTTTAAATATGGTCTCTATTGATCTTTGTTTATAGCTCCTATGCTCAAAGACGAAGTATGCATTATAAATACCTACTTTTATCTTCACATATCTCTCTCGTTTCATTGTGGCGCTGAGTCTATGGTCTCTCTTTTGTAATGTAGAAAGGACACTGGTAGGCCGGGAGCAAGCCCTGTAATTTCTACCAGGTAGGCTTGGGTAGGTCCAGGTCCCTGTGAGCTCTCTTACCATGGGCCATGATTCCATGGAGGAAAGAGAGTTAAGTTCTCTAAACAGGATGACATTGCGCTTGGACGTGGTACCTGGCAGTCTCGAAAATGCAAGCCGTGCTCTGTAGATGGAAAGAGACAAGAGGTCAGTCTAGTCTGCTCTGTAGTTTACTTTCTCAGATCGCAATGGAGGGACCGAACCCATTAGAATAAGTGCTTCCATTACTTCGTAAAGATACAACTTATTACCAGCCTGTTCCCAATCTACACATTCGTCTCCAATATTATGAAGACTGAACAAGCCCATCATGTACATACTAGGTGCTCATCATCTATGAACCTGACCTTGATGATACATTTCCATCCCCCACTACCCGCCTGATGAATTCAACCAAAGCGGCCCTTCCATCCCCCTTCAGCGGCGCCTCGATATGCATCGCCCCCTTGACGTTCACTCGAACAATGTCCAGTCCAAAACCTCTTCCTCTGTGTTCAAGCTGGTCCGCCACCCAGAGCGGAATTACCTCGTCATTTTCGGCGGAGAGGAGGAGGATGGGCGGTACTCGCCTAGACCAGGGCCCGTTTCCTGGAGAGCTTCCCAGGCCCTGGCTCTGTTGATGGTTATGCTTTTGGTGCTGAGCGAGTTGTTCGAGATTGCGTGCGACATCCCAGTGATTCCACGAGAACGGATGCAGATACCGATAGGGTAGCCATTTCTGTGGGTAGAGGGCGACAAGCATATCTTTAATACTGGAGATAGGTGCTTCGAGGATTAGGCCTGCTATTTTTTCTTCTTTGACACCTGCTAAGGGTGTTTCTGGTTTTGTTTCTATGCTTGTATCGGAGGCAGAGGGAGAACCCGATGGGCTTGTAGACGCGAGACGCCTCACAAGAGCTGAGCTCGCAACCGCCGCGCCGAGACTATGGCCCCAGAGGACGACGCGGAGATCGTCGTGCTCGCCTCGGTAGGCATCATACACCCAGTTGAGGAACACCGCTGCGTCGGCTTCGATGCCGCGCTGTGTTGCACGTCCCGAGGATTTCCAGTAACCACGGTAGGAGAGTGCCGCTATAATATACTCGTACCCGAATCCGACTTCATCGCGGCCAGATGCATGAAAGACTGAAGAGGAAGATGATTCCTCTATCGACTTCATAACCAGTGAAAGCAGCGGCAGGCGCAGCGGCGTTGATCCACCGTTCCCCTGGAAATAGCAAATGACCACTCGGACCTTTTTCTTGTTATTCTCCTTTACATTTCTATCTCTTCTAAAGGGTGCTGGTAACCGCCCTTCACAAACAGCCAGCTTCCTCCCGTCCGAGCTCGTGATGAAGGTTTCAGACCACTGGACCCCGCGAAACTCGCGCGCGTAGTCCTCTATCTTCTCAGAACGGGATAAGGGCGGGAGCCATGAGAGGTAAAGTAGTTTATCCTGGAGAAGAACGATCCAAAAGCATTTCCACGTCCAGAGGGATAGAAGCAGGCCGAGGAAGATTGCCGGGGGGATGAGGATGGTGGGGATGGAAGTGGCCCAGGTGAATAAGTTCCTGCGCCTCAGGCCTGTTAGGAGATGGAGCTGTGGTTTTAGGAGATGCTGCTGCTGGCGCTCACATAGATGTCCATCAAAGGCACAGACGCGGACTCTTTTTTGGACCAGGGATAGAGGATGGTTGCTGGTGTTGGAACGGCTGCCGCTGACACGGTGCAGTGACCTTCTGGGATGACCCAAGATATATTTCCGGGGATCATAGCGCCAGATGCGCTGGGCCGCCAATTTCCTAGCCATAGATGGATGGCGGGTAGTAAAGTCGGCGCGGAGCTGGAGTTGACGTCGAGATTTGTCCACCAAATTGTGCAGGCTGTGCCGTTGAATGACTAAGCTGTGCCATTATAACGTAATTCCCGGTCGGTTCGTGAATCCCGGTCGGTTCGTAAATACCCCTCCAAAAATCATTCTATCTCAGATTTAAAGCTCTATAGCACAACCAAAAGCAATTTAAATTAGATAAACTAAAGGCCTTGCCGACTAGGGCATCTGGTTCTAGTATGCCCCTTAATATTACATTCAGAACATGTTGGTAGGGCATGTTTAGGAGCTGTTGAAGTTGGGATAGCACTTCTACTAGCACCACCCCCTCTGCCTCCAATTGCTCATTTCTCAGAAAAATAAGATCCCTAGCTTCCTGAACTAAAATCCCATGTATAGGAGTCATTTGGCGTTTAGAGCGACTCTTTTTTTGCTTGTCATTCTCAATAGCTGCGCGGAGATCAGAGTTTTCTTTGGCTAACAAGGCAGCATTATACATGGCCAACTCACACCCCTTTACAAGCTCATCAAATGCTCGATTGGAAGGGGATGAAGGACTCTTAGAGCCATTCTCTAGCAGCTTTTCAACTGAGGATGCTTTTCGATGTATTTGGCGGACTGTATGAGGCGTACAGAGCTGGGAGGAAGGGATTGAAGCACTCCCTCTGCTAGGAGGGGGGGTTGGAGTTGATAGTCTTATATTCAACTTTTCCAACACTGCATTGGGGTTGAAGGGGACTATCCCTGTTGCTCTGAATCTGCTTTGAATATTCTCTATTGTAAAGACTTCCTTGTGAGCTGCTGGATAAGCTTCAGGAAATCAAACTTGTCAATATAGTGGTACCCTAACCGCCCTTTCTGCTCTATAAGCTTGCAGTATGCCTTCTTCAAGGGACCAAAACAACCAACATCAAGAGGTTGCAAGAGGTGAGATAAATTTGAAGGCATGCAGATAGGCACAACATTATTCTCCTTGCATGTACGATCGAATTCAGGTGTCAAGTAGCTTCCATGGCCATCCGGAACAAGGAGTCGATACCCCCCCTAGAACGGCTGGTTGTAGCTGGAATAAAGACTTTTTGAAGCCAGCAAAGCCCGATCTCATCTGAGGTCCATTCATTACTGCTTGTTTTAATCCTCCAAGTGCCTGGGATTGCTTCTTCGTCAAACCATCCCTCTATATAGACCTTTCCCTTGAAGATAATAGTAGAGGGAACTGACCACCCCATAGAGTTGACATATTCAATAGTTGTAACCCACTCCCTGTTCCCTGGTTAAATAAGCCATGGTTTACCAGGCATTTCAGCTCTAGTAACCACCTTTGTTGTTGCAATAAGTCCCATAGCAAAGCCAGTTTTACCAAAGTTGTAGATATCTTCATCCTGGATCCCCCACTGAGCTTTAACCCTCTGCAACTCAGCAAACTATTCACCAATAACTTTAGGATCTTCGCAAAGAGCTCTTTGGCGATTTATCTTTCGAGTAAACCTGCTTTTAATCTCTGGGCGGCACTTGGTGAACTCTGTAACCCAGTTCTTTCTGACTGGTTGAGGGGGGTTAGAGGAATCAGCTTCCAGGATAATTTGTGCCATATCTCACACTTGGAAGTGCCTGGGGGGCGCTCCATGTATATCAAGTGATACTATCCATGCTACCAATACCTCTTCCTGGCGCAGGGATAGCCTATGCCTGTGGTTGCGGAGTTCTGCTTGAGATTGAAGTCCCTTTAACCAATCATATAGGGTTTGGGGAGGTAGATTGTAAATCAATGCAGCTTGACGAGGATTGGGAATTTTTTATTTTTTAAATCATTTCTCGCGCATTGGATCCTGCCCTCTTGCTCGATCAATTTTTGTTTGGTTTTACGCGCTTTTCGTGGCATGGTGGTCGGTTGAAGTTGGTGGTGGCTGGCGCGTTCGGATTTTTTGGAGGTTTACGAACTGACCGGGATTCACGAACCGACCGGGAATTACGGTAGCTGTGTATACCGTAGCCCTAACAAACTATTCAGCCAGTGCATTTGTAATCTAGTTTTGGAAACAAGATGAGCTGCTACTAGTGTCACATAGTGACCTCCAATACTTGTCTCGGCTAGATGTACTGTTTTCTCGTAAGGAAAGCCACCTTTTTTAACCATGATCATCCATAACAACAAGATGCCAGGGACCTAAAGAGCCACTTGATGCGTAAGAAGAAATCTGCGCTGTCAGGTTCATTACCGCGGGCGAACAGACTGACTAGTATATACTATCCCTACATTTGAATTGTTGATCAGCTGATCAGATGCACCCGAATAGCAACCCTGGATTGATGAGATATAAATCATACACTCAAGCCCATGTTGTTTGGCGCGGAGTCAGAACACCTCTAGGCAGGCCAGAGAGTAATATACAGCTTCAAATAAAAACTATCTGATAATGCCATTATCAATTACTTGATTGCCCAAGGTAGAATTAGAGATCTGTGTACTACAAACCAGGAAAGTGACTTTTGGATATAGGGTACCTATCTTTCTAGCTCCAACGCCTCACTAGCCATTCCCATTCTCATTGACTCCAGCACCCCATGAATTCAAAACAGATTCAAGAACGCCTTCAGCAGGCCCCCAACATCTGCGCTCACCTCTTCAAGGATTCTGTAGACCCACGCCTCGCCATCTAACAGAGCCGCAACCAGCCGTTCAACACCCAGCCGGTCAAGAACACTGTCAAGCCCAATCGCTACCAACAAGCGCCGAAGGACCTTTCCCAGCCATGGCCCGTTGAGCAGACTACTGAGCATTCCAAGAACACCGGTATGCAGCAGGCCCACAGTAGCGATGATGTCGAGGAGCCGGTTGGAGAGAAGTGTCCATAGCGGGTTGATCTTCCGTCCGGCATAGGTCATGTCCTTCGACATTTCGGACAGCCGGTGTCGGCCAGTGGTGATGGTGTCAACCACAGTATGGGCGAGGTCTTTGAGGAGGCTGGCGAGTCGGTACTCGCTCGTCATGGCGCCGGGGACGGTGTAGGGTTGACTGTCGGATTTCATTTTCGACGCAATCTGACCTTCTGGGTCGAGAGAGCGGAGGGTATTATTGCAATCTTGCAGGATATTCCCGGCTGTGGTTATTATGGGTCTGATATCCTCGACGAGGCGCTCTGCTGCGAGGAGATTTTTCGGTTTGAGGTTGGCTTCTTCAATGTCCTGCCGACTACATCAGTACGCCTGTAATTTAAAGGCTGAGAACGACGTACTAGGGTGATTTGCCTACACAAAGGGTCCACATCATCCTCTGTTTGCCGGACAATGGCACACATCTTGTCCACCAAATGTCCGTTATCGATGATATAGCCGCTGTCATTGACGATGATATGAGTCAGATTCTGCATATCGAACCGTGCATGTTTTGCGTGAGGGTCCGGCTGAGGGTCTGGCTGGGGCTCTGGCTCAGCATCTCTAACTTCGATATCAAAGCTGAACCATCCGGTCTTCTCGTCATCCCGTGGCAGCGGTAGTTCCTCGGCGTCTGTCCTTCCTAGTATAGCGTCTTCCTCTGTCGTTGAACCCACATTCACTGGACGAGATGCGAGCCCGTCGCGCTTGTCGCGGTCTCTGCCGGCCAACCTCCCAACAGCCCGGCCGGAAGAATCATATACCACCCCGTCATTACCCACGAAGAAATCGTCGAGTTCTCCAGAGCCGGCGCCGTGAGTGCCCGGCTCTTCGTTTTTGAGATGGGTTCTGGCATTATCTCTTCTAATACGCTTGCGTCACTCCGCACCTGACTCTGGCTGCTCGGTACTGGCCTAGCCCTGCCAATGACGACCCCCCTGCCGTCCTTGAACTGGCCTTGGTTGTCGAGGTAGAGCTCATTGATACATATTCTCATGGCATCGCCATCGACCAGTTCCTCGACGGTAATGCCATCTGAAGTGACGATCCCACCAAGGGTGTTGCAGGTCAGGCCTTCGAGGGAGGAGATATCAGGGAACCGGTCGTCGGCGTCTATACCTTCCTGGCCAGCTCGAACTTGGTCTTCAGTCGATCCTTGAAGGGAAAGTTCCACTTCCGCCTTCATCTCTTTCTCCGGTTCCTCACGAGTCTCTGCTACTATCTCCGGGGTTGTATAGTGCTTCTTCCTCATGTCTATATGCGGAGAAGCCTCCTCCCATTCTAGGGCATCAACGCCGGGATAATCGCCCCAGACTCTATAGTTTCTACCTCCCTCACTCGCAGCATCCTCATTCAAAGGATTGACACAGCCAATAATATCCCCATTCTCGTCCAGAATCTACCCGTAGCCGTTCACAATCTGCCCGACCAAATCGTTAGGGTCGCCCTCGACAACTTTACCGACAGCACGCCCATCGTTATCCAGCACCTTTCCGCCTTTGGCGACGGCGAGCCCGTCCAGGCTCGATAAAGACCGGGGGAACTTCTGGGCGTTATCCCTTTGATCTGATTTCTCACCGGGCACCTTCATAAGTCCGTGTCCGTTGAATTTGTAGTAGTCTTTGACGTCAATTTTATCTGCGGCTGTCTCCTTGTCCATTTAGCTGTGGAGTTCTTTGACGGTTTCCTTTGCCTTGCCCACTTCCACTGGCATGGACGCAACAGCACCTCCACTATCGCTCAAGCTGACCTCTTCATCGAATTGCTCCAACGGGGATGTCGCTGCCCTGTCACCGCTTGGGACACAGGCATTTATCTCTCTCGAGCTGACGGACTGCTCTTTGAACACTTTTCGGGTGGATGGGATGTTGTCTGGTTGTACGTCTTTGGCAGCGGTGGAAGGCTTCTGGGAGGCCTTGCGCGTCGCGATAGAGGCCATAGCTGCTAGGTTATATTTTAGATATGGGTGTGAATCTGCTTTTGTGACCTCAATCGATGCTTGCCTGCTTGATGAAGATCTGTCATGAATGTGCTGCGTTGTCCTTGAGCACGAGTATGCACAGGACTTGAGAGGAGCGAGAATTGCACAGTACTTGCGTCCACAAGACAGAAGTCCCTGGTCGATCCATTTCTCGTGTTGATCCTCCTTGTGATCATCTATGGAACATAGGTGGGCTGCGGGATAAGGTTATCAACCCTAAAAAGCTTGACAGGGACTGCCTACCACGTTCCGGCATCTCTGAACCAGATACACTCCATCACATGCAGCGTTCTCTAAAGCCTAGATGTCGGCAAGCCCTAAACTCGGCATTCTACTTCTTACCACATTGTGACCACATCACACTGGACCGACCTGATCTCACCACGACCGTTTTAGGTTTAGATGGTAGGCGTTTCTTTGTGCGTTCAATGATAGTGTTTTCAAGATCTACTTTGAACAGGATGCATGACCCGCAGTGATTCCATCCTTGAGAGGCAAGAAGGGGATCCTTGGATACTGGAAATTCTGGAAAGGTGAGTTGATACTTTTTGATCCACTCCACTCGGATCACAACCCTCCAGTAAGATTGACGCAGATAGTATTTTCTTATTTAGTCTGCTTTTGTGGATCCGGTAGGATATGGCCTGCACTAGATGCTTTCCCTATACACCGGCTGCCTGCCCTCCATGTATGTGCGAAACCTTCAACTGGCCAGCCAGCTCTCGCCGCTGGAAAGAATTACGCAGCTGGGACTCCTCTAATGGCTTTCCACAATCGAGCTCTGCAGCCGCTGACCAGGCATGTTGTCATAGGGAGCCTGAAGCTTATCGGGTGGCTGCCGTCGTGGTTGTTGTGATCACCATGGTAGATAGATAATCTCGATCATTACTTTTCATTACTTGTTGCATGCCCTGAAAGATATGACCAGATATTCCCTAAAAAGTTCCAAGACTTCTTTCTTTAATCTTCCTTTTACTTCATAATCTCTCCTACCCTATCTCGTCCACAGATAACGGACATGGATGACCCAAACACCGCAAGGACAACAGATCGCAGTCCTCAAGCTGTCTCACTAGACGACGAGCGCCATCTCAGCCAACCCAGTGCTAGTCCGGATCCCTCAGCTTCAGAGGCCTGGGCCCGAAGTCGCCGCCGGCCCGCTAAGCTCCGCCGCCGCCTGCCCCAGGACTCTGGCGAGCCTTCACTTCCCCCGGACAATGCAATGCTGCTGGCGCAGCCAGCAGGGAACAACTTATCCAAACAGAGCCCCGAAGGGGGGGACTCGCATGCCCATGTCAACGGCGCCGGGCCCGACGACGAACGCGACGGACACGGACATGAACATGGACGCGGTTCGAACCCACATTCTACCGCTCTCTCATCTGAACTTGCTCCCTCCTTCGAAGCCGAAGACACAAGCTCCCTTGGGGTTGGGCCTACACCCGCTCACCCTCGCGCCTGTAGTATGCAGCAGCAGATCGTCCTAGACAGGTCCAAGGACGGGGAAGGCAGGGAGTCGCAGCGACTAATGCTGATCAATAACCTCGAAAACCCGGCGGGCGAGATGGTGCTTGATACGCAGACGAAAACGGTGAAGAGGGCGAGTGGGGTCAAGGACGGAGTGATCAGGTCTATTACGCGCCATGACCATGAAAGAGGGTTGCAGGAACGGTCCGGGAAGACGAACGATAATGAGCAGTCGAAGCTACGGCTGGATCTGAATCTTGATCTGGAGGTGCAGCTCAAGGCAAAGATCCGTGGGGATTTGACCTTGCAGCTTATGTAGGTTCTTCTCTCTCTTTTTCTCTCTTGAGTGCCTGCCGATGCGTTCCGACACATTTGCTTACTTTGAATTACAGGAGTTAGATGGATCTGGCGGTTATGTACTCTGTTTGGCGCAAGGCCCTGGGGTGATTGACTGACTCTCTGGGCTGGTGAGGAACAGGAACGGTTCGTATGAGAGTGACGTATATAAACAGATATCATGAATGAAAAGTTATCGAAAGCCTTCTTCTTCGCCGATAGAATTGAATAAATAGAGACTCCAGACCTAGGCTTTGGGTCTAGTTCATCGAACTTGGAACCTCCTTAAACTACCCTACCTCCTCCCATCATATCCTTTCTCTTGCTTGCTTCGTTGCGGCTCAATGTCTCTTTCTGGTTTCTATGTATTGGTCTTGCTGATTGTATATAGCAAGCATTATAGGATATTGTCCTGAACCAGGCAATGACCAACGCCAGACAATGAGTATATGGAATACACCTTAAGGCCTTGTTTATCACTGCCTCTTTGCGAATCTGTTTTGAGCGCAGTAAAGCAAACGTGCTGGTATTAGGCAGAGTATGCGATAGAAGTCTGAGGAGTTCAAAAAGACAAAACGCAATAGTGGCGTAGCTAAGTTGGCAGCTCGACTCAACCACATTGTTATATTTGGTTTTTGTCGGTACTGAAGCTGCCTGTACTTGATTACACTATGGCAACGCTCCTACTTCTGATACGACTTGCTATGTGCAATTTGGAGGACCTAGTTGTTCAAAGTGTCTTGTATTTCTCCGATTGGCGTTCAGGGACCTGATAGACTCGTTTGGTCAACTTACTGCTATATGCATCCAGGGAAATCAAGCAAGTCACGATCATCAAGGTATAATATGACTGACCAGTGAAAGACTTGAACATAGGGCCATGCTGCCCACTGCCCTCCAAATACAGCAATTTTGAGCTCAGTCTACTCTTGTTACCTATGCGTGACCGTATCCTCTGGCCCTCACCCAGTATGGTACCTGTAAGGTACTTACTGTAGTGTACTTGTAAGGGTACGATGGTTACGGTGGTGCCGTATATAAACCGAGACACAGTTCAGCCGCACCTGCGCTGTGCATCTCTCCCTCTCTGTCTTTTCAGAGATAGACAAAATGACCCCCATTAAACACCTCCCATCCTACCTTCTCGCCATCGCCGTTCTTCTGGGCTCCTTCTCCCGGATCACGCACGGAGTTTATACGCCCCGCTGGTACTCGTACCAAGAGTACCATTCGCCCGACGATGGGTCAGCAGTTGCAAGAATCACGCCGTGGATCGGCACACTTATCGGCGGACTACTGCTGCTTGGGACACAGAAACTGAGATTGGGCGCAGCGGTAACCAGTTTGTTCTGCATCTCGATTGGATTGGGGATGCAGCTTGCTGCGGGAAAGGATGTTGCGGGGGATACTGTGCTTGTTGCGGTTGCGGCCGGCGCCGTTTGGGGATCGTTGTAGGATGGATGGGGAAGTCGATCGGTTCGAGAGACTCAGTTGAGTATGTGATCGGGATTTGGAGGTGGATTGAGAACCTAGGAATACTTGGTAGTGGGCTTAATGGTGTCGCTGTTTAGGTCTAACTATATCTCTGCTCTCCTACGACATGCGCATAGAACGATGCAATCATTTTCTATTTTCCTTCTTTCCCCATTTTCCTCTTTTTTCTTATCCTTTCTCTTTTTTTTTTTTTTTTCTTTTTTTTTTTTTTTTTTTTTTTTTTTTTTTTTTATATCAATATCGATGAAACAAA
Source organism: Aspergillus foveolatus (assembly GCF_047715535.1). Classification (NCBI taxonomy): domain Eukaryota; kingdom Fungi; phylum Ascomycota; class Eurotiomycetes; order Eurotiales; family Aspergillaceae; genus Aspergillus; species Aspergillus foveolatus. The sequence continues at coordinate 195,261 of NW_027396081.1, read as the reverse complement.
CTGTCTAATCCAAAAACGAAAGAAGGGGAAAAAATGACAAATGCAGCAAACCCGATTAAACACTTCATACGAATCCCCAGTACATCATCCCGACTTTGTCCTTTCGACTGCCGGGCCTTAAAGTACAAGCCCCCCAAGACTGCCCAGCACCAGAAGCGCCAGAAGGCCCACGGCCTTCGCACTCACAACAGTGCCCGCGCTCGTCTCAGTGGGATCTGCGGACTCTCCAGTCTCACTCGCGTTGCGACTCCCATTCTCCGATGTAGACGCAGTCGCTGTCACAGCCGCAGTCCCTATAGCCGTGGCACTCGCGTTCGTGTTGCACCAGACCTCTCCCGCCCTCGATCCTTTGATGAGACACTCGGCCAATTCTCCAACGCTTTGGTTCTGCGCGAGGCAGTAGTAGTCGCAGTCGCTGTATGAGATGACGGATGCAGTGCCGCAGCAGGAACTCATCAGGTCGTCGTAGCTGGAATTGCTGTTTGGCATTGCGCAGGCGGCGTCGTGGGTGGGAATTTCATAGAGTTTTGGGGCGCAGGTGGAGGTTGCTGACGCGGTGGTGGTGGTCGACATAGTGATGGCGTACGACGGTGCACTAAGGTAGATTTGCAAAGGTCTGTGGTGTTTTAATGGGAAGATGGGTGAGCTGATGATTGAGGATCTCGATGGTGTTCTGTTCGAGATCATCGTACCACCTGGTTGATCTTTATATGCTTTCTGAGACTAGTTGATAAGTACCTGGGACCTACTTTCTATCAATAGAAAATCAAACCGTTCCATTCCGATGCAAAGGCAATCTGGATACACTCAACTGTCCAAAATTAGTTCAAAAGCAGGTACCACTCTGATCTAGCGAATCAATGTCTGAGGAGCCCGAGCTATACGATCTAGCTAGGGCTAGCGAATCCTCAGTACTAGTTCGTTGAGAAATCTGGTTGGCCCTGAACACGGCAAGGTGGACTTGTCCCCATCTATGGTCCTCGCTAGGTACACAGGCCTGTGCTCACAGTTTAATGATCCACCAGTCCTCGTCTTTGTGGCTTAGGTGCTATACTTGGAAGCTCTTTGCGTCCCACGTCGCCGACGGAGGATACCTCTGGAGTATTAGGTTCAGTCAGCTCAAAGATCCCAAGCTCATTTTACAACAGAGATGATACGAACGGCTTCCTCGTTCGGCTCCAGGGAGTACACCGGCGTCAAAGCGCAATGAGGGACGCTCTGTATATTATTTGCAACGTACCTGAATCCCAGACCACGAACAGAGCCTTGCTTTGAGAGTAGGGCAGTGGCTGAGGCAATGAGTAGCTGAAATGCGAGTACTGCTTTGACAGGAAATCCAACTTGCCGGCATCTACTCTGAGCCCCTGACATCCAGCGGTGCTCAGACTGGTAGTGGCTATCGTTTAGCTAACGATATGACCCCGCGGCCCTAGCTAGACGATCCGAGTCCTACCTCGACCTCTGATTACTTCGTAGGTAATGATATGATCCACAGACCACCCATGCAGAACTTAAGCCTCCTAGGCTATCCACAGCCACCAGATCACCTTCCTGCGGATAAGGAATGAACCGGGTGCACTGGCTCGCCTCTGGCGAAGTATGACGCTAGTTGAAATTGCCATAACACAACAAGATACTGCGAATCACGACGTACCTATCAATAGCACCGTCACCAGTGACTACGGTAGCAACTTTCTCATTTGACCGCGACAGTTCAGAGTGCCATTGGGACGCAGAGATTCAGCGAGGGATTTCATCAGTAGCCACCGCAGCAGAAAATCTGTGACTCCGTAGGCCCTGGACCCCGAGAACCGCTTATTGCTAAAGCGGCAACTGAAGTCTCAGACTAGGATTGAGGAACCGCACAGCCGAATCCGACTAGCCGTAGAGTTCCATCTGTGGTCTCCGTGCAGAAGCCGCATCGGCCTGGCCACATTGCCTACTCTATTTCGGGTTCTCGCAGAGTTTCCAGGGGTTCTCGGCGTAACTACCTTAATCCCTAGCCAGACCATCGGCCATCTCGGCTGTGGGAATGGCAGTGGCAGTGATTGCATGCATTGTGGGTGATGGGCAGTTCCCACGATCGTGCCATATGCGTCCCCTCTCCTCTCCCCACAGTGAGGGGCGCCCACACTTATCTAGCCTTGGGGGTGTGGGAGCAATTTAATCATATAGCACAATGTACATCTGTATCTCCTTTTGCCTAGTCACTGGCTTTCTTGGATTTTGGTATTTTCTGATGGTAGTGAAGGACTGTCTGTATCCTCCCAGTTGCCGCGTCTAGAATAGTTGACATTGATTTTCCTGTTGCTTATTCAAAGCTGTTAATATACTGTCAAATAAGTCCACGAGTGCGCTGGAATGCAAGATACCCACTATATAATGCAGATTCCCAATTTAGATCCTACTGAATGTGATGCCTTTCGAGTCTTCGGTGTGCCCCAAGCAAGCCCTAAAATGGATACCATTGTGACTCCCACAATTTGGCATGATGGCAACCCGTAGCAGATATCCTGAGTACTCGCAAGTACGTATCCAAAATTCCCATTTAACCCAGCTACGAGCGGACGCAAGGAGTATGGCTACTATTTAGCGGATGAGTACTATATCATAAAGCCTGTAGTAAACCGGGTCCGTCATTGAAGCATCTTGACCGTTATTTAGTTACCAGTTGGCAGATTGGTGAATGCTGCTTAGTAATTAGGAGTGGGAATGGTATTGATACCTGGCAAGCGAACGATGAGACGATCTAGTTTATGGGACTGGCATTATTTCGCTTGGTTATCTCGCATGGTTCACAGATTTAGATGTATATGTCTTCTCGTATGCTACACTTGTATCGTTATATTACAATAATCAAAGCGTTACATGAGGTTTATACATGTCAAAGTTGGGTTTATTCCTCATTAGGGTAGAGATATATTCCAAGTCATATATACATAGCCTTCATCAAACCATGTATTTACAATATAAACCGGCCCCGTCTCCCATCATATTTCAGTCCAATAGTATTCATTCACAAACATTCAGGACAGCCACAGACGGATCATGATCCGACGGCGCGTCATCATAATTGACCCACGTATTAACATGGACATGTTCCATGCGTGCCCCTTCCGCCAACGCCTCAGAAACAAACATATGGTCCAGCTGCTCGTGGTTACTGTCATAGATATACGTGTAGCGCTCTAGGGGATTTACCCCGACGACCTCGTCGAGGTCTTGGAGTCCAGAAGTCGAGGCGAATGTCTTGAGCGGCGCTGCGAAGGTGAACTCGTTGAAGTCACCGGTTGTGAGGATTTTGGCCGAGGCGTCTTCTTCAAGGATGGAGGTGATGAAGGACTGTTATATTGATATTAATAGTGGGTTTGGTTAGGGTCATCTTCTTGGACGGGGGAGGGCTTACAGCGACAACTTCGGCCTGCGCGGTGCGTTGTTCAACGCCCCCGTTTACGGGCGGACGCTCATCGCCTTGCAGGTATGAGCCGCCGCCCTTGCTCGTGAAATGGACGTTGATGGTGAAGAAGGTGTTCTTGCCGTCGACTGTCTCCCACGCTGCGGCGAGGGGCTTGCGGGATGCCTCCCACGCTTCGTTGGTCGGGTCAATGAGACCGGGGTTGTATTTCAACTCCGGACCCGACAGGACCTCGTTTGCATCAATTGATGTGCCTGGGTTGGGGTTGTGCAGCTGCACGACCGTCGGATCGTATAGGTATGCGACGCGGATATTCCCACCCGGTTCGCCACCGTCTTCGCCGTCAATGGGAGCGATCTCGGTAAAGTCGTAGTCCGGGCCGCCGGCAGCGGAGATGAGTTCCGCCAGCATGGAGAGCGTGACGTTTGCGTCGACGACGCCGTCGTCTGTTGCACCGGTGTTGTCCTGGATTTCTTGCAGGCACATGATCGCTGGCCCGTTGAGGTAGTTGGCGATGTGGTCTGCGATCGCCTCGATGGTGTCAGATGTAGGCGTCAGGTTCTCCACATTGTACGAGCCGATCGCAAGGGCCTCGCACGTTCCGTCGCCGGTTAAGGCTGAAGGGGAGGCGGCGGTGTCGTTTGACCCAGTTACTTTTAGGGCTGTCGATGGGAGGACCATGTATTGGCCGTATTTCCACTGCACGACGCCGGTAATGTCTTCAACGGTATCGCCGACCTTTGACGAGTCCGAGTTGCTCGTTCCGTCGAGGGGTGTACCGATTTTAATTGCTTCAGGGTTGGAGTCTGCTTTGTTAGTCGGTCCTTTATGGTAGTTCATGGGACTAACCATTTTCCGTCTGTGTCAAGCCACCATGCCCGTTCAGGCCAGTTACGGCCCAGTCACCGCGCACAAAGACATCGCCATACTGGTTCGGCTTGGTGATGAGAGTCACGCCAGTAAGCGAGACAAGCTCGCCACTGAGACTCTCCCAAAAGTCCATCCCGTACTTATCGGGCTGGAGAACTGGGTTATCGACAGAGATCTGACTGACGTTGTTCGGCACAGCAAGGACATCGCCAGTATCAAGACTAGAATACTCTTCTGTCGGGGGCGAGCGGTCTTTTCCAATGACGACGGGCGTCACTTCATTTCCACTAGACTGCACGACAATGCTGGACGGGGAGGTGATCTCCGTCAGGTACAGGTAGTCGTCTGAAGAGCGATACTCAGACACCTTTCCGCTGAGGGTGATGATGTCGCCCACGCTGACTTTGGAGACAGAGCTGCTCCCGTAGACATAGATGGACTCGGACGTAGCATCGTCGGAGTCAGGGCTTGTCGAGCGGAGGAAGAAACCCTCTTCGCCAATGGCCGTCACCAGGCCTTCCACGCCAGAGACGCTTTCGCCCTTAAACGGAGAGAGGTATGCATTGCCGTTGATCTCGCTGATGGTCACTGCCGCGGCGGGCAGGGCCAGGGACAGCACAGTCGCGAAAATCTTCATGGCGCGCCGATCTGCATCGACAGCAGATAGCCTGGCGCTCTTACTTATAGCTTCTCCAGCCCCTGTTATCGGCGGGTGTCCCTGAGCTGGCGGCCACTTAGAAGGCGCATAGATATCACGTTGCAATGCCAAGCCAATGCCAATCTGGCGTCGGAGACCACCGACGAGTCAGCGGCCAATGTCGCTTCTGGTGAAGAGCTGCATAATTGCATTATACGGTTGGAGTCTCGGTGTTCCTTGGTTGATTGGAGGTTGAATTGTACGCTAACTATTTAATATCAATATATCTTCTACCTTCGCAAGTTGCCGGCATTCCACGAGATAGATGAAGTCTCGCCGGGGTTATCGCCTGATCGGTCACTACGCCTTGCCCGTGTCCTGTTTCAGGGATACAATCCGATTGAGCACAACGTGGCTGTCGGTGGAGTCCGAGTCCATGGCAAAGTAGGCCACCCGCATGCCCTGGAAGCGAACGGTCTCTGGTCGAGGAGTCCCCTCGCTCGTCTCACCCGCGGCTTCAGGCCACGGTGCCCTGCGCCGCACCTCGTCGAAACCTGACTCAATCATGGCGTCTGCGTAGATGGTCTCGCTGTTCGGGTTGATGTCCGCTAGGAAGCCACCTTCGGCAGCGGCAGGCTCGTCGGACTTGAACAGTTGGTCGTGGATCCGGACTTCAAGCTTGCGCGATCCCTCAGGGACCCAGTGGATGTACGTCTTTGGCTTTCCACCATCCTTGTCCAGGACGGCACGAACTTCGGTGATTTTTCCATCGGCATCTTTAGTGAAGGTGGTCGCCTTGATCGGGTACGGGGCCTTCCACAGACCGACACTCTTGCCAGGTGCAAGACGGAAGTATCCCTTGGCATCCTCCTCTCGGAAGTCGGAACGATCGATGTAGACCGTCTTCGTGAAGCCGACCTGGTGTGAGCCCATCGCAGGGTCTTTGGGCGAGAAAGGAATATCGAGGTTGAGCTGTTCTGCACTGAGGGTATCAAAGTCTTCAATAACAACAGGGAGAGGGTCAAGAACGAGCATAAGACGGGGTACGCGCGATTCGAGGTATGTACGGATAGACTGTTCGAAACGAGCGATGTTGATGACAGAGTTAGCGGTAGTCACCCCGAGCTCGTTAACAAACGACAAGATAGCTTCCGGAGGGACACCGCGTCGACGGAGAGCGATAACAGTGTACAGACGGGGGTCGTCCCATGCTCGAACATAGCCCCCATCGACCAGCTTCTTTAGGCCTCGCTTGCTCATGATCGTTCCGCTGACGTTTAACCGGCCGTACTCGCGCTGCATGGGCTCGTAGACTCCAAGAGTCGAGTTAAGCCATTCATAACTTTCCCGTGACAAGACGAACTCAGTCGTGCACAGACTGTGGGTGATTCCTTCGAAGCTATCGCAGAGACAGTGCTACTCTCGTTAGACGAGTTGACAATGAGAAATTGGCTACTTACCGCAAAATCGTATGTTGGGAAGATAACCCAGCCGGGCGCTTTGTGGTGTTCCTTCTTCAGGACTCGGTAGGCGGCGAGATCCTAGGACAGTTAGTTTAGCGTGGTCAAACGGGCAGCCATACTTACCCACATCTGAGGGTTGGGGTTGTCAATGTCCTGGCGCATCCTCAAGAACGCCGTCTGGGGTTCGTATTTGCCATCCTTCATGTCCCTGAACTTTTTGAGGTTCGTCTCGACATCCTGCTCCGCGTCCTTGCATCGGTAACGCGCACCGTGGTTCTCACCGCCGCGCTGCAGCTTGATTTCTGTATCGCTGCAGTGGCAAACGTAGGCTTTCCCGAGCTGGATGAGTTTTTCGGCGTGCTCATAGAGCTTCTGGAAGTGGTCGCTCGAGTGGGTTATTCTAGCAGGTTTGAATCCTGGTCGGTCAGCGCCGCACGCCTTTCAAATTCAAGGCAACGTACCAAGCCACTGAATAATGTCCTCAATAGCCGTAAAATACTTCTCCTCCTCAGCTTCAGGATTTGTGTCGTCAAACCGAAGGATCTAACCCGTCAGCGCCATCACAACAACCTCGCGACCACATACCGTCTCTCCTCCATGGTATCGCGCAAAACCGAAGTTTACCGCAATAGCCTTGCAATGTCCCAAGTGTAGATATCCGTTCGGCTCGGGCGGGAATCGAGTGAGGACCGGCTTCATAGGGCGCTCGCGGAAGACATTGGCGAGGAAGCCCTGCTTGAACATGGCGTCAGGGTCCAGCGGGGTCTCCTCCGCAGGCTTCACTTCAGCTTTGGGCTTTGACGTCGCAGGCTTCTGGGCCTGGTTTGCTTTCGCGGCGGCAGCGGCGGCCTTCTTGGCGCGTTTCTGAGTCCGCTTCTTGAGCTCGTTCTTGGAGACCATCTCGCCGGTCTCCTCGTCGAGGACCAGCTTGGCCGTAGCCTCAGCAAGGGCTTCCGTCATGATGATACTCGATGTTTTCAGTATATGCGGAGGAAGCGATTAGCCGTAGAGACCGTATATACGCGTGAGGTTGAGTCAACGAGCGAACGACGGTGAGTCAAGGACAAAAATATCCCACCTTATCAGCGGGGTTTTTTGTGGAATGCGCTTGTAGCAGGCGGTGTGACTGCGCACGTGATGATAAGACATTATGGTGCCTGAGGTGTCTACCATAGCCCCGTCTATATGCTCCGTAATTGACACCGTCAACATCCTTCACTTAACAACGAAGCCATGAACAAGGTTTTCATTATGCATCTGCTGCTTTTAGACTTTCTTAGACGATATTACACGGTTAAATGGCACGGTAAACTCAAATCTCGGTTGTTATAAATCTGCCCAAGGTACAATTGTGGAGTAGATTGAAAATAGCCGCATCCGCAGCATTTCTAGCGGAAAGTGAATTACTATAGCTCTTTACACACTACAAAGAGAAAAGAAGGCTGGTATCAAGATTCTCCAACAGTACAGAGTGGATGGTTGACTGTAGTAGTTTGTTCTACCCTCCAGAAAGAACACTGCAATCGCGGAAAAGAACCGAATATTGGAAGCAATGACAAGTCCTTGGCTGACTCCATACCTATTCTTATTGACGGCTGACTATACTCTCACAAAAGAGGGCAGATTCTATGCTAAATAGCTCATATATTGACCTTTCCAGTATATTAACGGAGACTGCGAATGGTCTGCAGAATGCTTACTCCCCAACGTCCAATCGTACCAAAGAGCAAAACAACCAAAGTTTGATAAGGCTTGGCTGCATTCTTTGAGTCACTCACCGACGTTTCCTATTCGTTCAAAAACGAAGTATGACTGCCAAGTGTAAATACGAGTCAAGAGGTGACACAGCTTCTATACCTACGAAACACCAAACATGAACCCGGCGGGCAACATCAACGGGCCAAGTCGGCGCATTCAGTTTGAGGTACTGATTAGAAATGCAAATAATGGACTGATTTGAAATCCAGCTTCCAGAAATCTGGAGAAAAGAGGATACTGAAGTATAAAGGCAGCAAGAAAACAGCCAGATTTCAGTCAACAATCAATTCCATCTCAAGTCCACTCAAACTCCTCAATACTCGCTCAAGCCTTCACTCAGCGACATGGCCAACTCCGGCAAAAACGCAGTTATCATCGGCGGCACCCACGGTATAGGGCTCGCAACCGTCCAACTCCTCGCCGAAACCGGTGCCAAAGTCCTCCTCACAGGCCGCAGCCAGCCTCCCATCGATTCCGCTAGAGCCCAGCTTGGTGACAAGGCCCACGTTGTGCAATGTGACATCACCTCTCTATCCAACATCGAGAAGCTTGTTGAAGAGACCAAATCCGTGTTCGCAGACCAGATCGACTTCCTCTTCATCAACGCCGGGTATGCATGCATTGAGCCCGTGGCCGCGGTCACCGAAGAGTCCTTCCACCGAACAATGAACACCAATCTCTTTGGCGCATTCTTCGTTGCTCAGAAATTTATCCCTCTTGTCCGTGACGGCGGTGCAATCGTTTTCACTAGCTCTGTTTCTACCAAGCACGGCTTCCCCGGTTTCGCGACATACTCCGCGTCCAAGGCCGCTGTCTCCTCGCTCGTGCAGACGCTGGCTGCTGAGCTGGTGGACCGCCAGATTAGGGTCAATGCAGTGTGCCCTGGATTTATCAAGACGCCGACCATGGGTGTGTCTGGCGTGACGCCAGCAGACCTGGTTACATTTGAGGAGGAGGGTGAGAAGCTCACTCCGCTTGCTAGGAATGGGACTCCCGAAGAGGTGGCCAAGGCTGCTGTCTTTCTAGCATTTGATGCGACATTTACCACGGGCACTGACCTTGCAGTTGATGGTGGTTTGGTTTATATGCATAAACATTAGTGGCTGTGCATGATTCCCAAAAAAGGAATGTAGCAGACGTGGGTCGAGCCAGTAGCGGTCAATGCAATTGTTTGTCTAAATCTGAAGCTATATAAAGGGATTTAAGATGAAGAATATGGCAAACATGTAGGGATGAGCTTGACCAAGGTAGTAGCGACATTTAGTTCTCGCCCCTATCAGTCTGTAACTCTCTATTCCTAAGTCCCAGTGAGAGACCCCTGTTGACTCTTCTTGCTTCACTGATCCTCAAATGAACCATGGACGCTTTAGACACAGCAACGGGCCAACCTGCCGGCCTATTTCTCGATCTCTATATTCCACAATCTACGAGCTCCAACAGTCTAATACCCTCTGTACCTGGCACGGAGGCGCTACCCCAGCCGGATTGCCAGGTATACGCCCGTGTACATTCAGTACTTGGCTAATGACACAATATTTCCGGCCAAGCAATACTCCTGCATATCAGCGTTCGGAAGACAGTGTAATATGGCACGGCTAGCTTTGGCGCGTGAGCTCATCCGCTTTAGATCATGCATTGGCACTGCTCCTCTTTAGCTACTGCACATCTCCTCGCATGGCGACAGCAGTATTGTTACAACCCACTCTAGAACCACAACCTTCTTCTTTTAGCGGTTAAATCAGTGAGTCTTGACTGTTGTTTGGGCGATAGTTCCTTGCAGCGAAGATACAATGCGTGGCGGTAACGGTGCCCTCAGCTAGCAACCAGCAGCCTAATAATGTATTACACTAGCAGGACCTTATCTACTCCACTATCGGGCTTATTCTGAGCTCACTTACCGTGATCATAGGGCGGAGTATAGAGGATTCGAGGATGGCCTTGAATATCCCGAGTTGCTTGAGAGATGGTGAGGAGGCTGTACCTGTTTCCAATTGTGATAGACAACATTGTACAATTCCCGCAGGAATTATCTGTGGGAAATTCCCATAAGTATCTTACATTGCTTGGCTGTTGAGTCGATTCGCTCAGGGAGCGGCGCAGCCAGTTGAACCTCAGCAGCTGCCTTTGTGGTGAACATGGCGATTCTGGTAAATAATGGAAGAGATACTAGTTCTTAGTATGTGCCGCTCAGACAGGCTCGGCTGCAAGATCAACAGAAGACCTTCTATCATTCTAGTTAGTGTATAACCGATATCTATCCCCTTGTCTTGTTGTACAGCTCTGTAACCCGCCTCGCCAGTTCTTCCGACTGAGCCTTCACCCAGGGCATCGCATGGTGGTAGTTGATCTCATATAATGTGGCCGTCTCTTTATCAAAGTATTTCTCAAACTGCTCGCGTCCAAACGCCAGGAATTCGTCTTTGAGCCCGTGCACGTGCAACGTCGGTATTCGGACAATCATGTCCGGCTCGTCCAGTTCTATTCATCTCATCAGCAACCAGTATTCCCAGCAGCAGAGGAGCAGAGGGAAAACATACTATACCCAATCTCGCTCTCCATCGGCCTCCCACCGCCATTACACATAACACCAAATTTCAGCCTGATCCCGTCGCCCACAGTCCTTTTTCCTTGCCCCTCCTTCTCAGCTCTCTCCCACCTCTGCTGATCCAATAACAACCCACTCGCAACCCTGGTCCCCTGCGAAAACCCCAGAACTCCGACCCATTTGTCATTGCCGAACTGCTTCTCCCGCGCGCGCTCTTCCATAAGCCCCAACACTCGTTCAATTCCATCGCGACCCGAAGCATCGTATCCGCTCCCATCCGCTTTCGGGTTATCGGACTCCGGCTCGAACCAGGACTGAAACGGCCCGTAGTCTGCAAAGGCGGGGAGGACCCCAGGCCCTGCAGAGCGCGGGAACGGGCCGTCGAAATATTCAAGAGTGAACTGCTTCGCTAGGAGCGTTGCTAGAAAAGAACATTGGATTTCAAATACAGCGGCGCTCGAGCCGCTGCCGTGGAAGCAGGCGATGCGGGGGAGGGGGTCGGGCATTTTGTGCTCTGTGTGGTCGCAGGCGATTGGGTTCGGTCGGTGTCGCCTGGTTCGTGGTTATCTGCAAGCGAATCGCCGATACTTTAAGCCAAGTTACCCCTTTAGGATGTTAGCTGCGATAAGAGCTGACGCAATCGCGAAGGTGATATTGTGAGGCTGAGATATCTGTCCTGATAAGTTGTGGTGAGACTCGACGTCGAGGTGAGCATTTAGTGCAGCTTATATTTAGCGCAATTATGCATGAATAGTGCACGAAGATATGCAGATCTGCAGCACAATTGTGCCCACCATCTAGACCAGTCCCCTCGCCGACAAACTACACCATAACCCTGAAAAATCCATTCGCGTCAATATCACTGTCCAATTCGTAATGGCAACCTCTATACTATTTTCTAGATCAGACTAGGTACCCGCGGTGGAGTACGTACCGGGCGAGACTCTGGACCATGGGTGGCCCGAGAACTTTGCGAGTCCTTCGCGGACCTCACGTTTGGCTTTGGTTGACCTATTTTCTTTCTATCCAATTTGGCCAGAATCAAGAATTGGGAAATAATTTGAATGAATGGATGTCTCAAAACCACAAGGGCCATGCCAATCAGTTGGCAGTTCTGACAGGCAAGAGGCATTCTGCCCATTACCATCAGGACCTATAACATTCCCTTAGTCCCTGCCATATAAATCTTTGTCCAATGCTCACTGACGACTTAGCAGGTGGCTTGCCAGGTCTTCTGGGTTGTAATCACTGCAGCCTGATGCCTAGGCCTGCGTCGAACACCAGAGGCAAGGAACTCTCGACTGAAATGTTCTGTCCTAGAAAAGGCTCCTCGCCCCGGTATTCAGGGCTGTGCTGGACAAGTACGGCGGCCCGATTCACAGGATTCTTGCTGGTATCATCTTTAGGCTGCCGGTATACTGTTTCAATACGAAAGCTGGATAGTCCTAGCTGGCTCAATGGAGGTTTTCTTCCCAGCCAAGGAGGTTCACTGCCATCCCATACTATCTTGTGTACTAGTCACGAAGTCTTGTTGTTCGGCGCCCGTGGGTAAGTCAATATATATTTCACAGGAAGGGAGCCGTTGTGATTGTAGTGTCAGGAGCCTTTGCAGATGTCGCGCAATCCCAATGGCGCTCCATCTATAGTCATGAGGATGGAGTTCATGACTATGATCTTAACGAGATGAAACGGATCGTCATCAGTTGCGGAACTGTCTCGCCAGAGGTCGTCGAGTTGTTCGACAAAGGCCATTTTGCTCGCTGATGACTTCACATTCTAGACAATGTCTGTTGGAGTGGCTGGTGTGGCATTCAGATTCTGGCATTAGAGTCTGATGTCTTGTGCAATAGTTACGTTACTTCACCATGATACAGAGCTTACTACCACTGCGGAGCGATATAGGAACACCTGTAACTTTGCAGCTACCCACCTTCGACGATCCCGAGACTGGTCTCAACAATCACTGGTATCTGAAACCAGAATTTCATGGACCCAAGGCTCTGCTCGGACCCAAGGGCACTACCAAAAGTTTGTTGGTAACTTACGCGCAGTGAAAGCTTTGCGTCGCTTAAAGATACTGAATAACTAGCAGATGATGGCGATGCGCTGTGTCGAGCAGCCGCTGGGAGAGCATATGAGATGTTGCATGCAGCTATGAGCATGTCGCACTCTCCAAAACAGCGCTGCGATTGCTTGCTGTTGCTCATGAGCCCGCAATTCTAGTATCCAAAGAAACAGAGGGCAATGCGGTGGTGCATGAGATGCAGCTCCTCGGCGAAGAATGAGGTGGTGGATTCTCTGGGCCAGACTCGAGTGTGAATGCGCGCATCTCTGCTGATAGGTGATGAGTGAAGAGGAATGGAGGATGGGGAACGTCGAGGGTTTTATAACTGGTATAGTCACTCTAGTCGGTTTCGTTCACTGTTATCTAGCCCCCTCTGTAGACGCGCAAGGTCTATCTTACAATAGCTCTTTTGCATATTCTTCCTCTTCTCCCCTCCACCTATCTCTACTTGTTCTCCCGATAGCCCATCCCATCCCATCGTAAAGCTTCTATCCGCCAAGCTCGCAGCTGGACCAGCCAGGGGCGACAGTAAAGATGGCGTTGCAAGAGAATGGAACCAGTCTCCTCTCCAAACCTCCCCAGCGAAACCCAAGCCGATCTCATCCGGATCCTGAACGACACCGGATTCTCCCATTTTCCAGCCAACGCCTCTCTCCGCAGACGCAATGTCCTTCGAGCTGCCCTATGGAACAATTTGGCGTGAGCCGCACCGGGTTGACCTACCCTCGCTGTAGCGCTTCACGCGGCCACCGGCCTGACTGTCCTCAATGCAGTACCATCCACGAACGCGAAGCACTTAAGGTACGTCATCTTAACCAATGTTTGCACAGCCCTAACGAAGCTGTGCAACCCAGCAGTGTGAGCGCGAAAAAACGGTCCAGCAAGCTCGATACGAGACATCCCTCGTGTATAACGAGCCCGTCGACGCTGCGTACGGTCTCGCGACACATCCAGTAGGCTCTATGTCACTTCCTTCATCTGCCTGGCCAACAGCAGTTATCAGTTCTGCTGATGATGTTCCTTCGCTTCTCCCCTTGCGGTTCACAACAGCCACGCCCACAACTCCTTCTGGTGATCAGCATGTCCCAGCGACGCTTGCAGATCTCCTTGAAGGGGTCCCGATGCCTAGCATTCTATCCCCTCAGCACGAAGACCGATTCGTGGCAGTCCATCGTTCGGTCACTAACGCGCGGCCTACCCCGTTCGCCCCTCCTGATTCTCACCCTAGCTCTCCAACCAGCTTGACGTATTGCCAGTCAAAGTCCACTACTAACGCTGGCATTCCAGCTACCACTATCACACATCGAGACCAGCCTTCCGGTGACCCACGTCATCGCACTCCCTTCGACCTTAGCTCCGGACTGCCTTTGCCGAAATATCTTCTCACAGCACCCGTCAAACGAACCCACAATTCTGAGGCAGACCCCCGCCTCAATGCGCGCCGCTGTTCTCTCTTGGAGTCTTCTTATCCTCTGACGACAGACCGTCCTTCTGCTCCTACTATTCATGGTGGCTGTTCCGGTTCCAGAAACCTGGGTACACTTAGTTCGCACTCCAATGTAGCGGCCCCTGGGCCTGCTCAAGTGTCAATGCCGCAGCCTCCAAATGAGAACAGAAAGCGATCTTTCTCAGCTTTTAGTGCCGATGATAGCCTTATCGTCTCGCCTTCTTCCAGAAACTTTGATTCTCGTTCTAGTTTGAGACACACTGTGCCATGCGCAAGATTCGATGAACCTGTCGCTCCTAGGGCTGCGTTGCGCTCTAGCTGGTGCTTAGGCGAGCGTAAACAACCACGGCCTCCCCGTCCTGCCACTGACCCACGCGTACTTACCACGATCGACCGCGTATGCATTTCTCTGGCCCCTGCGGCAATGAAGATGGTTTCTCAACCACCTGCCTGGCCCAATCCTCCTGACATCAGCAGTTTTGCTCCCGTCTTCGCTACAGCTACTGCTTGGCCGCTCTCCTCGTCTCCTCCACCTCCCGCTCTTCCAAGCCCTGAGCCTGGATATGTCTGGACGGGAAGTGACTGGCATGGGCCTTTTTGAACTCTTGCGTTGCCACCTCACATAGCGGCCGCTAATTATAATGCTTATGCTCGTTCTAAGGGTGCGGGTGCATGTGCGAAGGCAATTGCGAATGATGATGCTGCCCTCGAGAACTATAAGAGCAAACGTAATAATCCCTCGAACGACGACGAGGAGGAGGAAAAGAAAGCGGCTCATGCTCCCGCTAAAGCGCATTCGGCTTATCATCACAAAATTTAAGGGGGGCGGAAGTTGCTTTGGCCTGTCAGTCTATGGTGGAATTGAATAGTCTTATTTCTTTTCTTCCTGTTTCGTGCTCATCTTGCTATCATGACTCGGTCTCAATCAGCGGCGGTATTATTTGAGATGCCAGGTCAAGATTGGGAGCTCTCTAGCCGGATGACAGAGTGCTATCTGATTGCGGATGGTTCTTGGTCTTGGTTGCTGGTTTTGTTATGGGCGAATCGGCTGGGCTTTCAAACGAAATAGCGGAGTGCGCCTAATCCTACTAATAATGACGTAGTAGAAATCAGCCCTTTAAGAACTCGTATACTTCCAGCCTTTACATGGTCAATGATTTACCTTCATCCTTCTCTGCTCTGCTCTACTCTGAATGTAAGGACTAATCACAAGAACCACCACAGCGTGAGCTGTGTTTGTAGCGCAAACAGATACGAAACTCGTCCAGCTGCGCGGCTTGGGTGACCAATGCATACAATTCTACAACCCTTCTATGAGATCATTGAGAATATTTTCTCCCTGGAAGAATTGAAACGCAACGGGTCAGGTATTTGCTGTTCTCAGTTTATGCGCTCGGCGTACGGGGCAATTGCTGGTAAATCATGATATTAACCCTAGCTGTTGGGACCCTATCTAGTCTATACAGTGATGATAAGGCCTCTGCTACAACGAAGCTGCAATAATTCCCATATCAATATGTCATTAAACCAGTCAACCTGATATAGCTAGACCTTTAATACAGAAAGTGGCTTGGGAATGGCAAATATTCACGACAAGAACCCAAAATACTCCTCCACCCACCGTCTTGCCACCTCGCCCTCACCGAGATCCCAAGCCCTAAGGCCCGCAACATACCCGTCTGGCCTCACTAGCACAATGCCAGCCCGTGTTCCTGGCAACTGCCCAACCCACTTCCCAATACACCCCTCTACATCATCCAGATACACCGTCCACCGGCTCTTCTGCAACGCAAGCGGGAGATCCGCTATCTCGAAGACCTCCCTCTTCGAACCCGAGATGAGCGAGAGCGTTAATATCTCCGAAACAGTAGTGTACCGTTCTGGAACCTGGTAAGCGTCGGTTGCAGACCAGCCTCGCGAGCGAGAGGCGTAGGATTCTTTTGCTTTCTCTGCAGAAATTGCTAGAACGGAAGTCGGGCTGCTAAGAAACCGGCAGACAACCTCGAGGAATCCTTTCTCCTTCGCTGCGCTAACATTCGGAACGAGGAAATACAGTCTGAACTGGCCCAAAAGTGGGACATCAAGCTGGATATCGACCGGATTCGCATCGATATACCGCGTCGCTTTGGCTGGGATTAAGAGTGCCCCTGGCTTCAATCTTCTGGCTTCCTTCCCAGCGTCTGGCACTTTGGTCTGCGTCAAAATGCTAGCATCATACTCCGCTCCCACCCCCGAGATGAACCGGATATTCTCATCAAAGTTCCTGGCAAGGGCGGCTTCGCCTGCCTCAAATGCAGCGCAGTGCTCGGCGTCAAAGGCAATGAGGTCGTTTGCAATCTTGCGCCGCTCGTTTTCGTAAGTTCCCAGCAGAGATGGAGAGGCTAGACCACGCGCCACTAGGTTCAGCTTCCAGGCCAGGTTGAAAGAGTCGTGCATGCTGGTGTTTGCACCCTGGGCGGCGAGCGCAGAGTGGCAGTGACCGGCCTAGAGTAATGAACCTGTTAGACAAATTGAGAAAGAAGTCAGAGGGAAGGAGACGTGCATCGCCGGCAATGAAGATCTGGTAATCAGGATCAGAGAAATGTCTCGCCACGCGCTGCCCAACGACGTAGTTCCCGAACCATTCTTTTTAGTCTTCGTCAGCATCAAGTCTCACATCTCTACCAACAACCTAAAAGAAGTGAGGTTGTAAGCGCACCGATCGATTTCCACTCCAAACTAAACGGCCTCATCGCCTCCTTTGCGCGCTCCATGACATATTGCGGCGTTGCCTTGGCCTTATCAACGCGTTCTCCGGCTGTCGCGCTCAACTCAACGTACAGCCTCGTCATGCCTCGTTCTCGCGGAATCCACAAGATGGAACCGACGGTATGGGTACGCACGGCAACTTTGCTCCACAAATCGGGGAAGTCGGTCTCAATGACGCCTATTAACTGCTTCAGCAATGATCACATACGGCAGGTTAAGGGAAATGAACGCCAACGAACCGTCAAGAACCCCCCAGCTCGCATTCGTCATCTCACCCTCCAGCTGCGCGTCAGGGATGAACTCGCGCACGCTCGATCGCGCGCCGTCACAACCAACGAGGTACTCTGTCTGGATCACCTTCTTTGTATTTGTTCTCTGATCTTCGTAGACGACATCTAGTTTTCCAGATGGATTCCTCGAACAAGACAGGAATGAACTATTCCGCGTAACAGTGACACCTCGCCCCGCAAGGTCATCGATCAGCACATCCTCCAACATCCCTTGATGAACGAGGAGAATATACGGGTCCGATGCACCGACCAGGTGATCCGGGTAATGAGTCTGTCGACTCTTCCGCCTCAGAGGGTGAGATTCCGTTGAATCCTGCACTCGCACCGTATCAGCTAACAGCGCATACGAGTATCGCATACCCCTGCATGCCTAATCTTTCAAAGACGGCCGTAGAAAGGGAGTGCATACCCAAAACGAAATATCGTAGATACGCGCCCCGTCCCGCAACAGCTTATCTGCAAGTCTGAGCTGCTTCAGCGTCTCAATCGTCTTGGGCTGAATTCCATCTGCCTTTCCGGTTGACGTCTTGTCGGGTCGATCGTCGAGCAGGACGATGGGGGTACCCAAGCGGGTGAGGTTCACTCTGGCAATTGTCAACACATCCGCACTTGAAGGAATGGTAGGCGTAAACCCACGCAAGCATCAGCCCCGAGGGTCCCGCGCCGACAATAACAACAGTCGTCTCGCCGGCTGGAGCTGCATCGGTATCGATGTTTGCGAAACCTTGGTCGTGATCTGCGCTGGGAGCCATTGTGTTGGGTTGGCGAGTGTCACTTTCGCCGGCGAGGAGACCGGCTTGGGAGGCAGTGCGCTTCATGACTTATACTTTTGTTGTGATGGTCGCATGTCGGCATTTGACCAACAGTGGGAGGGTGTGTTGTGGTGGATTGGAGTGAGGGTGGGAGTGGCAGTTGGAGTTGGAGACGACTTGCGGGTGGAATTCCGAACCCCCACCTCTGGCAGTGAGAGAGTATGGCAGAGGTCTGCATGAAACGGAGTCTCTGTCTTACCTCGTGCGTTTTTGGACAGAGGTTGGTAAGCTGCATCGCCATCAATGGATCGCAAGTAATTGTCAGCATTACAATCGTACGATGAGTTGGCTCCAAGGTGTTATAGCAGTATGGCTCAAAACAACCGGAATAGATTTCAATTATGAGATTCTAGTCACTCCCCCATCAACCACGATATCCTGCCCCGTCATATAACTACTGGCATCGCTCGCCAAGAACACACAAGCACCCATGATATCCTCGGGCTCCGCGATCCTCTTGTTGATCGTCTCCGTCTTCCACCCCTCCACCAAATGTGAAAACGCCGCTGTCATCTCCGTATTCACGTACCCCGGACTGATCGAGTTGACCCTGATCCCATACTCCGTCAACTCCTTGGCGATAGCCGGACACATTGCGCGCACTGCGCCCTTTGTACCACAATACGCCGAGCAGTTCTGATCCCGCACTGCGACGTAACTGGCCATACTGGCGACCAGGATAATGCTGCCGTGACGCGTGCCATTAGCTATCATCTGCTTCGCTGCATATTGGGCGGTAAAGTAGAGTCCCAACACGTTGATCGACAGCAGATCGTGGTGTTCTTCGTAGGTAAAATCAAGGAAGCGGGTATGGCGGTTTATCCCTGCGCAGGGAACGCAGATGTCCAGCTTGCCGTCGAAGTCTCGTTGGAACTGCGCAAAGCCGTCTTTCAAGGAATCCTGAGAGGAGACGTCGACCCTGCGTCATTAGCTTCGTACAACTGGTTCCTCGGAGACGGGGATTTTCACTTGTAATACGCCATCCGAACATTATAGTCCTTCTCAATCGCGTGAAAGTCTGGACGCGGACCGATGATGTCGAAGACTGCCACATCAGCACCGGCTTCAGCGAGCCCTCGCGCAAACGCAAGCCCGCATCCTCGCCCACCACCTGTAACCAGCGCCGTTCGGCCTTTCAAGGAGAACTGTCCGATCAGCACTGTCCGCACCGCGAGAAAAGGAAGAGTCTCACCCTAGACATAATGTGGGATGATGTCGGACTTCCTATCCACGGTCGGGCGTCCCATTTATGTCTGATAACACTTCTTCCCCCACTCTTGCACTCACACTCCGTTGGAGTAGGATATGCATCGATAGTCATAAATAGAATAGCACATCGTGGTATGAAGTTGATCAGGTCTATCGTACGTAACAAAAAAAATGTCCATCCCAGTTGCAGAGAAACAAATTCGGCACGAGTCGGGGAAGCTGAAGGTGAGCTGTCGAAGATTGAGGCAAAGGACCCCCGCCTTGCTGACAACACAAGATTGTCGTGGTCGGCGCCGGCCTAGCAGGCGTCGGCGCAACGATAGCGTGTCTCCTCGCCGGCCACGACGTCCATCTGCTCGAATCCGCAAAAGAAATCGGGGAGATTGGGGCCGGTATCCAGATCCTTCCTAATTCCTCCCGCGTTCTACAGCACTGGGGCCTCGAGAAGGCGTTGATGAAACATGCGACGGTCCCAAGGTTCTGCAACTTTCTTGGCTGGAAGGGGAATCTAATCTCGTCTCTTGACTTCAAGGCGTCCGAGGCGCAGTATCCAGGGACGTGGTATCGGGACTTCCATCGCGCGGATTTACATAGATGTCTGGTGGAAAGGGCTGTCGAATTGGGGGCGGTGTTATCGTGCAACACGCGCATCATCAACGTTATCCCGAGCGAAGATGGAACTACATCGACCGCTATCGCTGCGGACGGAAGACAATTTACGGGTGATCTAGTGATTGGGTGCGACGGGGTGTTCAGCAGGCTCACCGAGTCGTTACTGCAGAGACCAGAGCCGCCACTCAAGACGGGCGATCTTGCCTACAGACTGCTGTTAGACACTGAGGAGATGCTCAAGGACCCAGAGCTGAGATCGTTCGTTACGGATCCACAGGTTAACTACTGGCTTGGGCCGGATAAGCACGCGGTGAACTATGTTTTGCGAGGAGGAAAGCTTTTCAACATGGTCCTGCTCGTGCCGGACGACATTCCTGAAGATTCACTGGCGACAACGGTGGAGGGCAATGTCGAGGAGATGTGTTCTCTGTTCGAGGGCTGGGATCCCAAGTATGTCCTCATTGACGTCTCAGAGCATACGCTGATTTTGGGGTAGGATCCAAAAACTTCTGAAGCTCTGCCGATCCGTGCAGAAATGGCAGCTGTGTATCCGATTGGGCGAGCATGACTGGACGCACCCGTCCGGGTCGTGGGTCAACATTGGAGACGCCGTGCACGCGACGCTACCATACTTAGCATCTGGGTATGTCCTGTGCCTGTCCGAGTACGATCGCTAACAGCTACAGCGCCGGAATGGCCTTCGAAGATGGTGCGGTCCTCGGCGAAGTCCTCTCCCGTCTCCCCAACGACCCCTCCATCAGCAAAACCTCGCCTGCATACCTGGCCGAGAAACGTCATGCCCTGGCCGTCTTCGAGAAATGCCGTAAAGAACGTACGCAAATGGTCGTCAAGCGGGGAAACACCCAGCAGTACTTGTATCATCTCCACAACGGGCCGGAGCAGGAGGACCGGGATCGAAAGATGCAAATGGTGCCAACGCCAGAGGGAGAGTGTTTAGCCTGGAGGGATCCGGGGCTTGCACCGAAGCTTCTGGGGTATGATCATATTGCAGACGTGAGTGAGAAGATGATAATCTGCCATGGAGAGGACGTACTAACGGGTGCAGGTGAACCGCAACTGGAACGCAGTTACCGAGACAGCAGTTGTATCAGAGGAACAGGTAGCGTCGCGGTTATGAGGAACAGAAACAAGCATAAGAGGCTAGTGATATTTTGCAACTATAGCGGGAGTGTAATTGATCGAATATGATAGTTTAAAGCGTGGCAGCCGCAGTGTTATCTGGTCGTAGTCTGCTGGCGTACTTGACTTCTCCCCCAACCTGGTTTTAAACACTTTGGACACTGTCGTATTGCCTCCTATCCGCTAAATTTCTCCTAATCCTGATTCACAGTTATATTTGATGCGCCAGCAAGTCATCTAAAGAATCAGAAACCATTATGCTTGAGGTTTACAATTCACTTCATGGATAAGGCCCTATGGGCCTGTTTAGTTTCGCTAATTTTAGTTTCGCTAATTAGTTGCAACTCAATCAGAGCCATTTCTACCTCTGTCCATGGTTGAAAAAGAATCAATATAGCGTTTTGTTGGCTTATATCTCCACGCTCACTGCTGCCCGGATTCAGCTCCAAAGCTCGCCATCCATGGCTGATAACCCTCCGCCATGATCAGCTCCTGCAACGCCCGCCTGCGCATTCCAACATTGCCGCCGTCGAAAATTGGCAAAACCAACGCTGCAGAGAGCAAGTCCGAGAAGGGAAGCCCTGAGTCATACGCAGACCTATTGAGGACAATCAGCACTGCTAAGGGGGGAGGGGGCTTGAGTTAATGGGGAGATGGAAAGACGTACACTCCAACAGCATTGATTGCATCCAGACAAGACTGCACCGCCGCTTCGGCGCAATGGACCTTGGCCAGGAGTGCGTGTTCGCGGCGCTGGGAATGTTCTCCTGGTCCTGAAGTAAGACAGTGCGCTGCCTTCCATGTGAGAAACCGCGAGGTCTCGGTGCGCGCTTTGATGTTGATTAGCAGATCGCCGACAGACTGGCGTTGACCGATAGGGACTGTGCCCCCTCGAGCATGCCGCGAAAACGCTAGTGCCGCATCGAAGACGGCTCGCTGAATTCCTACGCCCATGGCACCGACAAGCATGGCTGTCTCTGTTCAGAAGATGCGTCAATTTTTTGAGGAGAGATTAACGTACCGGATATCTCGAAGGTGTGAGTGACGATCTCAGCTCCAGTTCCAGGAATGCAGAGGACATTCTTAGCAGGGACGCGGATATTCGTATACTATTAAAGTAAGTACCCTCCATTTCGAAATGTCCCAAATCCAGGTACCATGATATGCGGCCCAGAAACCGCCTTGTGCCCGGCGGTTTCAATATCCTTGACAACCCGAAAGCTTTCTGGCCCGTTGCGCTCAATATCATCACGAGTCACGAGCAAGATCATGATAACGTCGCGGGGAGAAGATGCCCGCTTCACGATGTCTTCATCGACACATCGACAGACAACGCAGCTCAAGTCCGGGCCCTTGTAATCCCAGCCTGCAGAGCTGGTGGCCCACATCTGCAGTACAGTCAGTCGACCACATAGCCTGATACCCTATGATGATCTGACGCGTACCTTCTCCCCATTTAGCACCCATTCATCTCCATCGCGATACGCAGTCGTCTGCAGACCCGGCGCCCCAGGCTCGAGCCAGTTCGCCTATGGCTCAATCAACACTGATCGGCTACCACAAAAAAGAGAAATACCACTCCACCAGGCTCTGAAAAGACCAAGGATGCCAACGGCGCCCCAGTTCCTGAAAGAAACTGGTCCAGAAACTCTTTTATTTCCGGCCGGTACGCCAGTGCCAACGGCGTCAATCCTAGTCCGGTCCCGAAGATCGTCAGAGATGCCGATGCCTCGACAGCATAGAACTCTTCGACTAGTATCGCCGCTTCAACGAGGCTCTCGCTGCCCCCACCTACCGCGGCGGGTATCTGTCTTTTTATAAGGTCAGCTTTCACTGCGGCCTCGTAGATTGGTTTAAGCGAGCGAAAACGATCCTCTTGCGTTGGAAGCGTTGCGTATGTTTCCTTTGCGGACACGAGATGTGCAGCTGCGAAGGCGCGCGCTGCTGAGCGAGTCTGCTGCTCTGAAAGAGATAGGGTGAAGTTAACCATGCTTGCGGCTACTCAGTGATAGGTAGCTTACAAAAGGTGAGGTAGAAGTGCGGAGATCATGGTAAGCTCTGTGCTCAGCTCAGCCCACTCGCCAAGTAAAGGTTACATGGATGGCGGCCGAATCCACCAATTGTTAGGTGACCACTGGCACTAGTCTGGTGAGGTTGCAAGGATTCAGATTGAAGAAGACATATGCTTAGAAACGCAGAGTTACATGCAATATACCAGTCACGGGCCAGAGAGAGCTTTTACCCGCTGTGTGCCATGCTCTGCCAGCGCCTGAGTAGTCATCACACTCTTTATCGAGTCTATTTCGCTGAGAGCTTGAGTTCGCCACCTTGTTAGCCTATGACGGGGCCCGTTACCCTTTCAGATCGCTTATAGATTCTACATATCTATTCTAACTGATGCGCGACACCGCATCGCCACGTCCTCAGGCAGACCTCTGAGCAGCTCCTTAGCAGCAAGTGCCTTAGGTGCCCATCTGAGCAGGAAATCTATGCGCAAGAGATCGCCTCTTTCAACGTGAGCGCTTTGGTATTATGAGGTGTGAGGAATCTCTCAGATACTGACGTTTACTCGGGCCACGCTGTCGCATGCGGTCCACACTTGTTCAGAGCCCCTGACAGGTACGATGGAACGCCACATGTGCTCCCAAAGCAGGACGAATATAAATAACCTTTTGAATGATAAGAACTCAAACCTCATAAGTTGTCACCACTGAGATGGTGAAATGAAGTGGCTGGACATGTCCCTAACCCGCTTGGCGATAAGGCACACTTTGTTCCCTGGTGTTGTTGCAGCTTCGTTCGCGTTCAATATTTTCACTCCCAAGCTCGGCAAGGAGGTCGAGACTGCGGTCGAGCATCCCAATCAGGGTTTCTCGATGTGGGCTATGGTGAAGTGTTTTGGGGTCAAAGGAGCCGGCTTTTGTTTGTCTAGAATCGATTCTGCAACCTAGACTCAAGAATGAAACCAGGACAGAGAGCGGGGATGTGTTCCAATAGGTATCAACGCCACCAGGCACCGCAATGTTAAATCTCGATCTCTAATCCCTAGAAGATTGGCCCAGGGTGGCCCAGGGACGCGGACGCATCGAAGCCCAATCGGGTAATAGGGCAACGGTAGCGGGGTTAGGGCATTGGTTAGGTTATGACGTCACCATCTCTCAGCATTACAAGTTTCAATCGATGTCTACTTTATTAAATCACCCCCTGCTCACAAGATATTCTATGTTTTTATGTTTTTCAAAATTCAGAGTTATTATCAAATAAGCACTGAACTGCAGACATGTACCCCTCCGCCCGCATCCGTCGCAGCGACGATCTCGCCAAACTAGCCGACTACCATATCCAGCATGACCTCTCATCGTCGGACCGCGATGCGCTGAAGTCCGCCGCAAAGACCGTTTCCCTCTGGACGACTGTCGGATCAGCAGTTGGGATTGGCCTTGGACTCTATGCTGCGTTCCGCTTGCGGACCTCCAGAAAGGCCTTCTTTGATGTCTTTCGCGCGGCGGAGAAGCCGACCCAGGTTGTCTTTGCGGATGGGCGGACCGGTACGTGTTTCTTGCCCCTTGCGTTTCCTTATCCATAGTCGCGAAGAGACTAATATGACCAGAGGCAATTCCTGATATCACGCCGCTGCTTAAACCAAGCACGGTGGGAGACTTTGTTACCTATTTCTTCGCCTCCATGGGCGGTCTCTTTCTCGGTGGTGAACTCGGTAAACCTTCATTTCGCCGCTGGAGTACATACATTACTGATATTGGGACACAGGCTTTCTTGGTGGTGCAGCAAGCGGAAGCCGGACGCTAACAGGCGATCCTGAGAGGAAGAAGCGGATTGAGAATGCCTTCCGGAGCTTCCGTGCGGACACGCTGCGAAAGGAGGCCGATGAGCTAGAGAAGGGCAAGTCAGTCACCGACGAGATGTTCTGAAGTGTAATTCGAAGTGTTGAAAGCAGACTTGACTTTGTGGCCGATTGAGAAAGTTGATTTATATGTATCCCCAATAATGGTGACGGCTCTGTACGATTATGATGATGTGGGACGAACTTAGTCCTCAATATATGTACTATATTTCAAAGTGCACAATTTGTAGGCCTGGTTGGCCTCTATTACGTTTCGCCATGTCTTTTAAGATGTCAGGTCACAAGCAACGTCCTTCCCTCAACCGCGCTTTGTCGACATAGTTCTATCATCTTCATCACCAGTGCCGCGTCTCTAGGCTTGACTGCAAGCTTTGTCTTTCCGCTAATAGCCTCATACACATTCTCGTAGGAATTTTGATATCCCCCAGGTATAGATCCCCAGTCCTGCGTCTTTATCCCCCCTCCGTCAATCACCTGAAGTGTACCTTTTGATTAACGTCAGCTAGGACTCTTCATATGTCTCTTCTCTATCAACATACCCTGACTTCCCCGTCCTCCAGCCCGTAGCTTTCATGACCAGGATAAATACCTTTCTGCAGCTGATCCTCCTGGATATCGAGCCCGTACTTGACCCATCGGCCTTTAGTCCCAAGCACCTCGAATCTCTTCTGTCTATCGCTGACAACGTACTGCGTCGAGTGCAGCTCGACTGGTACCAGTTAGAGGAGCACAACAGTACCCCGGCCCGGGGGCAGAGCCTGAAACCTACCTTGTAAACCTTTCTCATACCCTAACACTATCAAAAAGCCATTGTCCACAAACCCGCCCTCCCTAATCTCCTTGCCGCTGCTCTCGTCAAACAGCAAACACGTCACTGTCTTTGGCGTTCCAATGAGAACAAGGACCTGGTCGATCAAGTGGCTTCCCAGATCAAATAGCATTCCTGCTCCCGGGACACCGCTAGCCAAGCGCCACTTCTTCGATTCGATCGCCGTCCGCAAGTTCGGCGCGCAGTCAAAATGCGACCGAAACCGGACTATCGAACCAAGTAGGTTGATTGGGCTGGCGAGCAGAGCGCGCAGGGTTAGGAAGTCTGAGTCCCATCTTCTGTCTGCTCTAGTCAGCTGCCGATGATACAGAACCATGATTATGAGGAGAATTTACTGTGGTAAACCGCAAGCTGGAGGCCTGTTCTCTCAGCGAGACCGGCGAGCTCTTCACCTCAGCGTAGTTTATTGTAAACGGTTTCTCGACGATCACTGCGTCACAATCGATCAGTTACAGCTCTTGTCTCTTGTCTCTTGTCTCTCTCTTGTCTGAGCATGAACTGACCGTGCTTTCCGCTCTCCAACGCCGCCTTGCTCAACGGGAAATGCGTATCGTTCGTCGAGGTGATAATCAGAACATCAACAGTCCGGTCTGCAATGGCATCGTAAGCGTCGTTGAGAATCTTGACATGCGGAAAATCGGCTACGGCTGAGTTCTCCTTCTGCGGTGCGCGCTGGACGATCGCGTACAGATGAAATCCCGGATTATGCAGGAGGAAAGGGATGTGGAATGTCTTTGCGCTGAAGCCGTAGCCGACGAAGGCTGCGTCCAATGGCATTTTCACTTTGATGGCCAGGATGTTGTACGAGGCCACTGGCGCCTTATACTCCTCGTTCAGCGTCGGTATCCGGTTCCCGCACGGCGAATGCGCGTATAGACCGGGTCTAGATATGTGTCTCTCTCTATACAGATTTCCAGAAGCTTCAAACTCTCATTGTATAAAGCTTGTTACTCGTCTTTTCTTGCTAACTGCCCTCATGTGACTACTGCCTTTCAATGCTAATGGCCATGCTCATGACCAAGGATACCACTAGCCGATAAAGCCGCGACGATATCTAACCCTCGATCACCATTTAGACTACCATGATACTGGTATTCTCAAGTGCTCTTCCATATCATAGAACTAGTTTCAGGGGCGTGCAGGTCCATTAAGACAGCAGACATTGTATGTGTCAAAGTAAATCGACAGCGAATGCCGCTTCTAGATAGACTACGATCGGGACAAATGGGTTAAGTCTCGCACGCTGGTTTTTTTTATGTATAGATATATGCACATATGCACAATGGAGCTCTCTCGCGGAAGGCCAATTAAGTAGACGCAGGCCAGTGCAGTAAGAGACCCAAATCGCATGGCCGCAAGCCCTAACTTCTGTTTGCGTTTGTGGAAACCTTTACCCGGACCGTCGGGACTGAGAAAGGCCAATTCTCATGCATGGCACCAAGGCTACGCTGCTGGCTTGTACCAACCATATATCCTTTCTCTCATTTAACGGAGGACGCATTAGAGGATCATTCCTGTCCACTTACGCGGGGACAGTTCCATCGGGGGGTTCCTCGCGTGTACTACGCCATACAGCGAGACCACAGCGACAAGTTCGACATTTCGCCATCGTCTTTCACGCGCGGAAGACTCTCCACTACTGGATTTCCTTCTTGATGCCGACTAGGATGCCATCCCACGAGCGACAAACAAAGCCACGTCCGTCCTCAGGCCTGACTGCTCCATGCCCAGAAGTCAACAGAAGTCACCCGCCCTCCTCTTGACAGGCTTAAAATAACTAGTCACGAAGATGCAGTGCGAACCAGTCGGTCAAGTCGGAAGAACTTATGCAGGAGTTGCACTACAGGTGCACTGGCACGTGGCTGTTTGGTAGTAAGGACGATGTAGTAGTAGTAATGGTAGTAGCAGTAATAGTTTTGGTGATGGTTGTGGTAATGGTGGTAGTAGAAGTTGTATTGTTCTGGGCAGGGAACCCTAGATGCATATGCAGGGTAAGACGAACTACAGAGACAAGTATAAGAGTCCTAAATTGGTTGCAACAGACTAGATCAATTTGTAGGACGAAAAGGAGTGTTGAGTATCGATTACAGAGCGTAACCAGCAAGAGCCCAGAGTCCAGTCGTGACCCTTACCTACCCGGGTAAGGAGTAAACTAGAGTGTCTGAGTAGTATAGGTACCTTGAAGCCGTTCCACTGTGTCTCGCCCTGATCTACATTACCAAGGCCCGTTACAACATCTACTCTCCTCGCCGACTAGCCCTGTCTTCGCTAGATAATACCTTCATGCTCATGCGATTCTCGGCTCCTTGAGGACAAATAGGATTGGAAACATAATTGCCGTAGCGACGACCGGAAATACTAGATATTTATAGAATGGTTAGTAACGCAACCAGTAAAAACAACCCATGGAGCCATAGCGGGGGATAGACATACGCGGTAGGTACTGGAAGCTCGCAAGATAGCAATCTCTAACGAATGTTTGTAGCGGCACTGGAAGACTGTTGGCGTATCGAACCTCGTTCAGGATCCGATTGATGATCTTGCACATCCATAGAATCAGCGTAACTTCCTATAACGATACCGCTCTCGGAAGTATCAGCTACTTACCATCCTCTTCTCCTCGAGTCCACGCAGCGCCCTCCACAGCCCTTTTTCAAAAACAGGCTGGCTAACCGCCGCCCCAGCTGCAGGTCCTATAATAATTCCTAGTTGCTGAAAGAGATAGTACGTCCCGATACAACTGTGTAGTTCCCCCTCCGGTGCGACAGAGGCCATGGCAGTGAATAATGCTGGGAACAGCATGCCTGGTGCCATACCCGTACCGAAGAGGTAGACACCGTCCTGCAAACGCTGCCAGGGGGTTTCCCCGTGATTCCGACGCCACTGAAAGAATATGAGGGTGTGGGAAAGGAGGTTTAATGCCAGGGCGAAGAGGACTAGGGATTTGCTGCGTTTTGTGCTGTGGATACACTATGAGCTTCTGGCAACAGGTATGCGAATGGGAGGTACCGTTTGATCACCAGCCCGCAGACGACACCGCCGACGGCTACACCCAGGGCACTAATTACAAGTGCGAGAGATGCGACAAAGTCACTTGTATTTTGGGTACGGATGAAGTAGGGTACTAGATTGCTGTAGAACTGGGTTGCATCGCAGACATTATTGTCTATACTTGACGAACGAGAAGGGGCGAGCAGGGACGTACGGAAAACCGACCAGCCATTAATAAAGTCTGGCAGAGAAAGTAGACGCCTATCGGTTCTGAAAAAAGGCTTATTGGAACCAGTGGTTTTACCGCCCAGAGTAGCTCAATGACGATAAAAATGGTGCAGCCGCTTATGAAGGCGAATGCAAGCAGAGATGTCTGGAAGAACATGCCTTTATTCTGGGCACCTAGTGCGCGTAGGAGGAAGAGCAGGAGGAGAACTGTCCCGGCGAATGTGAAGAGACCTGCAAAGTCGAGATCGCGGATACCTGGGGGGCTGCTAGCAGGTGCTGGCTCTTCTTCAGACTCGCCTTTTGGCTCTGTTTCGTTGAGATAGGACGGGAGCCGGTAGACGCAGAAGAGCGCGCAACAGATGACGATCGGTAACTGGCCGAAGAATGACCTGCGATTTAGTCAGGACCCTTTTCCAGTGTAGAGGTTAGATAGGGGAGGGACCATCGCCATCCAACAGTATCAGCCAGAAACCCTCCAATGGGACCCCCAAGGCTGCGTCCGGCGATATTGACAACATTCTGATAGCCACGGTACAGCGCGACTTCGTCCACGGGAGTCATGTCTAATGCCGACTGTAAGCTTCCCAAACTCTGCAGATAGAGCACGCAAAGGTAACTACCAGTGATAATGACCGAGGCCATGACTAGGATACCTGCGCCACTGGACCCAGCCAGGACCCTTGACAGGACGAGTTGCAGGATGGACAAACTCGCACCACTATACATCTATCAATGAAGGCAGTATTACAAGCAAATTCAAGAAAAAGACATACCAAGCAAGACAGCTAACTGCAAAAAGAGCATAGGAGCCGACCAGAACACGTTTGCGGCCATATCGGTCTCCTAGGATGCTGAACTGGAAAGAGTAAGCTTCTGCCCGCTTACTTCAGAGGAGTACGCACCACTGGCAGCGAGATGCAGTACCCGAAGTTATATGCGAGCAAGAGCCACGATCCTTCGGACAGACGGTGGAACTGCGATGCGATTGCGCTGTAGGTGGAGATGACAAGCAACTCATCGGCGCTTGCAATGAAGACCCCTGTGGATGGTGAACCAGCTTTCCGTGAAGAGGACTGAGCCTTATTACCAAGAAATGCTGCATAGATGACGAGGCTGTCGGACCCCTCCCTTGAACTGGAGTGCTCGCCCGTTTCTTCATCCCTTGCAGAGCCCAGCAAAGACGACTCTTCGGACACAGTCATGATATGAATCAGTTAACATACAACGACGCGGTACGGACAGGGTATTTCTGAAGGGACTGTTGGATCAAGAGAGCGGCTGTGACTCAAGCAATGGGTGACTCGAACAGGCACCCCTTGGGTGATCTGGAGGAAACCGGCCTTGTCCGGAACAAGGCGTGCCTTTTTATCTCAGACAATCATGCAGTATGATTGCATGTCTGCATATTGAAAACCAATCGCTTCCTTATATGCCGCTCATCCCTTCCTCCAGCCGTCGATCATCTCCAATAGTTCGCAGCTTGTATGCACGTCAGACGAGCGCCGCGAATGAGAACACGTCTGGTGGAAAAGGTTCAACAAGCAAGAGCAGCAAGTTTGGTAGAGAGCTTTTTCCATGAATAGGATCCCCACCTCCTCAAGTCAAAAGATGATGAATGGTCCCTTAGCCCCCCATGTCAGATGCGCCAATCTCTCTTCTGCCAAGGCAATGCTTCTTCAAAGTTGGCTCCTCCGGTGGCTCTGCCTTTTCTGGGCCAGTAACAGACGATACCTTGAGCCTTAGGGCTCTGACATACCAGGCTCTGTTCCCGGTGATCCAAGCATACAGGTATCTCTGTCCGCCCAGCCGTAACTGAGCACCGAGTTGAAGTCATCAATAACCTATGATCCCTCTGCTCGTCGCCAGATTATCACCTGGCTATTGGATATCAATATGCCACTTATACTCTCCCAAGTCTTTGATATTGGCATAGCGTTTAAGATGGCTTGTGGTCGACCTTCAATGTGAGTTAGAGTTGGCCACCAAGCACCAGTTGATAGCGCCTACGAACTGGCTACAATAGAAAAGGCCATCGTCCCTTTTATTCTATCCTCCAGGGTTAGCTATTTCAGCAATATGCCATCAGTATGACAATTTAAGCGCATCCAGCCAGGCACAACACCAGTGATTGCGCTCGACATGACCACGTAACTTCAAGCCCTAAACAAGCAACAAAGCCCAAACCCAGACCAAGTTCCCTCCATCTTTTCAGCACCGTTACCACAGCCGATTCAAATCCCAGCACGGTTCTATTTGATCTGCCCCAAGAAATCTTTGACGAGATTGTTGCGCACTCCTCAAGCAGCTAAAGGATGCCTGGCCTTGTCCAGCAAGCGGCTCTTCGCGCAATAGGGCCCTCAACCTGGGCGAAGCTCAGAAGGAATCATCAACCCCGGCATCGGTGATCTGATCGAGCGTTCTGCGAGCTCTCAGCCGCGACAATCCTGAGTGAGAGTATTGTCTTCGCTGCAAGATACTGCGTCCACCACTCAAGTCGCCCAAGAGCTTCATCCGCAGAAACAGTTAGAGAGATACAGTGTTTGCTTGCACACCTCGAGTAGGCATTTCAGTCGCGCTTAGCAGATCTTTCCTCGAATCCGCCCGTCGATCTGTTTGGTGGCAACTTTACGATTCCTCAAGAATCGCTACGTAATCGGCTCCGTTCCTCCGCCAGCTAGATCTATTGCAGTCTTGTCCTGGGGCAGGAGTATGATCTGAGCACCTTCTCTGGGTCACCTCTCCAGGCTGTCGATATTCCCCTTCCCGTCCGCGTCTGTGCCCTTCTCACCACCAGCGTCTCACCTCCGCGAGTATTTTGCCACGGGACCAAAAGCTCAGCGAATAGGCCACTTCCCGCCCGAGCTATTGATACGGATTTCCAGACCATCTGCGCCGCGGAGCAGGTAAGACGAAGAACGTTCTGTGATTCCAGGCCAAGCGAAGAGGCACAGGTGGAGGGTCAGAGCATGAGCTCAGGTCTAACTGGCGATGTCGCAGCTGTCCGACCATATTCCAAGTTGGGTATCTTCTGTCAATGATTCTCGTACTATTTTGGGTAGGTGTGGAGAGCACTAGAGTGGAAGTTATGCGGCGAGAAGGGCCTAGCCTGGGCCCCTGAAAGCGCAACAGCGAGTTCGTGGTGTCTAGGAGCGTACTGATTTGGCTTGGAATGAGGGGGAACATGACTCATTGAATTAACCTCAATCAGGTAATACATGATATAGCCTGAATGTTCAGACGGGTGTTCCTCAGGACTCCTGATACGTGCCTAGCGAACCCCGCTCCCCGACATCTACAAGACCCAACCACTGTACTCGACGGAGACATTGGCGATAAAAATATGCAATATGATATACATACAACCCCGCATTCAAGTCTTATTCAATCACATTGCCATGCAGACAACGTACTTGGTCCACCTGCCCTGAATGGTAATTCTCCGCTTCTCCCGAGGTCTTACTCCACATCCAAGCCCGCGTGCCCTAGTTAGTCGGGGATATCGGATGGAAGAGCATGTCATGCGATGCATTCTGCAGAGAGATATACTAACAGATTCAGCTTGAGTTTAGCATCCTTGCTCATTCTGCAGGGGTGAGGGGAGTCAACGTCAGCGCAACAATGTTGCTGCTGCTCAATCCCCGCAGACAATCGTCCTGCTCTCAGTCCAAGTA
Organism: Aspergillus foveolatus; assembly: GCF_047715535.1. NCBI lineage: Eukaryota > Fungi > Ascomycota > Eurotiomycetes > Eurotiales > Aspergillaceae > Aspergillus > Aspergillus foveolatus. The sequence continues at coordinate 162,669 of NW_027396081.1, read as the reverse complement.
TAAATAGGTGTAGACATGCTCTTCCATTGCAGGCCCGAAATTGACTGAATTGTCATAGCCTACTCATCTACCTGATCAGTGCTCCACAGTCCATATTCACTATGAGACTCGGCCTCATTACCCTCCTCGTCGGCCTCCTCAACACCCCCGGCCTCACAAATGCCGCCCTCAATACCCCCCTCACCGTTTCTGGCCGCTGGATCCTCGACTCTACCGGTGCACGCGTAACATTCGCGGGCGTAAACTGGCCCGGCGCCGGCGAGGCCATGATTCCCGAAGGACTGCAGTATGCCTCCATCGCCTCGACAATCTCAAAGATCAAGTCTATCGGGATGAATGTGATCCGCCTAACGTTCCCCATTGAACTCGTCGATGATATCTACGCCAATGATGGCGATATCACAGTCCTAGACTCGCTTATCAATGCTCTGGGCGTTACGAATGGAACGGATGTCTTCAACCAGATCGTAACCAACAACCCATCAATCACGAATACGACAACCAGACTGCAAGTGTACGACCTCGTTGCCGCTGAGTGCGCAGCCCAAGATGTTTACGTGCATCTTGATAACCACATCTCCAAAGCCATGTGGTGCTGCTCCACCACTGATGGCAACGCCTGGTTTGGGGATACGTACTTTGATGTGGACAACTGGAAACGGGGGCTGCAGTATATGGCCTCCCATGCGGCGTCCTGGGAGACGTTCACGTCTATCGGATTGCGAAATGAACTGCGACAGCCGGCCAGCGCAAACCCCAGTTATCCGTACAACTGGGAAACGTGGTATAGCCAGATGACTGAGGCGGCGGATCTGGTGAATGCTGCGAATCCGGACGCGTTGATCTTCCTCTCGGGCTTGAACTACGATACAACTCTTGCGCCAATCCCGACTGGGAGCGATCTGGGTGACGGGACGAGATTCTACCTTGAAGATTTCAGTTACGCTGATAAACTGGTGCTGGAATTGCACAACTACGATACAGCCGCATCGAGCTGTGCCAATCTCTCGGGCGCCCTCTGGAACGGGGGGTTCAAGGCGCTTGATACGAACAGTTCCGACATCGTCAATGTCATGCCCGTCGTCTTGACGGAGTTCGGTTTCGCGCAGGATGAAACGACGTGGCAGAGTGTCTACGCTTCGTGTATTAGAGAGTGGATTCCCCAGCAGCAGGCCGGCTGGATGGTTTGGACCATCAGTGGGAGTTACTATATTCGTTCCGGAGGCCAGGATTACGACGATACCTGGGGGATACTCGATCACACTTGGTCGGGCTGGCGGAATGAGGAGGCGATCGAGCAGGGATTGAGGGTCATGGCGGAGGCTTCGCTTGAAGCCTAGGCAGATGAACGATCTCTTTCCGGCTGAGACGACGCAGGCGAAAGGCTCGTTGGGTGGTGGTGTAGGTACTCATCTGTGTATATAAGTGTGAAAGGTAGCGTACCTGGGGATTGTCCAGGATGCGAATCGACGTCAGCTGATGTGTACGTCCTACACCGAGATCCAATAGGTAGCTGCTTCATGGAATGCCAAGAATAAGGAGTCAACATCATTGTCTGTGCCCTGTAGACAACGTGTCTGCTTCTCGGTCATTCTGCATCCCTCCACTCCATTGTGCGGGTTATAAAGAAGTTATCAGTCTGCGCCAGCTTTGTATATCCCACGGCAGGTGAACCGTCTGCGATCCCCATCAATCATATATCATAAGGCATTGCACATCGCATTCATCCCACTCTTCATTCTCATATACCACGTACCAAAGACGCGATTAACGGGCCTCGTCTCCTCCAACTCGGACGCGACTGATGTTCCGTCCCGTACTCCTCCATAGCCTCCCTTATCGCATTTACAGCCTGCTCAGCCGGCGTGTCCATCTCCACGCCCGCTATTTCCATCTCTCCTCGGCTGATGCTATTCTGGCCGGTGAACGGAGGGGGCAGCTGGCGGTAACCATCCGGAACCCGAACAGTCATGTCATTCTTCTCCTCTTCGCTCGCAGAATTCGAGGCAGACGGAGGCTGCAATTTCCACGTCGCCGTAACAACATAATAATCCAGCTCTCCAGGCCTCACTTCATCGCGAATCCACCGTTTCCCTCCAAACATCGAACTCCCCGTCCATTTTGTCGTGACCAACTCCGCTGACTTTGCTGCGAGAGTTCGCCCGTCTTTTCGTCTGAACACCCATTTCTCAACCGCTTGCGAAACCAGAATGTCGACCTCTTCTTTCCTCCGCTCCAGGCTCTCGAAGTCAACCGCGAACGCCTTCACGCTCTCCGGAAACCGAACCCTCCTCACCCACTTCCCGCCGATATACAGCGGTCGATTATGTTCCCAATGCCAAAAGTCCGTGTACCGGAGCGTAAGATGGACCCGTTTTGGGAGTAGATGTTCTGTATTGAGGACGCTCTGCAGCAGCTTGCCCGGTTCGAGGAGGTACAATTGAGCAAACACACGCACGTCGCCCACTTCCACTTTTCCACCGTTATAGCCTTGGCCCTGACCCTCTCTATGAATATCATTCAGAACTTTCAACCATCCCTCCATCAGTCTCTTCTCCCACCACCAGTTAGCCCGCTTAGTAGGCGCTCGATCGAGGGCGACAAGATAGAATGAATGCTCGGCCAGTGCAAAGGGCATGAACCAGCTTTCGGCGTAGACGCGTTTACATGTGCGCAGCAGCTCGGTGTATGTCTTATGTGGGGCGCTGTAGCCTGGTCGGGCCCAGTATGTCTCTCTTGCATAGAGCTTGGTCTTGTCTTCAATTGGGCTGAGCGTATAGTTGAATATCTCAGTGCGGATCTCTGGTGGGAGGGTTGAAAATAGCGGGGATTGGGATTGGTCGTGGTAGGTGGTGAAATCGGGTGGGTGAAGAGTTGGTTGGGCCATTTTGCGCGAAAAAAATGTATTTGTCTTTGTTTCTTCTCAAGATCTCGTACAAACATAGATATTGGTATATAGAGTAGTTATACTCCGTAGAGTGAATTTAGATGGACTATCGACTCCACTGGTGCCTGCCAGGCTACAGTGGAGATAACTGATTGGTGCCTGATTTTCCGGGCATAAATGTGGTCCCTCAAAGTCACGTGGAGAGACGGTGGTCGGAGTCCGCGGACCCCGCGACCAGCCACAAAGCAAGGTTTCTGCCTAGACAACTTGCCCTGTAAGCCGTGTGAGATGATTCGTGAATCTCCAAGGTACTGTAATAATGCAATGCGCTATTATCATCATAAAGACGTCAAGCATCACAAGCCTGCTAAAGTAAAAGTTAGATAAAAGTTAGATAAAAGTTAATTAAATTGACTTTCTGAGACCCTTGGGCCGCGGCCCACTGCCCAGTTTCACGTGAGCGTCCCTGCGGTCGGCTTATCACATGCGCCAGGAACAACTTTACTCTTACTCTGTAAGATCGGAAACACGCGGGTGATCGAGGGAGGATATGAAACATCGTGGGCCCATCGAGTCCCTTGCTGCAGAAAAAGCTTAAAACCAATATTATTGCTTGAATGGACTATAGTCGTGACGAAACCCGAAAATTGGTAAAAATAATCCAATACTACACAGAGCTATCGATTCAAGTGCCTCTAGTTTCGGTGCTCCTTAAGTTTTGAGGTATAGGGATTTAGTGGTTGGAGTGGAGATATATATATATCTGCGCCGGGCTACTTTATGCTGAAGACACGGCATACTATCATATGAATCGGCAATTAATAGAGTATTAACATAGAAAAGTCCGAATTTTTTTTTTTTCTGAGCGTCTTGTTGCAAGGCAGACTAATGCTAATCACTAGCCTAGCCGTGAACTAGACGATCGCCAGGTCTTTCGTCTGCGAAGTCTCGATCCCGATTTCGATCTCGAGTCTCAAATAGACAGGTCAGATGCCTGAAATAGACCAGTCATGGACCAGTGGGATCTAGTTGGATAGCATATCCGTTGTTCTAAGTGGGTGACTACATTGAAGGCATACAGTGGAAACTGCAGGGAAGTGATGACCAGAGAAACAAATGGTATAGACATATCTATCTACCAGGGTATAATCATAACATCAAGAACATCATAGCTCACCGCATGTTCCAATTCACAAATATCCCGGAGATCACGCGGCTCGCATTGCAGTGCATCGCATCGCGAACGTGAGAATGGAAGGTCATGACCAGCCTCACTGAACAGATGGAATGTACAAAAACAGAACACACCAGGGAATCTATCTCAAGCACTCTATGTTGCGAAACAACAAGACGATTCAAATTAAATGTAGTGTTGCCGTGTCAGCAGCAATGTTTCTTTTTTTTTTTTAGCTTTCCCCTTTTATGCAGGACACGGCTCGGGTCAACCGATGGAATAGTCAGGCAAGCCTAACGGGACAACGGCGAGAGAGAAGCTTACTGCTTCTCGTGCTGCTCCTGCTTCTCACTGCTGCTGTTGTCGCTGCTGAGACCAAGCTCAGCAACATGGTTGTGAGGAGTGGAGTTGGTGTCGAGACCGAGCTCACGGGCCTGCTGGTTGATCTCCGCGAGAGAGAGCTTGGGCATGTCGTTGGCGACGCGGAAGGGCATGCGCTTCTCAACATGGGCCTTGGCGTAGATGATGTCGATTTCCTCAAGCTCACGGCCAGCGGTCTCGACAAAGAAGAAGTACGCGACGGGAACACCGATGAAGTTGATGAGAGCGAAGAAGAGATACACACCCCAAGGAGAAGTGGCGGCGAAGAGGGGAGTGAACATGACGACCGCGAAGTTGGTGATCCAGTTGGTGCAAGTAGAGGCGGAGGCACCGGCGGTACGGGTACGGAGAGGGTTGATCTCGGGAGGGTAGATCCAGGGGAGCGGCAGGAGGGTGAAGGCGAAGAAGACAATGAAGAGGAAAATACCGACGATGGCACCCTTGGCGTTCTCCTCGTTTTCCTTGATCAAACACCCCATGGTGATGATGAAAGAGAGACCCTGGCCGAGAAAACCGATCAGGAAGAGCTTGCGACGGCCGACCTTCTCGATCATGAAGAAAGAGGGGATGGTGGCGAGGGCATAGACGGTCGCGAAGACACCACCCATGGTAAGAGCGAGACGGTGTTCCAGGTGCAGGTTCTCCTCGAAGAGCAGGGTCGAGTAGTAGATGGCAGCGTTGCAGCCGGTGAACTGCTGGAAGAACTGGCCGGCGCAGCCGAGCAAGCAGCGCTGGAACTCCTGGGTCTTGCCGAAAGTGAAGAGAACCTTGAAACCGGCCTGGCTGGTCTTGGTCATCTCGACATCCGCCTTCATGAAGTTGTAGTCGGAAAGCACGGCTTCCGAGTCGGGCGAGTCGTTCTTGAGCTTGGCGAGAACCTCGATGGCTTCGGAGTCGTAGCCGCGCATGATGAACCAACGGGGAGAGTCAGGGAGCAGGATGGCACCGGTGACGACGATGAGCGCGAACAGAACCTGGAGAGCGACGGGGAATCGCCACTGCACCGACTGGTCGACGTACGACAGACCGAAGACGACCCAGTATGCGATCAGGGTACCGACGGCGATCATGGCACCCTCAAAGCAGACGAGAAGACCACGGTTGTGCGAGGCGGAACACTCCGACTGCCAGACGGGGATGGTCGCGGTGTTGAGGCCGTTACCGATTCCGGAGACGACACGGCCGACAACGAACTGCCCCAAACCCCAGTGCGGGCCGAAGCCGGCGCAGGAGATGACAGCACCAATAATGAGGATGGTCGCGCCGCTGATGATGACGCGAGTACGACCGATTCTCTCACCATAAAACATAGAAACGAGCGCGCCGAAGAAACATCCGATTTCGTAGCAAGCGGTGACTGCACCACGCAGGACGTTGATGTGCCGGTACTCGGCGTCGGTATAATCCGTAGGCATCCTGAGAGCCTCGAATTCACCGACGAACTCGGTTCCAGCGATGATACCAGACATCATACCCTGGTTGTAGCCGAAGAGCGAGAAACCCATGACGGCTGTGAAGGTGATAAACAAGTGCAGGGACTTGCCCCGAAGGCCGGAAGTGTTTGTCCACATCTTGACGGTATGCGTATGCGCTACTGACAAGATGACTCCAGGGACAGACGACAAGAAGAGAAATGCACAAGTAGAAAAGGAAAAAGAATGTTGCCTCGAGGGGGAGTAATCGACAGCCTTATATAACAGAGCAAACAAAGACCGCAACCCCCGGGGCCCCCCATTGCAGCCAATCTTAGCTGCCCCCGCGAGTAAAGACAGCGTCGGGCCCCACAGCCCGCAAGGGGCAACTCTGGCGACTTGGCTAACCCACCGTGGTCTAGCGCCAAGAGGCGCTCGCTAGTGGCAACTCCCCCGAAGCCACCACTGCTACTCTACTCCGTACCCCGACACTACTCCGTCGTCCTCTAGCACACACACGCACACCCGCACCGTCGACGACATTTCCGTTGCCGGCGCCGCTGACGACGGCCAAGCGAATCAAATCCGTTCCCCCGTATCTTCCCCCCGTGATCTCCACACAAGCATCGCACACTTTTTCCTCAGCGGTTGCGTTTCAACAGCCAAGTCTCTTGACCTGCGTCAACGTCCACCACTTACTTTTGGCTACAATCCTTCGTGCTGCTTCGCGGCACCGCTGCGGCCAGAGAGGCGTCTTTGCGCCGCCGATCGATGCCGTCACCCTGGGCGGTGTCGCCCCCGAGAAGGATCGGGTTCGCGCTTGCAGTCCGACGACGCCTCTGTACAGAATAGCCCGTATGGCAGCGTTACAACGCCGGCTCTTCCCGACGGAGACCTAACAGTACAACAATGGAGAGCCCCCGAGAGCCCCATAGTCTGTCAGGCACTTACGTGTGGTTTAGTTGCTTTTATTTGCATTCATTTCGCATTCATTTTGCTTTGCTACGCACTCTCTGTACGAATCGGTGATTTTAATGGAAAAAAAAAAAAAAAAAAAAAAACAGCCTAATCCGCGATGGCGTGGGCGCCTGAAATCTTATCCCCCGCCGTGACCCGTCTACGTCCCCGGCTGTTTGTCGGGTGTTGAGCCCGGTTCGGGGGCCAAGTGTGCACCAGATCAGGCCATCGAGTAGGTTAGCCGAGGGTTACCGCTTTGGTGGAGGGTGCTGGGGGCCTGAGGCTGACTCGATGGGTGTTTCATGGTGGGGCGCCGATTACTAATGGCTGTACCGTCTATTTAACCTACCCTTTCGCATATACCCTCAGCCCTCCATCAGCGGCGCCTGTGGCGCACATGGCGCCGCACATGTCCGTGGACAAAGCCTCGACGGTCGAGTCCTGTCCTGGCTGCCCCTGCTGCTGAGCGCCCTGGTTTCTGGGGGTTCCTGGGGTTCACCCCGCATCCAATGACCGCGCTCAGTCCGCGTCCTATGTTGGTTCGACGTCCGAACAAGAATCTTGGCCAACTCTTAGTAGTCGTCCCTCATAATCCTACCCACGGATCCTTCACTTCACTCCAGTCTTTGTCCCCAATCTTGAAACCGTCGCAATGCACTCTCCGGAAATGGCAGGTGTCCCGGCACTGGCGCCAAGAGCGGCCAATCCCAACTCGGTCTGGTGGGGCTCATTTAACTAAGCGAGTGGCCATGACATCACACAGTCGTAGTTTTTTCTTTCATCTTAATAATGCTACATTCGTAGTACCTAACGGGTTCCGGAATGGCTACGCGAACGGCGCAGTCAATGACTCGATGCCATGTTCCTTGTCGAGGCAAACTTGAGGCAAACTCGGAACTTGTTTCTGTCAGGCGTGGGATCATCGTCGAGCTGGACCTGTACCTGTCAGTCACGTGGCACGTGATCCGCCCGATTGCTGATCGATTCAGCACACGCATTAGATATAGGGATGTACCAGAGCTGGAATTTAGGCAAAATCCGTGCCCGAGAGCTCGACTCAAGGACCATACTCTGTAAGACACTCTATAAGATGGCCGGTGGGTAGACGGACGGTGGATATACGTACGGACGGCAGCCGCTGCATCAAAGTGGACCAGCGTACGGAGCAGCGGATATATCAAATGGCCAGTGAACCTCATTACTTAACGGGCTTAATTTTTCTTCCACTGCAATACTCCGAAATTGATCAGAAGGATATCGCCGAAGGATATCGCCGAAGGATATCTCAGAAGGATATCACCGAAAGACAGACATATACCATCAGAGGAAGATGACGGCCGCCTGACCGCATCTCTGCCACTTATTACTGAGGTCGGTATATAGTACTCTACACCGCATCCGACATTGAGCCCGTTTAAGCGCTAGATATGCAACGGCTCGGAAAGAATGCAGAATAGATAGAGAGTGGGCGAAAATGGAGATGCAGATGGAGGCCTCAATATAAGACACGATTCTAACCCAACGCATATTACCCATCTTAACCCATCCCGGCCGCCCATATTCCGAAGAGGGCCCGAGATATACCCTAATTCTCATTTCTCATAGGGCAAGAGCACTGACGTTCTTGAAATCTTAGGTAACCCAACACCCTACGGTGTAGATCTTCCAAATGTATTGAAGGCTCATCCACGACTATCTTAGTATCGAAGTCAAGACAGTGGTTGTCCCCGAGTTGAGTGCTCACTACTCAATGCTGAATGATGATCCAACACTGAGATCGACAGGGGATATGTACGCACATTTGTCGACCGAGTAAGGTGAAGCATGTGCAAGCAGTCAGATCCAGGTCAGGTAAGATCATCGCAGGCAGCTGGCACCAATACCACAATCCACAGTACTATCCCATTCCCACAATTTTCATCGCCGACCCAGCGATTGCATTGGGAATTGGGACCCGGAATTGGGACCGACCGGTGACCCATTCTTTAGCCGCCGATCGAAATTCTCGGAACGGGAATCTCAACGACCGAGACTGAGAAACGACAAGGTGAAACCTCATTCTTGAGAGAAATTAGTAAGATGTTGTGGTTGGGTTGTTTCAGAGTTCAGTGACTTTAATTAGGGCTTAGCCCGTTCCGCCCACTGTGTGCTCACTAGGTGCTCACGACGTCAGACATTGGTCCATATCACAGTTGAGGCGGTAAGGTAGTGATGCGTTGAGGCAACAGAAGATCGAGATCGTCAATATAACTATTATAATTGTCAAGCTTGTTTGCATATGCGAAGAACCTGCTGAGGGAACAAGATAGTAGGACAGGGTACGTGCGGCTGGATCCTTGTTTGGCCACCTGGCGCTGATACAAGCTCGGGTCGATGTGAGGGTAGTACATAGACTCCAGTAGATAACAGTCATTGCCTGAACTGCTCGAGGATCGTATATTCGCCATTCAACGATGACCGCAAAGGGAACTTAGTGCAGATGGTTCCTTTGTCTATCGCTAGATGCTAGCAGGCATTCTAGACGGTGCCGTCTTACATGCAACAGTCCCAGACGTAGACTGCTTAGTTGCTCAAGTAGAATACAGTCTTGCTGCTTGCCATGTTCATGCTACTGACCTAGCCTTGTGTCACTCGGACTTTAGTCAGACGATAAAGTCTTTCATAAGTAGTTCAACCTTTACAACAAAGATGATCTAAATCATGAGAGTTATAGCTACATTTCCGGGATGCAATGACTTCTCATCCGCAGAGCAGATGGAGAACGTGCAATTATATATATCTAGAAGCTTGGTATTTCAGTGGCGTGCCGCTGAGTGCCGTGGATAAGATTTTACCCAACCCCAGGACAATATGGCAAAGATCATCCTACTTTGGTGCTCCATCTTTCAGAAGATCTCCGCATTCTTGCAGGACGCGGGGAATCCGGTGGAGAGGAAATGAAGAATCGCCTTTCGGTAACTTCAGAAACCTGGATGACATGCATGTCAAAACAATGCGGCGGCTATTGCCCCGAAACCAATCGATTCAGATGTCAAGCCCCAGCGCCCCAGATCTAGTGATCGTCGGATTCATGCAGACTTTGCCTCTTGAAGCGGGTGAACAGTTGCAGCGCCGATCAGAGGCTGGGGCTGCAGTGGCGTGGCCCAACGGGGCGTTCGACGTATAATGTGCCCATTTACCATTGTGCCTGGGAAGACAAAATATTTAGCCTGCGGCGATGGCCGAGCCATTACAAAGGGCCTTTGAAGATCATCTATTGGCTAGAGTCAATGTCATCTACGCTGTTTTTGTGGAGTCATGAGCAGGGAGATACCAAGAAAATCAGGGCCTAGTCTACTGCAACCCAAGCTCGTGGCATTAAGACGAGCAAAACCTCCTGAAAGGCACCCGGTATCATGTATCCACAGTCATATGCTCTATCTTTATCAAGATTGATATTGCCACAAAAAGATGGATTGGCTCTTGGAGCACTCTGCAAGACCATGCGGCAGTTGGTGAACCCTAGTATCTCCATTGCACCGCCAGAGGCTCAGACTCTAGTCAGGTCGTCCTGGTTTCCATTCATGGTTCCTCAACCTATGTTTAAACCTGGGACAACTAGTGGAACTGGACTTGAATATTTCCGCAAACGGTGAACTGAGAACAAAGAATTCAGTCTTACTTTCCTTGCAGGACGCAGAATCCCGAGCGCAGGAGAGCTCAAAGAAACGAACAAGGATCATAAAGAATAACTCCCGGTCAATATTACAATAGCAGCCGGCCCCACCCTCCCATTATGCTTGCTCGTTATACCGGATGAAGTATGTACTACTGGCGAACCCCCTTTGGCTGGCGAAGCATAAACTATCCATATTAGCGATTTCATGATTGGACTGTACCATTTCCACTTACGGTATATTGATGCTTCCCTACACCTCCAAAAGCACCGGCATCAAACTTCACTACCTTGATAGCCTCAAACCCGAACCGCTCATACAGCGGCCTCCCCTCCTCTGTTGCCTCAAGGTATGTCATCAAGCCCAAGCGGTCCGCTTCATCAAGACCCCATTGTAGCAGAGCACTCCCGACCCCGTTTCCCTGATACTCGGGATGCGTAAAGAGCGTCTCGAGCTCGACGCGCCGCTTCAGCCTCACTACCTGACCCCGCTCATCCTCAATCCCCAGAATTTCCCACTTAACGCGCGCTGCCATAGTATTAAAACCCCGAGTTGAGGCCTCGTTCGTCTCGGGAACTGTACGGTGCATAATGTCATTGCTGGCAGTGCCCTCAGTGCTCTGGTCGACAATCTCCTCTTCCTTCGCGACAACCCACCGCGCGACCCCGATTATTTCCCCCGTCTCCGTGTCGACAGCTTTGAACATGTTCGCCTTCGGCATTGTCGCGATGTCCCGGAGCCGCGCCGCTGTGAGTTTCTCAATTGATTTGGGCGACAGAGGGTATATGTTGTAGAGCAGGGTATTTAATGAGGCGAACGCTAGGTCGGCTACCGTCAAAGCCCCGACGTAATCGGACGGTAGAAAGGAGCAGATAATGAACGGCATTTTAGGGATGTGAAAAGATAAAAAAAACAATAAGTATTAATGATGATGCTGGTGAGGAGGTATTCTGCTAAACTGCTGGTTGCAAGGCATCATTGATCTGGGGCGAGCGTATCTAGCTAGCCCACGAATGTAGGAAGGCGCGACATAGGTTATAGTCAACCTAAACGACTTGTGCTGGGAGCAATTTATCTCGCCTACCGCGGACTAAATCAATAGAAAAGTTTGAGATAGCCTAAATGCTGCCGTATCATCCCGGAAGCCATGGTTATTGTTTATTTATGCCGTCCATATTGAGTCAGCAGTCAACCCAGTCGATGTATGAAAGAACTTTAAACAAATGTTCATACTGCTCTATTATGTTTTATTATTCTCTTTTCCACCTTAGGTCTTAGATTATCTTGACGTGCGGATCAGGATAGGAAGTGTAGCCTGACAAGTGGTTGGTGTCACAAGCTATGGCCTGGATCTTGGTTGTCGGCCATGCCTTCAACCTGGTCCTAAATAAGGTTTCTGCAACATCAGTGTACAGCCTCGGAATTGCGGCCTCGTAGGAAAAGAGATCCGTCCTCATAACTTCGGGAAAGAGATCCGTCGGCATGCAAGTCCGGGAAGTCGGAAGTCTTGACGTATGATTGGGAAAGCTTGATAAAAGGGGGGAGGAAGATATTTGCGCTTCTATCTTTTGTTTCTTTCTCTAAGCTTGTGATATTCGTTTTTACAGGACAGCTAGTTGAAAACAATACTACCTACGCCCGTTACAGTTGGAGTATAGTATTATATATAGTTCAGGCAATAGGGGGATCGATCAGAAAATCTATCAGAACATAAGAGGAATGACTCTTTTTCCAGAAATCAAATGCTTATAAGTTCTTTTTGAACGGCAATTCCACTATCAATATTGCATTATTCCAGACGACCTCTGTTCTGGTGCACTCTTAGCATACTCTAGGAACCAGCATTATTTAATAAATGTTATTAGATGCCATTAACAATGGCCCCTTTTGAGCTAACCCAGCGCCAAAGCCGGAAGGAATGGAAGGATTACAGCCCGCCAATATAGAGGCCTTAAATAAGCATACCACCCAGCCACGCCAAAGCTTAGCATCAGCCACGCGGAAAAGTGCCGGCTCCCGTTTGCACAATGCCGACAATGTAATCCTGACAGTGACTCGGTGCGAACTCTCCTGATACGAGCCGAGTTCTCCACGCGGGATCCCCGCATCAGGTCCAGCTCGGGGCCGGAATAAAGGACCCCGACCTCAGCCAGCAAGCTCTCCAAGGCCACAGGATCGGCGTCCGACAAAATATATACTCTGATTCATTTGACGGTGTAAAGCATGTGGGGTTTCCCGGGGTCGGACTCGGGCGAATGCAACGCGAGTATGGGGATTAATGACCCCCTACCCCCAGGTCGGTTTCGCTTCCCGCCGTTGCCGGGCTTGATGAATTCTAGAGTAAGAGGGCATAATGCATTTATGGAAGCACGATTTTCGAGGCAGGGCGCTGGTTGTTGCCATCGCCCTGGCGTCCTGCCAGGCATTTCTGTTGCTAGGATTCGATCAGGGCGTCATGAGTGGGCTGGTCGGCGCGGACAATCGGTTCGGTATGTCTATGTCCTATGATATTTTCTTTCATCTGTCTTTAGTAGCTGACCTTGTCTGTTATAGGACGTGACTTCAATAATCCCGACGCAAATATGCAAGGAAACATCACCGCGTTGTACGATATCGGATGCGTCGTCGGTTCGATACTCTCGTATTTCGTTGGAGAACGACTGGGGCGACGGACCATGTTGATAGCTGGTGGAGGAATCATGATCATTGGGACGGTGATTCTGGCAAGCTCGGACACAGTGGCACAGTTGATCGTCGGTTCGTACACTCCATAAGCTTCAGGGTCTCCCGGGGGCCCCCGGGGCCCCCCGGCTTACCCCCTTTCGACGGATGTCTAATAAGTTGAATTCGTAGGACGCATCGTGACCGGCGTCGGGAACGGCATGAACTCGTCAACGGCTCCAGTGTACCAGTCCGAATGTGCACCGGCTGGATACCGTGGAGCCCTCCTGACTCTACAAGGAACGGTGACGATCCTCGGTGTCGTGATCGCCTACTGGTACTGGCTCAGGACTCAGAAATGGCCTATTTTTCACTGAAGCTGACAGTTCACAGGATGGACTACGGAACAAGCTTCACGGAATCCTCGTTACAATGGCGCTTCCCGCTTGCATTCCAGGCCGTCTTCGCCATCTTCCTTGTTCTGCAAGTCATCGGTCTCCCGGAGACGCCGCGCTGGCTGGTCCAGCACGACCGCCACGAGGATGCCCGCGAAGTCGTCGCCGCCATCACTGACCGGGACGTGAACGATCCAGAAGTGGTCCGGACAGTCCTCGATATCCAGGTTGGCCTGGAAGAAGAGCAAAAGGGCGGGCCGTTTAGATTCAAGGAGCTCTTTACTTGGGGGGAAGAGCAGAATCTCCGGCGGCTGCTCGTCATCATCAGCGTTGAGCTGGGGCAGCAGTTCACTGGCTCGAACATGATCAACTACTACGGCCCTGTCATGTTCCAGACGACAATGAACATGGGGCGGAACCTCTCCATGATCCTCGGCGGCGCGATCCAGTGTACATACCTCGTCGGCTCGGCGATCCCTGTCCTGCTAATGGACCGGTTCGGCCGACGAACGTTGCTGATGGTGTGCTCGGTTGGACTCTGCTTCTGTTTTGTCATGGTGTCTATTCTGCTCTCGCTGGAGAGCACGAATGCCGCCTATGGCGCCACCGCGTTTATCTTCATTTTCCAAATCTTCTATGGCATTGGGTGGCTACCCGTCCCCTGGTTCTATCCAAGTGAGATATCGACGACCCGCACAAGGACACGGATGCAGGCTATCGCGTCCGGTTGGAACTGGATCGCCGTCTTTGCGGTCGTGAAAATCACGCCGCTTGCGTTCCGTATGTGCTTCACCCCTCTCTCCCTTCCGAGAATAAGCAAAGCTGACGGAATAGAAAACATTGGCTGGCGCACATTCGTCATCTTCGCCGTGCTCAACGCGGCATTTATCCCCATGGTGTACTTCTTCTATCCGGAGACGAAAGGCTTGGAACTGGAGGATATCCCGCTTCTCTTCAGCAAGGGCGGGTTCACGGGCGGGGTGTTTTCGTCCAAGGGTGGGCGGACCGTCACGCCTGGACAGCATGCGGTGCAGACGAACGTTGACCGCAAGGTTGAGCGGATGGGGATTGAGCTGGAACAGGTTGAGACTGTTGCTTGAGCGGCTACAGTCATACATAGGTATCCTGTGTGACTAGGTCGCATCCGTGAATAAGAAAGTATATAAGCAAACTTGCGTGCTTTAACCTCTTCAAAGCATTTGAGTCCAATAAAAGCACGTCTAAAAGCCAACTCAAATCCCCCTTATGGTGAAAAAATGCCGCGCTATGCATCAAGTCGGAACAAAGGCCTCTCCCCTCTAACCGCCCTCCACCGGTTCGTAGCCCTAAATAACTCCGTACATCCCGCAACAACCCAACTCCAGCGTCTCAAGAACGTCTCCGTAACCTCCCACCCGTCCGGATCCCACGGATCTCTCCAGATGATGATCCCCGTTTCGCCATTCCCGGCCCTTCGGTCCGCTGACAGAGATAGCGTCCCATACCCGCACATATCCCGACACAACTGGACATCATCATAGCCACGTCCCTCACCGACCCCAGCCTCGGCAAGGATAAGGTTATCGCGCATCTGCGGGAACGGCAGCAGATCAAGCCAAGGGTGATGCGGGACCGTTAACTGGATTGGGGTCGGTTGCAGAGATGCGGGGAAAAGGGCATTGTCTGTCTGACGTAACGAGGGCTTCACTGGCCCAGCGGTTCCAAACTGCGACAGCGCCTCGTCATGCATCTCAGCTGCAGAGTAGCCCAGCACTTCGATGTTTGTATGCAGCGCGCGCAAAAAGTTGACACGTGTCAAGCCGAGAAGGAGGTCTGTTCGCGGCGAGTTGGCGGCGTATTCCGCATAGAAAAGGGACTCCAGATGGCGGAGGATGTACTTTGACTTTTCGGCTTGTGGGCCGAGAATAGGTAATCTGTCGAGGTCGGGGAAGAAGGCCTGGATTTGCTGGTGAGTTTGACCTTGATCTTGGCCTTGTGAGGTGTGCTTGACCACAGCGCCCTGGCTCGCTGAGTCTACAGCGGAGCCTGCGGCCGACCCCTCTTTAGGGCGTATCGCAGCATTTTGTGAGGTTTCTGTTCTAGCTTGTGAAGCCTTCTTTCGACGTCCTATGGTGGTTAGCCTGACCTTGAAGAGAAGGGAGGAGGGATACTGTGAGCTCGCTGATTCAGGCGATTCTGCAGCGTTCGTCTCTTCTTTGGATCTACTACGCCCTTCCACTCATCTAGAATTTCAATCTCATAGCGTGCTAGTGTGCTGGAGGAGGCAGCTGACGACATGGCCGTTTGTGGGCAGATACGGGAGGATTTCCCGAATAATTGGGCATTGCACGAAGATGCTTTTAAATGCTGACAATCGCAGCTGTGGAGATGGAGTGAATTCGCGCCTGTTATTGGCTTAGAGGAGAACTTTCGCCATAAACTAGGCCCGATATGAGGATAGATCCATGGTCGCGGCGATTGCACGGAGTTAAGATTATCTAAGAAATTGATGTCAGTTGCCGTTTTCTTCAGGTACAAGTGTGTGTTTACCAGTAGAGAGTCGATTGAAGGGGGTTAGGGTTTTGGCCCAATTGCAAAGCGTAGTGACCACAAGTTCCGTCGAATGCCCCTAGTCTCGACCGCTTTTTATCTACTGTAGAACTTTTGGGAGCAATAAAAAAAAGAAAAAAAAGAAAATAGATTATACGCAGTGCGCAGCATCCAATCGACTTGGATATTCAACTGAAAAAGCCACAATCCAGCGCACAGGGTGGACGGTTTATTAGACTTTGTCGACCCCAAGGCTTGATTAATAAATATTGTGGCGTCCAGGAATCATCTATACTAGTCATGGAAGATGAATCAGACTAGCTCATAGGCAACCATAGATGCGGAGCACCGAGGCCCTTGACATGGGTACCTGAATTGCTTGTCAAGACGATATTAGCAAGCACGGGTGACATTTCCCCTGCTGTGCTCATTTAAATATACAGTGCCAGGATGCCCGTGTCAGAATACCCGAGTCAGCTATACGAGGGTAGGCAGCGGTACTGCCGTACTCCTGATTTATCTGGGATCTGTCGACCTACAAATAGTATCGGGACGAGTCATTGAATAGATAATAAATGGGGCTCCCCGGATCGACGTCCTGCATACCTTCCGGTACTCACGGAGCACTCATGTGCTGCTTACAATGATGGCGCAACTTTGGGGAAGGATCTCTGTATACTGCTTGCTTATTCTGTCGTTTACGGCGCTTTCGCTTGGACAAGAGCAAGAAGCGTTCTGTGAGCACAATTATCTTGCACGAGGATGCTGGGGCCAATATAACATCTCGACTGATTACCACGCCGTCACACCTGATACGGGCGTCACCAGAGAGGTATTCTATCCCCAACCGTCCAACCACGCATCAATCGAAAATACGTAAATGGCTGCACAGATGAGCTAAGTCAGGAACCGCAGTACTGGCTCGTCACGGAGAATACAACCCTTGCACCGGACGGGTACGAGCGACAAGTCCTCGTCTTCAATGGGACTCTGCCGGGACCCTTAATTGAAGCCAACTGGGGCGATGAGCTCGTTATCCACGTTACGAATGGGCTCGAGCATAATGGGTTAGCATTGACCTAGACTGTCGCTCTGCGCGTGATGCTGAGACTTCTTAGAACAGCGATTCACTGGCACGGCATCTGGCAACGCGGAACGAATCAATATGACGGTACCCTTCCTTCCCCCCTTATCTTCTTACCTGAGCAGCCTAATAGAATATAAAAAAAATTACAGGCGTTCCAGGCGTGACGCAATGCCCAATTTCTCCAGGCCAAACATACACCTACCGCTTCCGCGCAACGCAATACGGGACAACCTGGTATCACAGCCACTTCAGTCTCCAACTCGCAGAGGGTCTTTTTGGTCCCCTCGTTATCCATGGCCCAGCGAGTGAAAACTACGACGTTGACCTTGGTCCCGTGTTTATAAGCGACTGGTACCATAAGTCTGCATTCATTCTCTGGGAGGAATCAACCCGCTATGGCGGGTTCCCCGTCAGAGCGAACGCCGTCCCGCCAACGGGGCTCTTCAATGGGAGTAATGTTTTCGGCGGAGGCGGGAGGCGTTCTGAGGTGTCTGTCGAGAAAGGGAAGAAGTATCGCCTTCGATTGATCGATAGCTCTGTGGACGGATGGATGAAGTTCTCGATCGACGGGCATAAACTGACCGTCATATCGGCGGACCTCGTCCCTATCGAACCGTATGAGACCGATGCGGTGATCCTTACCTCAGGACAACGGTACGATGTGGTCTTCGAGGCGAACCAGGAAATAGGGAATTACTGGACTCGCGTGATCTACCAAACAGCCTGTAACGGGCTCGATATCGAGAATTCTGATATACGTGGTATACTTCGGTACGCAGGCGCTGAAATCTCCGACCCAACAAGCTCGCAGTGGCCCTCCATTCGCAATTCCTGCGGCGATGAGCCCTACGATAAGCTCGTTCCATACGTGCAAAGGGCAGTGGGAAGGGCTGCGGGCCAGGAGAACCTGAACGTGGGTTGGTTTTATGACCTGCCAGAGCTGTACTTCCACTGGACGCTCAATACAAAAGCCCTGACGATCGACTGGGGAAATCCGACGAACAAACTGATCTATAATAACGTGTCTGTCTTTCCGACGGAATACAATATCTATGAGGTGCCGAATAAGGATCAAGTATGTTCCCTATCTACATTTCCAGCGCGTGTTGCTGAACTAGCTAGTGGACGTACTGGGTCATTCAAGACGTTGGACTCGTCAACGCCTATCACCCTTTCCATCTACATGGCCATGACTTTTTCATCCTTGCGCAGGGGAGGGGGCTTTATACACCTCTCGTCAAGCTAAACCGCGATAACCCGCCCCGAAGGGATACTGCCACAATGGCCGGGAACGGGTTTCTTGTCATTGCATTCGAAAGCGATAACCCGGGGTAGGTTCTCATCCACTTCAAAGAACACAGAAAACTAATGTCACAGTTCCTGGTTGATGCATTGCCATATTGCCTGGCACGCAAGCCAAAGCCTCGCCCTCCAGTTCGTCGAGCGTGAGTCGGAGATTGGGCCCTTGATTGAGTCTATCGGCGAGATTGAGAGTGTCTGCAAAGAATGGGAGGAGTACCATGCGGACTCCGTCTACCATCAGGATGATTCTGGTATCTAAACGCGGGTAGTAATACATATGTACAGAATGGGATTTTACGACTAGTAAGCGGTTTGGAGTATGTGATGTTAAAGCTACCGTGCCATTATGCGAATATGATCAGATTATCGACTTTAAGAGCCAGATTGCAGCAAATCCTCCAGCCAATTGTAGGCTACATCCAGGCTTCGAGGGTATCCCATATGGGGGAGACCGGGATAGAACCTGACAGATCAGTATATAGACTAGTTAGAATACTGGGGGATCTGCTGACCTTCCCTCTTTAGGACTGCCATGGTTAAACAGCAGGAGGCAGTCCTCGATCGGAACTACGCCGTCGTCGATGCCCTAGAGACTTAATCAGCTGGCATACCAAGAATCGGAGAAATACTCACATTCAACAATAAGAGCCGAGTGCATGGCCGGTCAAGAACTCCAGTCTCGAGAAGGGAGAACTTCTGCTGAGCGTTTTTGCAGAATTCGGTAGGGTCATCGTAGCCGTATTTCTTCGCCCAGGCGCGTATAATTCTGGTTCGAGTGAGTAAATCACCTACTGAGGTAAAAACAGCCGGACTCACGGAAACGGATACTCGTGGTCCTCAACTCTGTTAAGCCACTCTTGACTTAAGAAGTGATGTGCGCCTGGACCGTGGGCAATACAACCCGCAAGACGGCTTCTGTGCGTATGCGCGGCTCGTATAGCGTAGAAACCACCAGCGCTCAGTCCCCAGAGTGCGATCCTCGACATGTCGATGTCAGACCTTTGTCTCATATACAGGAACACGCTGTCCAACAAGCGATCCGTAGCAGAGGGGTCACTCGGATCAGCTGGGGAGTCTGCCGTCCCGGGAATCTCGCAGATCACGACTGCCCACTTGCGGCTGACGATTTCATGAATGCGTTTTGTATTATCCGGCCGATAGCCATCTAGGCCTGTCATAATGAGAACGCAGGGGACGGGTTTCGAACAGTCCTCTGGAACGCGAAAATAGATTGGGATATGTGTCCCATCCTTTCCCTGACGATGGGTGTGTCCTATGACCATTTCCTGCAGCTGCGGTTTCCACCACGATGCCGCCCTGAGGTATGCAGTCTTCTGCCGCTCGAATGCCGTTCTTTTGAGGCCCGTCGTCGCGGGACCTACGTACGGGAACCGGGCGATCCTGTATACGACTGCTGCGCGGAGGAGTAGGCCCGATGCGGTGGCGCAGTCACCCTTGCGCAGCGCTGCGGCTGCTCGCTGTTCGAGCAGCTCGGCAAAAGGTAGAAATGTTTCGGTATACGCGTCGGAATACGCATCGTTGATGTTTTCCTACTACGTTAGACTGGCAAGCAGCAGAGCGACGAATAGGTACAGACAGCAATGAGCTTCTCGAAAATCGGTTCAAAATCCTCCAACTTGCCATCGTGGAAAGGATAGACTGATATCTGACACTGCTCAAGTTAGGATAGTCTCTCGTTTTGTTTCTCCGGCGAGCATACCGCTGCCTTCCATTTCGTCTCCCAGAGGGCCTCGATTGATCCCTTGTGTGGGTAGACGGTGTCGAACTTCTCTCCCAGAATCCAGCCCATGGTGACTCTTCACTGCCAATAAACAGTAGAGCACTGGCTTCTGGCAACTCACTGTCGATTGTTCCGATAGCTTAGCAGGGCTCTTGAGCAAGGGGAAGATGATGTTCCATCGATGATGATCATATATCGAGGCATTCTTCACAAATCAGGGCACCCGGCATTCCAACCAGGGAAATCAACCCGCGACGTTGCAATGCATTCTTCAGGATCTGGCTCATTCCAGCCTGGGGCACCCATCACTGTACAGGAGTATGTGAGTACACAGCAGTACAGCCAGCAATGGGCTAGCCAATGTGGCGGACCTAGAGACGGGGTAGGACTTGTAGGATCGCTCTTTGGCTGTGTCACCCAACCCAGGGCAGAAAAACAGATGCAGTGACAATTTTTTTTTTTTTTTTTTTTTTTTAGCAGATCCGACCACCTTACGGCAAGAATAAAGAAGCAGAGCATAGAATATAGAATATGTCATAGTATGCTTCTGAAATGGATCAACAACAACACTCAAGCCCCCAAGCCACAACCTCCCATCCGCAACAAGACGCCCAATAGAACCTCGAGGCCCAAAATAGCCAGACACCTTGCTGATTCGTCTCTGGATATGTGGCTATGAGTATACCACGTCGCTAGCTAGCACAACTCCAATCGGAGAATTGCCAGCTCAGCACAAACAACTCCACTTGACCGCTACTTGCCTCGACTACTTTCTTTACACCCAGTCCGCAGTGAAGCGATCCAAAACCAACTCCTCCAGCATCAGATTATATACCCATGCAGATTTACAATGATATTCTTCTTTCCTATCCTTTTCGCCCTAGCCGGCACCTGCATCACCCTCCTATTCTCGAACCGTATCCGCCAATACAGAGCCTCGGTCTTCATAACCAGACAACCCGACCGCGACCGAGTCGTTGTAAAGGGGCATACCTACTCGGAAGCAGTTAGTGGGGACCAAAAGACAGAAGTCGAATCCGGATCTGAAAGTTTGAGTACGATATCTCAGGTTGAAATTGTGCGGCGGGTCTGCATCATTGGTGCGGGAAAAGAGGGCGTCATAACGGGCGTCGTTCTCGCATCGTACAATCCAGATGTCGAGTTCTGTGTCACTGATGCCGATGAGGAATTGATCAGTCTATGGAATTCCGATACGCTGCCCTTCTCTGAGCCAGGGTTGGAAAATATGCTCTTTGATGACGGGGCTCTCCACGCGACTAGGGGTGAGGACAAGAGGGAGGACAGGAAGCACGCCAATATAGACCATGGTCAGGATCAAGACCAACAGAGGTTGACGGGAAAGGAGACAATAGCTCATGTAGAGCGTCGCAAGAAACTATCCAATCTGACCTTCTCGACCGATATTCATGGTGCGCTTGTCCCGGCGCAGCTGGTCTTCCTGTGTCTGGAGATGGATCCCAGTGCTGGCGCAGCTGTCCGTACCCTGCCCTATCCTACAGCTCAAGTCTTTTCCTCTGTTGCTAACAAGAAGTTAGGACGAGTCTTTATCGCACTCCTACCTGGATTCCGCCCTCCACTCGATCGCCCTCGCCTCGAGGGGGCACAAAGTTATCGTGCAACGAAGCACAGCGCCCTACGGTGCTACAGCGTACATCAAGAATCGAGTCTGTCACTCTGTCCCTATCCATCCTGTTCCTCCAATACTTCGCTTCGGTGACTGACCAGAAACACCCTAGTTACAAGCAATATCCTCGCCCAAGGCTATCCACACTGTTCTGACAAGCCCCGTTCTGGCCGTCCCATTCCCAGGCTCTCTGATAGCGTCAATGCTTACCCCATCGAGCGTGATAATTGGCCACATCTTCTCCGCTACGGCCTCGACATCAGCGATAACTGCTCTGAAGAGACTGTACGCCTCATTTGTGCCTGAAGACCGCATTGTAACCATGGACGCATACTCGGCTGAACTAGGAGCCATTAGCGCCAAGGCGGTGATTGCGCAGCAGATGATGGCGTTGAACTCTGTGCACATGATATGTGGCAAGGTAGAGGCGAGTTCGGGCAATGTGGGGTGGATACTCGGGGGCCTGGATATCGCAGCCGTCAGGACGGGAGTGCGGATGAGGAGGGAGGTGCGGTGCTTGGTCAATCTGGCTACGGGGCTGGGGATGGAGGAGGTGAAGGCGTACTGGGAGGGGGTGCTGAAGCTGGAGGGGATGAAGTACCGGAGAGATGTCAGAGACTTTGTGGGAGCTCTAAAACAGGATGAAGACCGGAAGAAGGTTGCCTTGATATTGACGGATGCAATGGGAGATCAGGAGACGGCGCTGGTTCTGCTGGACGAGTTAGAAAGGGCCGAGGTGACGATTAGGGTATGGGTCGACCGTGCGACAAAGGAGCAAAGCCACAATGTTCTTCAAACCGTTAGAGGTAGGGTCGAAGGCATTGAGGTAGCGGATTCACTAGAAAGTGCGTGCGCAGGCTCCAATGCTGTCATCCTCCATGGTTCTCTGGGAATTCGTGATGAGGCGATGCAGGCGATAGCGG
Source organism: Aspergillus foveolatus (assembly GCF_047715535.1). Taxonomy (NCBI): domain Eukaryota; kingdom Fungi; phylum Ascomycota; class Eurotiomycetes; order Eurotiales; family Aspergillaceae; genus Aspergillus; species Aspergillus foveolatus. The sequence continues at coordinate 139,919 of NW_027396081.1, read as the reverse complement.
ACAAAATGAAAAGGCCGAAGGCACTGCTGAATCTTGGAGATCGGGTGGAAGAAATGAAGATGCGGCAGCTGGGATTCAGACCTGTATAATCTTCTATCAGGGCATTTGGCAACGAGTGTGGCCATGTATAGATTACTTGCTAATGTTAGTATAATGTTTCAGCTCTATAATTATGGCATCCACGCTGGGAAAAGGGCAGAAAACATCGAGGCATTGGCAAAATGTTGCGTCTATACAAATTGAAAGGTAAAAGTCCGTACTTGCGATAGATATGCTTAAACCACGAGGACGCCATGTACAAATCTACCACGCTCAGACAAATGATGACAGCTAGACCTCCTCCTTATGAGTCGCATCGCCGACATGCGCCTCGACAACACTCTGCTTCCGCTGCCTCTCAACCTCCTGCTCGAACCGATCCTGAATTTTCGCCGTCTGCCATGGTTTAACATCGGTGTCGAACATAAGATCGATCTCTTCAAGACTTCGCTGCGCTGTCTCGGGATACATGAAAAAGACATGGAAGGTCATGACCGTGCAGAAGACACCGAAGATGATGTACGTCTTCCACTGGATATTCGTGAACGCAGGCGCAACAAAGTACGCCAGCGCAAAGTTGAAGATCCAGTTGCCGGCGGCACTCAATCCGACACCCTTGGCTCGATACTTTAGTGGGAACACTTCGGACGCGTAGATCCAGGCTGCAGGGGCCCAGGTTAGGCCGTAGACGCCGACGAAGATGTACGACAAGGCGATGACGGCTTTGCCGCTCGCGCCGGTGATTTCCCATTTCAGCGACGCGTTACCGTTGATTTCATCGACGGGGTTGCCGCGTGTAGCCATCACGGCCGCGATGGAGTAGTGGATGATCATGCAGATAATGGCGCCGGAGACGAGGAGGAGACGGCGTCCGATGCGATCGATGTAGGGGAGGATGACGCCGGTTGTGGCGACGAAGATCACGTACTGGATGATGGAGGAGTAGAGCGAGGTGTCACCGCTCTAACTCGTGTTATAATGGTCCCTAGCGGAGGTGCAGATCGGCGTGGGTGGGCGACTTACCATTCCAGCCATCTGGAAGATCCAAACAACGTAGTACATGGCCACATTCCCGCCAAGCAACTGCTGCCAGACCTGGCAACTGACGCCGCACAGGGTTCGCTTCCAGATGCGCGGGCCGAAAAGAGCAAAGAATGAGACGTCTTTGGCTTCAGCTGCGAGCCGTGCAGCCTCTTTGACTTCCTCAAACTCGACCTGGACGGCCGGATCGTTGCGGTTGCCCTTTCCGTGGAGGGCGGCTAGAACATCAAGTGCTTCCTCCCATCGTTCACGACTGGCCAGCCACCGTGGAGACTCGGGGAAGAAAAATAACGCGAGGAACAAGACGAGACCAGGGACGGCTTGGACGCCCCAGGCGACTCGGAAGGCGGAGGGTCCGGCGATGCCTTTGCCGCAGCCCCATGAGATCAGGTACATTATAAGGATACCCCATTCTGAGCCCGTCAGTCGAGTATGCGAAAAGTGAAGTAGGAGAGAAAGCCAGCAGCCTTACCGATTGCCCATTGCTGGATTCCCACAATCCGCCCGCGGATACGGGCAGGGGCCAGTTCCGCCAGGTAAACGCATACTTGGGAAGAAGTCACACCGACTAATCTGCGGTTAGAGTTTTAGACGACAGCCACGCGAAGAACCGACGCACCAGAGAGACCGCTGATGACTCGGCCGGCCACGAGATGGGCTACATTCTGGGCGGAACATTGAATGACGGCGCCGATGATCCAGACAAGGGAGGCCACCATCAAACTCTTGCGGCGGCCTAGGTGGTCGGCGATGAAACCAGCTGCAATCGCACCGGCGAATGAGCCCGCCGACATGGACGCGGTGATTCCTCCCTGGAGATCCGAATTGGGATGATTGAAGAACTCGAGGTACTGATCAGTAGCGAGGAACGCGGACATAGACGAGACATCGAAACCGAAGAGAGCGCCGCCTATCGTGCCAAAGGCAGCGAGCACTGGGCCAGTTCAGTCGCGCGCCCATTGAACGTGAAAGGGGATGGATGGGCTGCCTACCGTAGATGTTGTTGATACGATACATTCTGACCAGCAGATCGCACTCGGCGGTTCAACCGGGAAGGGGCTGGATAAACCACCGAGACGGCCGGCCGGCCGTCTTTTATACTCGAGTCACAACCCCCCTCCACCCTCCATCCTCCACCCTCCCCCTTCCCTCCCCTGTCCGGCGCCGCGGCCAATGCGACGATGGTCCATGCCAATTGCCAATGGCCAGCTACGAAGATGCGGGCAGTCGCGAAATGCGGGAATGCGGAGGCCCGAGATGGGGAAGAGGGTCGAGTCCAACCAGAATCCGGAGAGCGAGGCCTGGTGCGTCATGGTGGAGTCAGTGGTATTCACGAGGCCACTCGGTTGTTTCTCGGCTAAGCAGTACTATCATGGTCAAATTAACCGATGTCGTGCCATCGACTGGAACCAGACAAGCAACGATTGTCGTTTCCAGAATATCTTGTCCCGGGTTCGCAGCTGGACAGCCGGACCAGTTGTCCAGCTGCGGTCCCTTCGGGCCCTCCGCCAGGATGCTCGGGTACCTACTGGGAGAGCGTCAGCACGGCTAAATTCCCGGGCGCCAGCAATATTCGATTTTGTACGAAGTAAGAAGACAGAGACGATGCCTTACATTTCCCACCTTTCTCGGATGCGACTCGTTCATCACGGTTATGCTATCTGGTTTGGTCGTTAGCGAGACCGTCGTCAGTGGCTGGGCTAGTGTCTGGGCGCAAGCCTCCCGCCAGGATGGCCAGGAACTGCAGCGAATCGGCTGCGAAAGCCTCCTGCGGTGCCGGGCCATCGGCTTGTCCTCCACAGAGTTGAGAATCTCGCTGTTGACCGGCTAATAATCGGGCCGCCTGCTTTTTTTTCCTGGTGAATCCAGAGTTCTGCTCGCTGGCAGTATGCCGGGGAGATGAAAATGACTGTGTGTGTGCCCCGGGAATTTAACCGTGCGCGATCTGCCTCATCTCTCCGACTTTCGACGAATTCTGGCCTTTCAGCTCAGCCTGGCCCTTGCCGATCGGCGATTCATCAATCCGAGATTAGGTGACCAAGAAGGACTTTCTTCTGCCGGCTTCTCTGACGCAAGAGGCACGGAGAGCTTCGACGAACACCACGTCTCAGTGAACTGTCCGACTTCTACCCCGTGGGCAGCCCGACCCCGGACTCGGCTGGGCCCACCGCCTTACCGTGCTTAATCATCTGACGCCCATCCCCACATAACGCCCGTTTTTGACAACCAAAAGTAGAAAAAATGAAGTCTTTGAAGCAGGCACAAACAATATTATACAAAGATCTTTTGCCAGATAATATATGACATGCTGATGGAGCTATGCAATGGATTTCAGGAGTCGCGAAAGCGCTGTGGAAGCCGGATCTGGCATCCTCGACGATTGACAGTGGTTGGGGCCTCTAGGATAGCTTCAGGTGTTGCAGGTAATCGTTTCTGCTTCTTCGGAGCCTTTGGAATTGCTGGCGGCCTAGATCTGCTCTGCTTAGCAGTTTTGGTATCATTTTGAAGCTGTATCCCAGCCCCTTTAACTATACGAGCCTGCGCTTTCTGGTGCTACTTCTCAAGCTTCTTCTCCGCTTCCTTCACTCGAATTTGCCGTTCTACAGCCTTTATTCTCCTTTTCTCCTCAGTAACTCGCTGCTTCTCCTCCCTTTCCCGCTGCTGATGCAGTTTGGCCTCCTCTTTTGCGGCTTTAGCTTGCTGGATGGCCTCATCTTTCTCTTTCTGGAGGTCAGGCGCCTGCTGGATCTTCCTAGAGGAATAAAAGACTGCATTTCCTGCCTCTGGTGCCTGCAACTGGAATAGAAGAGGCTTTCCACGCTGCCATCTCTTCTTTTCATTAACTAGCACTTCCTCGAGGTTTTGGCAGCGTGCCTTAAGCAGGATATTCTCTGTAGAGAGGTGATGCATTGTAAGGCTTAACTTCTTGGTATTTTCGTCATGCAAATCCGCCACGACCTTTTTGAGAAGCCTCTCTATCTTCCTCCAGTACTCTGCTTGCAGTATAGATCGTGTGGATTCACTGGAGGAAGGTCTTTGTGTCATGTCCTCCCTGAAGCGAGCCAATATAACCTCAGAATTAAAAGGTCTCAGCCCAGTTGATCTCCATGAACTCTCAATATTTGCTGGAGATAAAGCTTTATTCCAACTTGCCCAGAAGAGTCTGAAGAAGTCTCATTTTGTAATCGCGCTGAGGCCTTGAGAAGCATGCAGAAACACTTCTAATTCGTCACTATAGGCCTTTGATAGAAGAGAGAAGATCCCAACGTCAAGAGGCTGCAATGTATGAGTAGAATAAGGGGGGTATGTAGCCAGGAGGATCTTATTTGCTTCACAGTAGTCAAGAAACTTCATGGCGACATGCGAGCCATGGCCATCCAAAAATAAAAGTCTCTAACGCCTCCTTGCCTTTACCTTGGTCTCCTGTCAAAAATATCTTGAAGCCATGCCAATCCTATCTCATCATTAGTCCATCCAGAAGCAGAAGAGGTAAAGAAGCAGCTGTGAGTCTCATATCTGAAGTCTTGAATCCAGGTATCTTGTAGTTTGTTTGCAGCAGATTAATAGACAAGGCCTGGGGATAGTGAGGTTCCATCTGCGCAAATACAAGCGATAGTGGTTATATATTCACGATTTCCATCCTGGAGACACTGCTTGGATCCATCAGTAATATAGGAGTCCTTGGAGAAGATTCTTTTGCACTTGGAGAGAATCCCAATAAGAAAACCCTTCTCATCCATGTTGTAGGTATCCTCTGGCTAGATATCATATTCCTCCATCTTCTGCTTCAGCGAATCAAAATATAACAAATACTTGAAGGCAGAATTAGCCTTCTTGCGCAATGAATCGATGCCAGTTGTATAGGCGCTCACAAGCTTGTCATCATGTTTCTTTAGCCAGCGCGAAACCCAGTTCTTCCCTGCCTTTTTTCCAGCAATTTCCTCGGCAAAGTTCTTGACCATCTTATTAGAACAGAATAAGCCTTTCTTGGCCTGTTTATTGATGTAGTTCATAAGCTCCATTGTCTGTTGGGGGTTGAGAAACTGCATGTTTTCGTATTGCTGCTTTTCTGAGCCTTGGACACCTCGATGCCTTCTAGACAACGTTGAGCGGCTCACACCAAACTTTTTGGCAGTTTGAGCATAGCTGAACTGTTCTCCAGGCTCCAGGAATTCTATCTTGCAAGCGCTAGCTCCATTGAGGTTATATTGAGTGAGCAACAGGCATTTGAAATCGTTACTTAAAAAGTCGGTGTATACAAAAAAGGGGCGTCACGTGGGGATGGGCGTCAGATAATTAAGCGCGGTATCCACCGGTCTCAGCGGCCGATATTCGGCCGCTGCAGTCAGGTGATTTCTTTGTCATCAAGTCATCCTCCTTAAAAGAGGACAATCATCGATGATAATAGAAGGCGAGCCCCGTCACGAAGTCGTTCTTGACAGCGGCAGAATTAAGCCGCGAGCTGGGTCGCACGGTTACCCTCGACCGCATTGGCCGCGGGATTGCACGAAGCTGCCGTCGAACATTTATAGTTAGACATCGACGGGATCTCAGCGCAAAGCACGCGCATAGCACGCGCATTTGGAGATATTATGCATGGGATGAGCGATGGCTTGATGGGACGTGTTGGGATAGGAACAATGGGTCGGACTGATAGTAGTTCGCTTGCTTTTCGACTCGCCTCTGCCGGCTCATAGCGTATATTGTTGAAAGTGCTCGACAGCTGATAGCTTTTAGAACAGTTCTCAAGCCGTCGGGGGTACTGTACGTCTGGAACTATCCAATGCTACTGTTCACTGCCCACTGTTCATATCTACTGTCTACGTTCTGGCTACCGACGGGGCTTATGGGTTTCTCTCTAGGCCTCTCCGACTTCACCCTCGTGGTGGGCGAGGTGGTGGTGACAGGGTGGATTCAGGGAGAATATATCTGCATCCTGGCTTACCGGGCGAGATAGGAATGTTCTGAGCAGGTCAGGGGTGGTCAACGCATCGTTATCAAAGCAACCAGGGTTGCATCGCTCCGCCACAAACCAACCTGAGCTCGCTGCTTACAGAGGGGTGAGTTCTTGCGAATGGGTCCTGCCTGAGATCTACACAACACCCTCCCTTGCATTAAATGTTAATCTTACATGTAAGCACCCTGGACCTGGGATAAAGTCTATCCGCAGATGTCAGGCCGCTCTCCAGTCTGTTCAGGGCAAGGCTAAGATCATTCCGTTTGCGCGTCGAGTTATAGATACTACCAGACCGTCGGATCGCTTTGGAATTTTTTTTCTGAATATTGCGTGAGAGGCGACACGGTGACGAGTGTAACAGCGAATTGCGTTTTTTGATCGCATCACTTTCGGCGATTCAATCTGTAGCTCGTCGAGGTTCCATCGTACAGCATGCTGACTGCATACCAACGGCCGAGTAAAAGTCTACGCCGCCACGCTGCCTTCCACTAATGATAGTTTATGAAACCATGATACTCTGTGCACGAGGGTCGAAGGCGCGAGATAGGTATAGATACCGGCCGCCTCATCCGCGGTCTGGGGGCTTATCCCTGCTCAAGCCCACGGAGCCTTCCAAATCAGCCACTAACTTATCGATGGTGCGTAGCACTGTCGCATCAGACGACACCAGTAATCACAGTGCCGCGCTACGTTTCTCAGGAGACAGCAGCAAGTTCCAATGACTCGAAGCGACTGCTTATTGGGGATTTACTTCCAATCAAGTTCGGGCGCCGTCCAGTATTGCCCCCTCCCCTCCCCCTGTGTACGACGTTCAGGCCAAGGCGCATTCATGATACACCGTATGATATATAAAGTCCTGCCTCGTTGCTCAAAGTCCCTGTCTTCCTCATATGTTCTCAAACAAAAAACCATGACAGAGGTAGCAACGCCGAAGCCTCTGGGCGAAAGTTCCAGCCAGGACACCTCAGAGAAACAGGTGCACCCAACCCTACATGAAACCGATCATGGAGCGGAAACAGACCTCCGCCGCACCCTGTCCACCCGGCATCTGACCATGATCGCCCTTGGCTCGTCCATTGGCATGGGCCTGTGGCTTGGAAGCGGTACTTCCTTGCGCAATGGCGGCCCTGCCGCCCTCTTCATCGGATACATCCTCGCCGGGACGATGATCTGGTCAGTGGCCCATGCCATCGGCGAGATGGCCGTTCTGTATCCGCTGCCGTCTGCCTTCGTGCAATGGAGCAGTATATTTATCAGCAAAGAGCTCGGCTTTGCCGTCGGCTGGGCTTACTGGTTTAGCGCGTTCATCACGATCGCGAACGAGCTACAGGTACGGTCGCGTGTACTTTAATCAGACGGGAAACTGACGGCAAAGGGCTGTGTTACGGTGTTGAGTTTCTGGACGGACGCAGTCCCAACCGCTGCGTGGATCAGCATCTTCTGGTTGGTTATCATCTTCATCAATGCGTGGGCCGTAAGGTTCTTTGGCGAGGTAGAAGTCGTCTCTTCGACCATTAAGTTCTCGTGGATCTTTGTCGTTATCATCTCACTCATAGGTTGGCAACCCTCCATACCTCACGTTACCTGCACATTGCCAACTCAATCCAACACCAGTTGTCTCTGCCGGAGGAGCGCCAAACCATGAAGCAGTCGGCTTTCGCTACTGGAACGCAGAGCCATTTACCAACGGTTTCAAAGGCTTTCTGAGCGTGATGCCGACCTGCATCTTTGCAATGTCCGGCTCCGAGAACAGTGCATTGGTCGCAGCCGAGACCCAGAATCCTCGTCGGTCTGTTCCCCGGGCCGTCGGCTCAATCTGGCTGCGTCTTTCCCTGTTCTACCTTCTTGGAGCGCTCGTCGTGACCATCACCGTTTCCCCAGAGGACCCTAACTTGTTCGGCGCCTCGGGAACTAATGCATCGCCCTTTGTCATTGCATACACGAATGCCGGGATACCGGTCTTGGCCCATATGATGAATGCCGTCATCTTCATCTCCGTCATCTCCACGGGCTCCATCTCTGGGTTTGGAGGCTCGCGTCTGTTGGTGGGGTTATCCCATCTTGGCCTTGCGCCGAAGGTAAGCAGCACTCCCACCACAAGGGTCAACCCAATACTAAGGAGCAGATCTTCGGCCGCGCCGACAAGAAAGGCCGTCCGGTTGCAGGACTGGTAGTCACCCTCCTCCTCGGTGGTGGACTCTCCTACCTTAATGTCAGCCAAAGCGGCGCAGACGTCTTTTCATGGTTCTCGAACCTCACCTCCCTCTTCACCCTGTTCGGCTGGGGCTCCATCTGTGCATCCCATCTGCGCATGCGGTACGCGTGGAAACAGCAGGGTCGATCTGAAGCTGATCTGCCCTGGAAGACGTGGACGTATCCCTACGCCTCATGGTGGGGACTCTCCTGGTGTATCCTGCTCATCATCGCGGAGTTTTATCTGAGTGTCTGGCCGCTTCATACGAATCCCAACGTAAGCGACTTTTTTGCCAACTATGTGAGCATCATTGTTGTTCTTGTTGTGTATCTCGGTGCGAGGATCTGGTACCGGGGTCCGTGGTGGGTGGATGCCGCGAGCATTGATCTGGATGCGCCGAGGAGATTTTACGCCGTAGATGATGCAGAGGGAAAGAGGGTGAATGTCTTGAAGAAGTCGGTGGGGTGGGTTTTTAATTAAGAACCTCTGCTTTTTTTTTTTTTTTACTCATTTAACGAGGGTTATTGTCCAATGGTAAACTGGGAAGTCCAGATATATAATGTACCTTAATGAGCAAATCAGAAGAAGCTAGCCAGTATGCATTAACGTTAACCGGATGATACGAAATAGAGTCATTAATACAAAGCCTAAGAGGACAGCTCCATCAATAGCATTTCGCCCCCACTGACTGTAGCAATCTTGGAAACAACGGCGGAAGCAATTTTCCACTTATCAACCCAAACTCTCCGACGCGACTCCTAGATAGCAGCATGTCCATGAGTCTCAAACGGCAATCCAAAGCATAGAACCCCGACACCGACCCAAAGCGCCGCACTGGCATAGATCGGTGCTGTCGTGAACCCTGTCTCCGACGCAATCAAGCTCGCGACCAGCCCACCGAACCGAAGCAGCGATGCCGCTGTCCCTGTTGCAGTGCCGCGATGAGGAGCGGGAAAGGACTCCGGTGTGAAGGCGTACATTACGGCGTAGTCTGACAACTAATTAGCTGAGGGAATGGAGGCCAGTGTGTGAAAGGTGGACGGTTGGCGTACCGAAATTCCCTAACAACCCCGTGACACACGAGAACGCGAGGCTCGATGTTGGAGTCTTGACGCCGATGTACGCGAAGAGAAAGACACCAGTTACGATCGAGGAAATACCCATCATCCAGCGCCGCCCGAGGAAGGTATTCACGAGCACCGCTGCAGATAACGGACCAACGACCCCGACGGCCGACTGGATGCAGTAGTTGCGGTAGGTCAGGTCGAGCGAGGAATCTTGCGTGAATCTGGTGGCAAGGTAAGAAGGGAGGAAGTTGAAATACAGCGGGTATGCGATGCCTATACACATTGTTAGTCTTCGTGTTTCGAAGACATTGTGCTTGGTCTGGAGGGAACAGTTAGGGCAATACCTATGGTCAACCAGACAGCCCAGATCAATGCCGTATGCCGGGAGAGCTTTCGTGTCGCGAAGAGAGCTCGGTAGTGTTCTCCTCGAAACTCCTTCATGTTCTCTTTGAGGATATCCTTCGTCGACAATCCTTCCTCTGCGTTTAGGGTGATACCCAGCCGAGCGTCGATGGCCTGGAACATCGATAGCGTCAGCGGCTCTGGCTTTCTGTTCTGACGGGCGACATAGTTCACTGCATCCACCGCAGCTTGGTCCTTTCCTTGCGAGAGCAGGTACCGCGGCGTTTCAGGCATCTTGAAGACGAATATGCGGACGAAGGTGAAAGCGAGGGAAAGCCCGCCGAGGGTGATGAGGGTATATCGCCAGCCCATATTGTCGGCGCGCGAACAGGTGTCTGGCGTCGCATCCGTTGGGCAGCTGAAGTTGGCGAGGAATACCCATGCAAGCAGTGACACTACAAGCTGTCCGAGATTCCACCAACCACTGAGCGCGGTCAGGAGGTACTGGTGGCTCCCGGGGATGAATTCGAGGCTGCACGATTAGTGTCTTGCGTCCTTTGTCGAGTATTTGCGGCCCACTCACAAGATCATCGAGTCGCAAACCACATTACCACCTGCAGCCGTTCCTATTACTGCCCAGAGAGCACTAAAGGCGACGAAGTTCGACGTCCCTGCGGCGGCACATAGGAAAATGCCCGCGATTGCTAACGTCGAGTTGAAGGCAGGCTTGCGGCCGATCAAGTCGGAGGAAATGCCCCAGAATGAGGCACCGATGATCATTCCAACATAATATGCCACCGAGCTGTAGCTCACCTGCTTGATGCCGCTGAACTCCTGCTGAATTGGCGGCTGGACAGCCGATATCCCCTGTGAACAGAAATTATCGACAACCCAGCCAAAGCCAGCGACGGCGAACAGCTTCCACTGGAATCTGGGTTGGTTAGAATCGTATTCTGGTGGGCGAGGATATAACGCACCGCCCCATCCCAATGTCCGCCATGCATTGCGAGACGAGCTCTGACTTGAGACGGTAGGCGTCCGTGGTGGACGAGCCGTAGAACTGCTCCATCTCGGCGTCGTCGACCACCTCCATTTTCCCAATGTCCTCCGGCGGGACATCGTCCATCGGACGCTTCTCACGCTTTTCAAGTTCGATTTCCATGATGATCTGGCTGGCGATATTCTTGAGACCTCCAGCATTGATGGCCGGGTATGATATATCCATACTGCCTTAAGAGTGCGCTGACAGGACGCGAGTCAAGACTGCCAGCGCAAGGGGTGGGGGTGGTATCTGATTGCGTCGTCCTGACAATGATAAGTGAGGCCAGAGCTGGATTACATGACGCCGGTGCCAGGCTTGGGGGTTTGTTTACCGATACTTGGTGATCTATGAGAATCCCGCGGTGGCAGTCCTGAAAACGAACTCATCCATTTCTTACTCATTAAGCTACCTTACATGACAACTACTCGACTCAGTAGGCTACGTACTCAGTAGACTACGCAACAATAGCCGTGGCAGAGGCAGTTTCCATCTTCTGCGCCTTTGCTTTCTCCGCGAGCTCCTTCTTATACGCCTCAGCCCGGCCATAACTCTGCTTATACGCGCCCCTGACCATATCCTCCACCGTGATGGGCGGATATTTTGGCTGCTCGCCTGCCTTGCAGCAGTTTGGCAGACACTTGCACACATGATCTGGGTTTCCGCTGAAGAAGAACGGGATCGAGTACCGCTCGCGCCCGGACTTGTTGATCACGCGATGGATGTTCGACTTGTACCGGTCGTTGGCCATGCGCATCATCAGGTCGCCGAGGTTGACGACGTATGCGCCGGGAACAGGTTGGACCTGTTTGCTGTTAGAAAATGCAAGCCTGGACAGTCTAGAGCCCGTACGTCAAGCCATTGCCCACTCGGGGCGTCGAGGACTTGGAGTCCATCGACCTCGTCCTGCAGCAGCAGCGTGATGCATCCGAAGTCTGTGTGCGCGCCGATTCCGCGGTTGAGTTTCTCGTCTCCGTCTTTTGGTTGACTGGGGTAATGGAGCATGCGCATTGTGGCTACGCCGCCCTCGGTGAGAGGATCGAAGAATGACTCCTCGACATCCAGTGTAAGTGCAAGGACCGCCAGCACATCTTTCGCCAGCTCGTAAACGGCGTGGTAGTATTCCATCGACGTCTGGCGGAACTCCTCGGCGTCTGGGACAGTCGCGGGCCACTATCGTATCTCGTCAGAAATACTCTTGCCAAACTGTGCAAACTATGCGCGCGCTGACCGATTCGAACGTACCTGATTTGGCCCCGAGTTCAGCCGCCCATTGATATAGTACGGGTGATCCGTCCCGATCTCCTCCCCAATGTAGAGGCCTTCCTTCAGTTCTGGCGCCGTTCCGACCTCAAGCATCTGCGATCGAAGCAGTTCGTAGCCGCGGTTGAACGAGTTGAGGTCTGCGCTGTCAGCCTTCATGCGCCCTGATTTGGTTAGGGAGAGTAACTCTTATCAATCGCCATTTTCTCCTCCAGCGGCAGAGCGAAGAATCTCTTCGCGGCATTCATGACCCGGACTTGCAGCTCGCGCGGAATATGATGACCCGTGATCTGGAAGAAGCCATTGTACTCGCAAGATTCGCGTACTTGTTGTACAAGCTTGGCTTTGGCGGCACTGTCGGTGCCGTAGAAGGGGGAGAAGTCGAGGATGGGGGGAGCGGTTGGAGCCATTAGGTAGGTATTCTCTTTCAGATGCGGGAGATGTGGATAGATGTGGTTACGAAGGTAAATCTAATAAACTGGATACTCAACGATCACTGATGTATAGGAATAGGATGGGTGGTTGCTGTTATGGTATCGATCGAGCTAATTATCTACACAAAGCCCCCTTCCCCTCAGCCTGGAGGCTTAGCGGAGCGGATAGTTGTCCGGTTGACAAGACATAAGACTCCTGATTACTCCATATACACAGCAATGACGGCGAGAGGTACGGACAAGAGTGGGAGATGGAGGCATGCGAGGGCGTCAAGAGTGGGGGATGCTGATTAGATACGGGCCGAGCCCTGCCTGTCTCCATTCTCCGTTCTCCATTCTCCAACGATCGCCTATCTGGACCAAGACTGGGGCTATTGAGGACGGACTGCCGGTCCTGATAGCGATAAGAGTGGATGTCTGAAATGCTGGTGAATGTTGGGGTTGCACAATGACGCAGCAAGGAGTTCCAAACAGAACGGGTTATAAATCTCCACACCTCCATTCCCATCTCCACCTGATGGACTGGCCATTTTTGGACATCGGTCTTCTGTCCTGCTGTCGTCATGGGCGTCACTGCAACCGATATTGAGAAGGTTCCATCGGCCGGGACGCCGGACGAGTCCAAGGCCGGTGAGACTAGCGTCTATGTTGACACCGAGGCGGAGAAGAGTTTCGGTATGTTGATCGAGTGGCTAATGATCAGTGAGTCTGAAGGGACGCCGGACATTGCTGACTCGTACCAGTCCGCAAGGTGGACTTCTTTGTCCTGCCTATGCTATGTTTGGTATATTGCCCTGGCACCCGTGGTAGACAGCGGGTATAGGCTAACCGCGGTAGATGTACTTCTTTGACTGCATGGATCGAGTATGTTCAGCCTCCCTCTACTCTTGCCTGAAAGAATAATAGCAACGGCACACTAATACCAGGCGACAGAGTAACCTCGCCAACGCCAAAACGGACGGCCTGGAAGAGGACATCAACCTCAAGGGCAACGAATACTCGCTCCTTATCCTGCTCTTCTATATCCCCTTTGGCCTATTTGATCTGCCGTGGAACCTGCTGATCAAACGGTACTCGGCACGGCTTATGCTCTCGCTCAGTATGTCTTTCACCCGCGCAGTGGGAAACCCAAATGGCTGATAGGTACGGTACGCAGTGACCGTCGTCTGGGGCATCTGCGCGTTGTGTCAATGCGCAGCAAATAATTTTGGCGGATTACTCGCTATCCGTATTATCCTGGGGTATGTTTCACGCGCAGAGATCCTGCCGGGATGTGACTGACGAGGACGCCGGCAAGAGTCTTTGAAGCAGGCTTCTTCGCCGGCTCGACCTTCTACTTCACGCTCTTCTACACACGCAATGAGATGGGGTTTCGGCTCGCGATCCTGCAGTCCTTCGCCGTGCTGGCGTCGGCATTCAGCGGCCTGATCTCATTCGGCCTCTTCCAGATAAACCATCCCACCGTGAAGGGATGGCAGTGGCTCTTTATTGTCGAGGGGGCGATGACGCTGATTATTGGCGTGATTGGGTTCTGGTGGTTACCGGACACAGCGCAGAGCGCGTGGTTTCTCACGCAGCGAGAACGAGACGCGGCTTCTGCCAGGCTCCTGAGGGATACCTCTGCAGAGGTCGAGACGGAGCTGGAGCTGAAAGCTGCGTTCCAGACGTGGAGCGACTGGAAGTTTCCCATCTGGGCTGTCATCACCTTTTCCTACCCGGTTGCGTATGCGACGGCGATGAACTTCTTCCCCATTGTATGTCCCCCAAAGCTATATTAATTTTTTTATTATCAGTTTATTTTACTGACGCCGCAGATCGTGGCTCGCCTCGGCTACTCCGTCGTCAAGACGAACCTCTGGACTGTAGCGCCTAATCTCGTTGGCGCGGTGGTGCTGCTCGTCGTCGCCAAGTCATCTGATATTTTCCGCGAGCGGTCCTTGCATATCATCTTCAGCCTGACGATCTCGCTGGTGGGAATGTTGATCCTGGCCAGTATCGACGTCTCGCATAACAAGGGCGTCTCGTACTTTGCCTGCTTCTTACTCGCATCGGGTGCATACATCCCGACATGTCTCGTGCACGCCTGGCACAATAACAACAATACGAACGAGAACTCTCGCGCTGCTAACACTGGCTTCTTTGTCGGGCTGGGCAATATCGCCGGCGTGCTGAGTGCCGCTACTTTCAGGACAGAGTATGCGCCCAAGTATGTGCCTACGCTAGTTGCGACGTGTGCGTGTAACGGGGTCTGCATACTCGCCACCGCCTTTATGGGCACTTGGATGAGGATGGAGAACCGGCGCAGAGACAAGGAGCAGGGTGTTCGAATTGTTGCCGGGCAGATCGAGACGCGGATGCTGGCAGAGGGTGAGAAGAGTCCAGAGTGGCGGTATTTTCTGTAGAGAGACAGTCAGCAGAATGTAGGGACTGGGCCAGTCTTAGATAGCACCACAGAAGGCTACAGAAGTAACAACCAAGGCTGGCTCTGCAGCTATCGGTTCGTATCACGGCCAGCTAATCCTGCAGTATAAGCTCCTCTCTGATTTGATATGAGCGCCGGCAGGTTGCTCCTAATCTACCCCGCACGCTTATCGTCTCCACTGCGAAAGATAATATAATCAAAGCATCTCCTAGCTCCATACGGAGTCTCCATCAAAGCAAGCGAAAAAGACCAGACTAGCACGCTAGGAGTGAAGAAGCGAAGATGAAGAAACACGGCTGCACTTACCCCGGCTGCTCCAAGGCCTTCACGCGCGCTGAACATCTCCGCCGGCATAGTCTCAACCACGAGACGATCAGCAACAGCCAGGGCTACACATGCCAGCGGTGCATGACGCACTTCTCCCGCGCGGATCTCCTGAGCAGACATCTGGACCGGCATGCAAAGAAGGACGCAGAGGCAGGAGGGTTTGGGAAGGGCGTCCTGGAGACCAGGAAGAGAATGCGCAGGGCTGAGGACGGGAGTATCGTGCTCAGGCCGCCCAAAAGGTCGTCGAGACACCAGCAGAAGACTGGCCCGCCCGTTGGAGCTCCTTTATCGTCGACGGGCTCTGTCTCTGTCGGGTCTGGGAGGAGCTCGCGGTCGCCAGACGACAGCCTGCACGCTGCGCAGGCCCCCGTCTCCCCGCCGCGGTCGGCGAGCGACCCTGTCTCGGTCTCTGGGGTCTCCATGGACGACGAAGGGACTGACCCGGATCCAATGCTGGCCCCAATGATGCCGGGTGGCCCTTTTGAACCGTATGTTGAACCGATTCCCGGTCAATTCGATGCGGCGGATGGGTCATGGGGTGGATTTGATGCTCTTAGCGATGGAATGATGCTGGACACGGGTACGCCTCCTCGTCTATCTTCTTTCTTTTATTTTTATTTTTATTTTTATATTCTTTTTTATTAGCTGTATGATGCCAATACAGTAAAGCTACCGACTTCAATCTTCCCTTCGCAGCAACGGGCAACTACAATTGGCTCTTCGACGTCTCCTCCCTCGACGACGCATTCCACCACCTCGAGCTCCCTCTCGGTCCTGATCTCGTTCCCTTCGCGAATTACCACGGTAACGACGCGCATGCGAGTACAATTGAGCTGTCTGGGGCCGGCGCAGAGAGTGTGCAGGACAGTATGTTGAATCTCGATCTGGATATCGACCTGAATGGGCTCCCCGCTGGGTTTGTGCATGACCATGGCCCGGATGGATCGTCGGCTTCTGTTCTACTACAGGCAGCGAGTTTTGTCGAACGGGGTAATATTAACGGCAGTGACCCTAAGCGAGACTTTCCAGACCTAGACTGGATGGCCGGTGCGCCGCCCATCGAGAGCACCGTTCCGCTGCGCCCTCAACTGAGCGAAGACGCACGAAGAGGGATCTTGACACTGATAGCGCAGAGTCCTCCAGTCGACATCCACGGCCAGCCCTTGAACCTAGACTCGCCGCTCCTCTCTCTATCGGCACTGCAGAGCTACAGTGACCTGTTCTTCTCTCGCTTCAATACTACGTACCCGCTCATCCACAGCGCGACCTTTGACCCGAACAAGACTGAACCGGTCTTCTTGGCCTCGATTCTGTCAATGGGCGCTACGTACAGCAGCCGTGAAGCTCATCAGCTGGCTGTGGGTATTCACGATGGCCTGCGGAACCAGCTCTTCTGCCACGGCGCGTTCAGTCCGCAGCCAGACGAGCTCTGGGTGCTGCAGGCGATGCTGCTGATTGACTGCTTTGGGAAGATGCGCGCCGGCCCTAAACAAAGGGAGCGGGCGCAGCTGTTCCACTGTGTGCTGATCAAGCTTATCCGCCGGAGTACCTGCTGTTCGATCCGGTCCGATACCCGTCGTGACCCAGGAGTGGTCGGATCAGAGCTGGAAGATGCGTGGAAGAGGGCCATGGACGCCGAGCAGCGTAAACGCCTCGCATTCCAGTGTTTCATGTGGGATACGGAGCATTCAGTCCTCTTCAGCCAGAGTCTGTGCATGTCTGCTTTTGAGATCCGCTCGTCGCTTCCCTGCTCGTCGGCCGCGTGGGAGGCACATACGGCGGAAGAGTGGTCCCGACATGCCTCGAGAGACACAGAACATGCATTCCTCCACGTGCTGAAGGGATACATTACCCCCGGCTCGGTCTCCCGACCGCGCGACCTAAACGGGTTCTCCCGGATGGTCGTCTTGCACGGCCTCATGTCCATCAGCGCAGACCTGAAACGGCGCGATCAGACAACGCTGCGCGCAGAGACGCCCGAACGAGTCGGCGCCTGGACGCCGCGAATGGGGAGGGCGTATGACCTCTGGAAAGCAGACTTCGATGCCGACTGTTTGAACATGAAACTCGGGCCGGTGCAGGTGCCAGCGGACGAGATGAGACGGTTTACGAGTCTTAAAGCCGCGGCGATGGCACTCTACCGTGCCGCCAGCCTTGCACTCCATGTAGAAGTACTGGACCTGCAGATTGCAGCGGGGGCATCGCAGATCCTCGGGCGGGTTGTCAGACAGCATGATCGCGAGCGGTCCCGGGTTATGCTCTCTCGCTGGATGTCTGGACCATCTCCAGCCGCGACAACAGCGTCTCGCCATGCGGCGGCTCTTCTCCAGGACGCTGTGCTGAGCTTGCACGACTGGGACCAGACGGACGCATTCCACTTCCCCTGGTGTCTGTACCTGGCGACATTGACGGTTTGGGCGTTCCACGCGCGCGAGGGTTGTGTACCCAAACCGACAGATCTGTCGAGTCTTATTGTGGCCATGACAACCTCGAATGTGGCCGATCTAGAGGGTCTGGCAGGGCAGTATGATACACGGCCACTAATACGGGCTATGGCGCAGCAGCTGGCTACAGTACGATGGGCGGTTGTGCACGATGCTATGAAGGTCTTGGTGAATCTTGGTGTTTGATTTTGCTATATTTGCTGGAGTAGCTTGCATCAACTGTATATCTGTATTCGGTGTCGTAGTATTCATGCTCTATTGGGCGAAAGGGTAGTCCGTATAGCCCTTCTCTGGGGGCGTTGCGCCATAAAACGTACTCCGGTCATACTTGGTCAACTCGATGCCCCCTTTCAACCGCCGTGGCAGATCGGGATTCGAGATGAAAAGCCGACCAAAGGCGATGGCATCCGCGCTGCCTGTAACCAGTTTCTCACCGGCGTTCTCGGGCTTGAAGTTTCCTGCCGCAATGAAGCTGACACCCCCCTTCTTCAGGGAAGATCTGAACCCATCAAGAGATGGCTTGACAACTTCCTGCGTTGTCTCAAGGGCACTGATCTTTTCAGACTCGTCGAGGACCTCGTCGAAGCGCGGCTCGATCATGTGCACGTAGGCTGGCCTGCTGGACTCGGGAAGGGAAGCGATCTGGGTGCACAGATACCCCCAGTGCTTCTGTGGGTTCGAGTCCCGTGTATCCTGGAAGTAGTTGTATGGGGAGAGGCGGATCCCGACGCGCTCTGCGCCTATGGCTTCCGTGACGGCCGAGATGATCTCAAGGACGATCCGGGACCGGTTCTCGATTGAGCCTCCGTAGGCATCGGTCCGGTTGTTCACATTGTCGTGCAGAAACTGGTCGAGCAGGTAGCCATTCCCACCTGTTACAGTCAGCATCTGCTAGGGCATGCTATGACAATAGCGGGCGAGAAGGGTGGTTACAGTACCATGAATCTCCACTCCGTCAAAGCCCGCCTCGATCGCCCTCTTACTCGCCGCCGCATACTCCAAGACGACCTCCTTGATCTCGTTAATGGTCATAGGACGCGGTGGCGCATCGGCATACTCCATCCCATCCAGCGCCTTGCCGGAGATGGGGATATCAGACGGGGCAAGAGGCGTCTTTCCACCGAGAAAACCGGGTGTAGTCGCCCGTCCAACGTGCCACAACTGGCAGAGGATGAGCCCGCCCTTTGCGTGAACTGCATTGGTGACTTTCCTCCAGCCCTCAATTTGGCTCGGGGTGAAGATTCCGGGGACGCCAGGGTATCCTGCTGCCTGCATGGACAAGCTGTTTAGCCATCCATCCTATAAAAAGAAAAAAGATAGAAAACATCCGGTGCATACATCACGACTGATTGGAGTTGCCTCAGAAAGCATTAGTCCCCCCTTAGAGGCGCGCTGGGCGTAGTATTCCACGTTCAGATCGTTGGGCACCCATATGCCGTCAGATTCCTTGGTTGAGCGCATGCGCGTGCAAGGGGCTTGGACGACACGGTGCTGCAGCGCAAAGGCGCCAATGCGAAGGGGAGTAAAGAGCAGTTCGAGGGGAGAAAGGGAGCCCATAGTGTTGACTGTTTCAGTAGACTACGTCATGAGCATAAGTGAATTGGTCGACGGAGCGTGTACATACGTTAGGACTGTGGCAAAGCAACCTGTCGTTGGAACGCTTCCCAGTGCTGTTCTTGTGTCTTGTCCGCAGCAACAGCAATTGAGACGAGTCTTATATTATGACCGTGCACCACTGTTGGATTGTTTTGGATAGATCTACACCGTACAAAGGGTGGGGATGTGCACATGAGTGGCCACAGCAGGCCCAAGGTTGGGGGTTACTACACTTGACCATCATTCAACCCCTCAGATATCAGAGGCTTACTCCAACTCACCTCGTCGCATCTGAGTTTTGAGACGGTAGATTGATGACTATTTCTATGTGATAGTTCCCTTCCCTGCGCGGGCCTTATTACCTACTGCCGGGACTGCACAGAGAACCATGGACGCCCTTCTCCCGAGCTCATCGCCACAGCTCAAGTTCTACCTAAACGGGACTCCCATCTCACTAACCAGCCCACATCCTCGCTGGACACTGCTCGACTTTATCAGATCTCAGGACGGTCTCAAGGGAACGAAGCTGGGGTGCGGTGAGGGCGGCTGCGGTGCCTGCACGGTCGTCCTCCAGACAAGACAGCATGGAAAGAAGATTCGCCACCTTGCTGTGAATGCTTGTTTATATCCATTAATAGGAGGTATTGCCTGCTCTGCCTGACCGAGAGTCAAAGTATAGTGAATGCTGATACGTACAGTATCGGGAAAGCATGTTATCACGATCGAGGGCTTGGGCACCGTTGACCATCCCCATCCGCTCCAAGAACGGATCGCCAAACTGCACGGCTCACAATGTGGTTTCTGTACCCCGGGCATCGTCATGTCGCTATATGCCATGATCCGAAATGCGTACGACCCTGTTACGGGGGAGTTCCAGCTATCCGCGGATGATATCGAGAGCAATGGGCATCTAGATGGGAACCTTTGTCGGTGCACGGGCTACAAACCCATCCTTAATGCGGCGAGGACATTTATCGAAGAGGATCTGGGAGCTGTGCCGAGCATCGTCGAGGCAGATTTGGTGGGCACGGAAGAAGAGACGGAGACCGATTTGGGCGCGCACTCAGGATCTGGGGATACCGGCTCACGGTCAAGCGGCTCCTGCGGTCGTCGTGGGGGCTGCTGTAAAGATAGCCCTGGCACTTCATCATGTTACTCCAGAGAAACAGACGTCACTACACCCTCATTGCCAGATTCTCCCGTCTTGAAGCAGTATGACTTCATCCCATACACACCAACCACCGAACTAATTTACCCACCCGGACTCGCCAAATTCGTACCCGAACTGCTCTGTTACGGCGACGCTGAGCAGGCCTGGGTGAAACCGAGGTCAGTGCAAGAGGCACTGGAGATCCTCTCGCAGTACCCGTCTGCTACCCTTGTGACTGGGGCAAGCGAGGTGCAGGTTGACGTCCGGTTCAAAGACTTCAGACCGTCTGTCTCTGTGTTTGTTGGCGATATCGTTGAGATGACAGGTATATCATGGAGTGAGGATATGAAGACGCTGTTTATTGGCGGCTCTGCCTCTCTATCCGATATAGAGGCTGAGTGTCTGCGGTGTATACCGCTGCTCAAGGCAGAGAATCTCGGCTCCGCATCGGTGCTTTCCTCCATCGCTAGAACTCTGCGCTACTTTGCAGGCCGGCAGATCCGCAATGCTGCCTGTCTGGCGGGAAACATTGCCACGGCGTCTCCCATCTCAGACATGAACCCGCTTCTTCTGGCTGTGGGTGCAACTGTCTATGCACGAACTTTGGTGGAGGAGACGACCATCCCAATGTCTGAGATGTTCAAGGGATACAGAAAAACGGCCCTTCCATCAAGCTCGCTTATCACGAAGATCGCCGTACCTATGCCGTCCAAAGACCAGACCGAGATCATCAACGCATACAAACAGGCAAAGCGAAAGGACGACGATATCGCAATTGTCACTGCCGCATTCCGCGTCCGCCTCGGCCGTGGGCCAGATTATACCGTGCAGGAGTCATCACTGGCCTTTGGCGGCATGGCGTCTACCACTGTCCTGGCACACAAGACTGCGTCTGCCCTTGAAGGGAAACGCTGGGGCGACGAGGCTGTGCTCGATATCGTTCTCACCTCTCTGGGCGAAGAGTTCAACCTTCCTTACAGCGTCCCCGGGGGAATGGCGACATACCGAAGGACATTGACACTCTCCCTCTTCGTGCGGTTCTGGAACTACGTAAACCAGAATCTGGGTCTTGGGTACGACAGCGATCTCGCTGAGGAAATCCACAGAGGTATTTCCACAGGGTCACGAGATGACGACAATCCGTACGCCCTACGAGTCGTCGGACAGCAGATTCCGCACCTCAGTGGTCTGAAACATGCGACGGGCGAAGCCGAGTATGTCGACGATATGCCTCCGCTGCATAGGGAATTGCATGGGGCGCTTGTTCTATCGGAACGTGCTCATGCGAAGATCCTCAGTGTCGACTGGGCCCCTGCACTTGAACGGGGCGCTGTGGGATATGTTGATCATACTTCTCTCCCCGAAGAAAAGAACCACTGGGGTCCCGTTGTGCACGATGAGCCGGTTTTTGCCAAGGGCGAAGTTCGTGCACACGGCCAACCGATTGGTCTTGTCTATGCAGAGGACGCAATGACTGCACAGATTGCGGCCAAGGCTGTCATAGTTGCTTATGAGGATCTGCCCGCTATACTGACAATTGAGGAGGCAATCGAAGCGAGGTCCTTCTTCAACTACGGGAAGGAACTCAGACGGGGCGCGCCGCCTGAGGAGATCAGGAAAGAGTTGGACGATTGTGAATATACTCTCTCAGGCACAACGAGGATTGGAGGCCAAGAGCATTTCTATCTCGAAACAAACGCCGCCATCGCGGTACCACATACAGAGGACGGGAGTATGGATGTTTGGAGCAGCACCCAGAACACGTAGGTTCCCCCGTTCTGCCTTCTACTTTAGGGCGTGCCCTAACTCTCTTTGCATGCAGAATGGAGACGCAAGACTTCATCTCGCAGGTGACAAACGTCCCACGGCATAAAATCAACGCCCGGGTCCGTCGTATGGGCGGCGCCTTTGGTGGCAAAGAGTCCCGATCCGTGCCAATAGCGTGCATCGTCGCCGTTGCGGCGAAGAAAGCACGCCGTCCCGTCCGGATAATGCTCAACCGCGACGAAGACATGATGACCTCTGGCCAACGACACCCTATCCAATGCCGGTGGAAGGTCGGCTTCAGCCGAGAGGGAGAAATTCTCGTCCTTGACGCAGATACCTACAATAACGCGGGCTACTCAGTAGACATGTCTGCCGCGGTGATGGACAGGTGCCTCACGCATATCGAGAACTGCTACTACATCCCGAATGTCTGGCTTCGCGGGTGGGTGTGTAAGACAAATACACACTCCAACACGGCATTCCGTGGCTTTGGGGCTCCGCAGGCTATGTATATCACTGAAAGTATCATCAGTGCGGTGGCAGAGAAAGTGGGTATCAGTGTCGACGAGATCCGGCGGAAGAATCTGTATCAGGTCGGGCAGCGCACCCCCTTCAACCAGGTGCTTGATGAGGATTGGCATGTTCCGTTGCTGCTTGAGCAAGTGCGCAAGGAGGCAGACTATGATGCCCGCAAGAAGGGGATCGAACGGTTTAACAGCGAACACCGCTGGCGCAAACGAGGAATAGCCCTGATCCCCACCAAATTTGGCATCTCCTTCGCGACTGCCCTTCACCTCAACCAGGCGTCCGCTGCCGTCCGTGTCTACACAGATGGGTCAGTCCTGCTCAACCACGGGGGTACGGAGATGGGCCAGGGCCTCTATACAAAGATGGTGCAGGTCGCAGCGCAGGAACTGCGGGTCCCGGTCGACCAGGTTTACACACAGGACACGTCGTCATATCAGACAGCGAATGCGAGTCCCACAGCGGCAAGTTCGGGGAGTGATCTCAACGGGATGGCGATCAAGCATGCCTGCGACCAGATCAATGAGCGGCTCAGGCCATACCGGGAGAAGTATGGGGAGGATGCAGACCTAGGGACCATTGCCAAAGCTGCCTACCGAGACAGAGTGAACCTCTCAGCTGCCGGGTACTATAAGATGCCTACTATTGGATATGAGTGGGGGAATTATTCCGAAAATGTAAAGCCGATGTATTTCTATTTTACTCAGGTATGACACGGCCCTTCCCCTACACTTTTCAGGCTGCCAACTAACAGGAGACAGGGAGTGGCATGCACCGAGGTCGAGCTCGACCTGCTTACAGGCACACACACAGTCCTACGTACAGACCTCAAGATGGATATTGGCCGCAGCATAAATCCCGCAATTGACTACGGACAGATTGAAGGCGCATTCGTGCAAGGGCAGGGTCTGTTCACAATGGAGGAGTCCCTCTGGACGCAATCCGGACAACTGGCAACCCGCGGGCCAGGCACATATAAGATCCCGGGGTTCGCTGATATCCCGCAAGTGTTCAATGTGAGCTTCCTGCAGGACAATAAAGAAAAGACGATGTGGAAAACGCTACGGAGCATCCAGTCAAGCAAGGGGATCGGGGAGCCACCGCTTTTCATGGGGAGTAGTGTGCTCTTCGCGCTGAGGGATGCGCTCAGCTACGCGCGGAGGGAGAGGGGGGTGAGCGAGCCGTTGGTGCTGGACAGCCCAGCGACGGTGGAAAGGTTGAGGCTTGCTGTTAGAGACGACTTGGTGCACAGGGCACAGGTTCAAAGAAAGGATGGGGAGCAGGCATTTTTTGTTGCTGTTGCATGATACCTGGTATACAGACTGACATTTACGGAAGACGATTTGAGTCTGCTACCTGGTCTGGCCTTTTGTAGTTAGCTATTACTAATATCGAGCCACGATTCTTACTGCTTCTGGGATGAGTGATTGTTCCGGTAGGGTAGATGATATTTTGGAACCGGGTCTTCCACGCGAGATGTGTAAAGGCACCATCGGCAGGCTCATATCAGATCCAATTTCCAAGAACAATAGACCGCAATATCTGTCGAAGACAATATAGTAGATTTCCATCCTCCGATCTTTGGGATCATCCATTTCGTTGCAGATTTCCAGGCTTTATCAAAAAGTCCAGCAAACATCGGCCCAGATGAGCCCACCGGACCTCGTACGTTCCGTGAAACACCAAGTATAAGCTGCTTTGGTAGTTTGCAGGCTACCAGTAAGTGACGTGAGTGCCGCTCTCAAGCTCCCTAGAGCAATACATCCGCTGTAGGTGAGAATGGGAGAATGGTATAGCTGTCAATTTCCTAGCATCTACCTTTACGTGGGTCTGCTAGCATTCTCCAAATCATGGGACTTGATAATGCTGACTCTAATCAATCCTCTAATACCGACCGAGCAGGAAAAAGCACTGTTTACCGTCCGCGAGTATGTATGCAGACTAGGGATGGTCGAATGGTCTAAACAGAGAGCTTCGCGGTCCACTGAAAGCATCATAAACCTGGTGGGTCCAGGCCGCAATAGTTGGATATCAAAGGCATCAGCCGCGTCACCATAAGGTTTCGGTTTGTCAAGGTGCTGGATTGTTTTGCCTTACCAATCCTCGGCGGTCCGGGTACGGTAAAGTCGGATTGACGGCTGCAAATCGTGTTCAGGTCAACGTTGGCGATCACGGTTATCTCCCCGCCTTTCAACGAGCAGGTAGACTGGTTAGGACTGCTGTAATGCGAGAATGTACGGCGGTGCCTGACTGAGAAGTGGTGGGTCAACTTCCACCAGTAGCTTGGTCTTAGTGCCTGCATATCAACTGCAGAGGTTGCGCCTAGCAGTGGTTACTAGCTTCAGCATTTGGTCTGCTGAGAGCATCTATAGCAGATTGAGCTTAGCAAATGCTTTGTAAGAGCTCTTCCCGCGGTGCTGCTAGGGCTTCCTTCGTGGGGGCCGAATCCCGCCCTATTTAGTGGTCTGGGTATTTATGGTCTTATTCTTTTCCCATAGCAAAAATAGCCCTTCTAGTGGTCCCACTCGTGATGTCCGTTGCAAAGCGTGGGATCAAAAACCCTGCAAAAAAAGGCCGCCTTACTATAAGAATGGTCGTTGATTCGACTCATAGATGAGCTCTTATGGACGGGCATATGTGGCTCGGAATTGATCATACCAATTCCGCGTATGCCCCGCAAGCTGAGGAGATGAAGATGTCTATTGTTTACTGTACTTCCGGCGAAGCCTAGTAAAGTCTGGTGGAGTGGGAATAAACTTGACGGACATGATCACGGCACTGATATTGACCGAAATAATGGGACAGCCGACACAGACGGCACTGAAACTGGCCCACCGTTGAGAACTGGAGCGTTCAGCTGATGGCTAGCCATGTTCTTGTCCATGGATATCGACTAGCAATGGGGCCGCTCCGTTGCAGAAAACCTCTTAGCGCAGCCACCAATCTAGCTTGACGAATGGCAGTGCATGTTGGTTATTTCTCTGGAATCCATCGAGTCATGGTAGCTCGATGAAGAGAGAAAACTCCGTGGAGCTCTGAGGCCTGGGTGCGTCTATGCGGAATTTGGGTGTACTGCGCGTTTCCAGAATACAAGATTGAGATATAAGGCTCGCCCTCGC
This sequence comes from Aspergillus foveolatus, assembly GCF_047715535.1. Lineage (NCBI taxonomy): Eukaryota > Fungi > Ascomycota > Eurotiomycetes > Eurotiales > Aspergillaceae > Aspergillus > Aspergillus foveolatus. Next base: position 114,193 of record NW_027396081.1, on the reverse strand, counting down.
TGGCTCTCGTACCTCCCTTGCACCCTTTAGTTTCTTCGTGCGCATCAAAACCTATCACATCCCAAGCGAAAATCTCTATTTATCAATATGCACCGCTCCTCAATCCTGCTCGCCCTCTCTAGTGCGGCCCTGGGCTACGCCCAGGGATTTTCGACCGAGTGCTCTGACATATCACTCCTCGATTACTGGCTGATCGCGACTTGCCCTACCGGCAGCGGCGATTCTATCACCAGCAGCGTCTTCTTGAACGCTAAGCTTGGTAACAGTAATGGGAATCTCCAGGTGCGTCTTTATTCTATGGCGTAGATGACTGGAAGAGAGCTGATATGCTTTTAGTGGGCGGAAGAGTATGGCTACTATCCCCTCATCAACGCTCTCATCGCTTTATTAATGCCACCTGCAGCGGCCACTACGTCCAATCCTGCCAGGACTGTACCCTCGACGGCGCAATCCTATCATGCGAGTGCGCGATCGCCGCGCTGCCTCGCTACCAGAGCACCACTCTGGATTTGGGTACGACTCCCTTCTTCCATGTACTTTGCAGCGCACCATCGCGGTCTGACTTATCGATGCAACCGCAGAGGAGCACATTGCCAACTACGAGGGGCACCTCCTATCCAACCAGACCGGCGCCATCACGACGATCCCGTCGGACGCCTCCGTAGCCGTCCCGTCCGACTTCGATGTGACCCTGGCTCTGGCCACGGTTGGCACTGCCTGCGAACGCACCGGGGTCACGCTGGGCCTGAACAACCCGACGGACTGCTACTACGTCAATCTGGGCGTGACTATTGAGTATACCGCCGCGCTGCAGACTGACAACCAGGGATGGGAGATTGTGGCGTACGCCGATACGGAGTGCACGAGCGACCCAGTCTATACTTTCTCTTCAGACGACGACGACACCTGTGTCGTGTTTGAAGAGACCGTCCAGGCCTTCTCTGTCAAGCCGCTGTGGAATGCCGATTACTAGGCGCAGGAGCCTGGCGACCAGTAGGGGAGGATAATCGCCGGGGTAATAAGCTCATCGTAGTACAAATATTAAGACCTCGAGTGCAAATATACCAGTCTACGACAGCCCAATTAGCCTCCTTGACATCTCATATTCAACTTGTTTGTGGATTATGGCGATGACGGCTTCATGCTTAGGTAGGCGAGGGTACCCCTCATGTTCAATGCAGATGCCCGACTTCGTCCAGGTTCATAGTACTGTTAGCAGGTCGGCTAGGCCGACCTTTCCTACCTCACCATCTGAATCTCAGTAGGCAGACCGTCAAACCAGTACATTCATACCTGATCATCGGCTCACCTACACCGTAGACGGTGCCGGTCTTGGTAACATAAATAAGTATAACTTGAAATATAGGAACATAGAAATACATAATATAGGGAATATATACAGAAAAAAATAGCTATATAATCTGGCCATGCCCATCATCCACTGTCCGCCGTTCGACCTGTTTCTGAGTAGTCTTACCGCCCCTACCACTCCGGTTTGTCCCAATTAGCCAGTTATAGCAATATAGCCTATAAAATAGGACAGGAGTCATCAAACAGGAGATAATTCAAATGTTGCCAACGGCTTTGTGGCAATCTCCGTGACCCTCGTCGTTCTTCAAGCATCTTCATGCTCCACTTTTGGTATGACTGGAGATTGGCTCTTAACTCCGACCGGAGATATATCCCCACCTACTCTTTTTAAAGGCCCCTCCTCGTCTCTCTGCTTTAGTAACACGACCAACAGCCATTTGAGCCAATTGAGCTTTCAACCCATCGACTCACACCAGGATGCCTCAACTGAACGGAAGAGAAGTCGGCCCTATCGGCCTTGGCCTGATGGGCTTCACCTGGCGTCCCCAACCGTGCCCTGAGGACCAGGCTTTTGAGACCATGCGGGCGGCCCTGCGAAATGGCTGTAGGTGGACTACTCGCTTCTATCCATTTACGGTTGAATGTACACTGACGAAGTCCTCTGATAGGCACCTTTTGGAACGGCGGCGAGTTCTACGGTCCGCCGTCCTACAACAGTCTTGTCCTGCTCGAGCGCTACTTCGAAAAATACCCTGAAGACGCCGACAAGGTCGTCCTGAACATCAAGGGCGGGATCAACAGGTCGACTTTCCACCCTGACGGCTCTGAGTCCGGCACGCGACGGACGCTCGATGACAGTATTGCCCAGCTCAAAGGCCGCAAGAAGATCGACCAGTTTGAGTTTGCGCGGCGCGACCAAACCGTGCCTATGGAGGTGACCTTTGGCGTGATGAACGAGTACACTCAGGCGGGGAAGATCGGGGGCATCGCGCTGTCAGAGGTCCGTGCCGAGACGATCCACGAAGCCGTCAAGCATACGAAGGTCCTTGCTGTGGAGGTCGAGCTGTCCATGTACGTCTGCCTCGGTAATGGACTGCTGAGCCCAGCTAACTAGTACGCAGGTTCTCCACCGAGCCCCTCGAGAACGGGGTCGCCGCCGCATGCCATCAGTACGGCATCCCCCTGGTCGCATACTCGCCCCTCGGACGCGGCCTGCTCACGGGCCAGATCAAGACGCTGGACGATATCCCTGAAGAATCGATGCTGCGCAGGTACCCGCGGTTCCAGCCTGACACCTTCGATATCAACATCCAGCTCGTCCACAAGGTCGAGGAGCTCGCCGCCAAGAAGGGATGCACGCCCGCGCAGTTCGCCATCAACTGGGTGCGTTGTCTTTCGCGCCGACCGGGGATGCCGACCATCATCCCCATCCCAGGGGCGACCACCGTCGCGAGGGTCGAGGAGAACAGCAAGGTGGTCGAGCTCACTGACAGTGAGATGGACGAGATCGATGCTATCCTGGCCAAATTTGAACCTGCGGGCGAGCGATACCCAGCTGGGGTGCCAATCCATACATAAAAGCCAGCCGGCCGCCAGTCAGCCGCCAGACAGCTGGAGCCAGATATAGAAGTAGAATAGACCGTACTCGTAATCTTCGGATGACCATCGTCCGAATGCCATAATAATGCAAATTCTGATTCGATGTGGTTCCTTGTCGTCATGATATCATAGCGCCTGTCTGTCGGTCGCAGTATGATATCATAGCAGATCATACCCCTCTCTCCCCTCTCTTCCCCCCTAACCCCTCCGTTTATAACGCCCTGGCACCTCAAAACGATCTGCTGCTTGCTCTCAGCACACCCTGACGACGTAGAATTGAACACAATGGCAGGCTACCATCTTCCAGTCGACCTCAAGCAGTTCAAAAAGCTGCAGCTGGATCCCAGCAGCAAGAAGCTGTCCGACCAGCAGAAAAAAGATCTGCTACACAACATTGGCATCTTCCGCGATGCCATCGTCGCCTTCACAGCCACCGGTGCTGCCCGTGGCCAGGCAGGCCACACGGGCGGTCCCTTCGACACGGCCCCCGAAGTCTGTATCCTGCTAGGCTTTATCAATGCCAAGCCGGATGCCTTCTATGATGCTATTTTCGACGAGGCGGGCCACCGCGTCGCGACGCAGTACCTGCTTGCTGCCATCGACGGTAAGATCGAGCCTGATCACCTACTCAACTACCGTGATGCCAACTCGAAGCTCCCCGGCCATCCGGAACTGGGGCTGACCCCCGGCGTTAAGTTCAGCTCCGGTCGGCTGGGTCATATGTGGCCGTTGGTCAACGGTATCGCCATGGCCCACAAGGACAAGAAAGTTCTTATGCTGGGCTCTGACGGCTCGCAGCAGGAAGGTAACGATGCTGAGGCTGCGCGTATCGCCGTTGCCAACAACCTCAATGTCAAGCTGTTCCTCGACAACAACGACGTCACCATTGCTGGCCACCCGTCAGTGTACCAGAAGGGCTACGAGCTCGAGCGGACACTCACTGGCCATGGCATGAAGGTCGTTCGTGCCCAGGGTGAGGATATTGACTCGTTGTACAGCGCCATGGTCGAGGTCATCAGCACAGACGGCCCGGCCGCTGTGGTCGTGGACCGCAAGATGGCGCCCGGCATTGAAGGAATTGAAGGACAGATCAAGGCGCACGATGTCGTGCCTGTGGATATCGCCCGCAAGTACCTCACCAAGCGTGGCTACTCGCAAGAGTCGCTCGCCTTCTACGACCAGATCAAGGCCACCTCCAACACGCACCAGTACCTGGGCTCTACTAAAGAGAAGGGCGGCAACCGCGTGATTTTCGGTGAGGCCGTCAACTCCGTCCTGGACGGGCTCAGCAAGGAAGAAGCGGCCCGCCGCGTCATGGTCATCGACTCCGATCTCGAGGGCTCTACCGGTCTCAAGGCTATTCACCAGGCTCACCCGGAAGTCTACGTATCGTCGGGCGTTATGGAGCGCGGCAACTTCTCCGCAGCCGCTGGTTTCGGCTTCGGTAGTGACGGCTCGCGCCAGGGCGTCTTCTCGACCTTCTGCGCGTTCATCGAGATGCTGATCTCTGAGATCACCATGGCCAGACTCAACGGATGTAGCGTCCTCTCGCACTTCTCACACAGCGGTGTCGATGAGATCGCCGATAACACCTGCCATTTCGGCCTCAACGCCTTCTTTGCCGATAACGGTCTCATGGACGCCGAGAACACAGGCCTCTACTTCCCGGCCGACGGCGAGCAGATGAAGGCCGTGGTCAAGAAGGTCTTCTTCACCAAGGGTCTGCGCTTCATCTTCTCTACCCGATCCAAGGTGCCGTACATCCTGAAGGAGAACAGCGACGAGAAGCTCTTTGGCGGCTCGTACGAATTCCAGCCCGGTAAGGAGGAGTTTATCCGCAAGGGCAAGGCTGGGTACGTGGTTTCCTACGGCGACATGCTCTACCGTTCGCTTGATGCCGTCGAGCGTCTCCGCAAGGAAGGCCTCGACGTCGGTCTGATCAACAAGCCTACGCTAAACGTTGTCGACGAGGACGCGATTAAGGAGTACGGCTCATCGCCGTTTGTGGTCGTCGTCGAGTCGCTCGCGCAGAAGACCAGTCTTGGGTCACGGCTGGGATCGCATCTCCTGGACCGCGGTTTGACGCCCAAGTTCCGCATGATGGGTGCCGTCAAGGAGGGATGTGGTGGCCTATTCGAGCAGATCAACGCGCAGGGTATGGGTCCTGACGATATTGTCCGTGTGATTAAGGAGGTCGCTCAAAAGTAGATATGCATATGAGATAAAGTAGATGATGTATGCTAGAAATGATCTGAATTCAATACAATACACTCGACTACGGTGGTGAAAGTGGCCCGTTCTCAGTATTAGTGTCGTATTCCATAAAAGTATACACCATCGCCATCTCTCTCTTTGATTCTCAAAAGGCCAAGGGTTTCATCAGGCAGCGTCAATGTTCAGTACCAATGCGCGAGTAATCCACCCTATTCTTCAGGCAATGGAAAAAAGAAAAAAAAATAATGAAGCTAATGCGAGAATGCTTCGTCGCGCAACTTCTTCACTACACCCTCAATCACACTTTTAACCCCCTCAGCATCCAGCTCATTGACCCCAAGCAGAATATTATCCGTCGTCTCGAAATGCCCCCCAGCGTCCTTACCCCACCCAGCACGATAAATGAACGGCATCATGGACTCGAAGCTGAACACGCCCTTCTTGATTAGAGCCCATGCCTTGTCAATTTCCTGATCTATATCCGTTTCAGTCACGGTCCAGTCCTTGTCGCCGACGACTTCCTGTACTAGTGAGAGCAGCTGCTTGATCGTGACGTTTGCCTCGGCAATCCGCACGACGCGGTTCTTGGTCTCCTCAGGGTTGGCGAGGACACTCACGACCGCATGCCCAATCGTTTGTTGCGTGGTCGTGCTGTAGACCCTCTCGCCCCCATCATACAGCACCGCGGTCCTCTTCTCTAAATCGATCGGAAACCCGTGTGTCAGGCCCCAGTCCAGGAAGGCACCGTTGTAGATGATCGTATAGCTGATCTTGTTCTCTGCGGCTAGTCCTTTGAGAAGCTCCTGAATAGTCACCTTGCCCTTGTAGGTCGGCGCAGCCCGGTTCACCGGGTTATCGAGGTCGGAACCAAACTCAGATGGGATGAAACGATAGACGCCGGCTGCGACTGCGGCCTGGATCAGGTTCGTTTGCGTGTTGGGGGCCGTGTGGGGGAGTAGTGAGACCACGGCGTGGATGGAGTGGGCGGTTAGATGGGTGGTCAGATCGTCGACAGAGTCATAATTGACTTGGACAGTTTGAATACTGCGCTTGGGGGTGTCGATACTATTGCCGCTATCACTGCCATTGCTGTTATTGTAGGCTGGAACCTGGATGGGGGCTGAGGCTGACGAAGGAGAACGAGTTCCAGCCTCGCTCTCGGCCTTGAGCCGAGTGAAGATGGTGATCTTGAAGAGCCCGGAAGTGGTGAGCGCGTGAAGCACGGCTGGGCCAAGGTTACCGTTGACCTGTAGTGGTTAGCTAGGATATATGGTGGGAGTACGTTTAGAGGAGGGATATAGATATACCCCGGCAACGGCAACGTTTTGGATGTTCTTGGTCGCCATCTGGTCAGGTCACGTAGGAATATATATATTACTTTCTCCTTCTCACGAGTAAGGCTTGAGGAATCGACTGTACATTGAATGCCAGGATCTCAATAGAAAATATGTAGTATAGTCGGCTCAAGAGATATTTGGAGTGAAGTGAGTGACAAGTTCCAGGAAGACCGGCTGCCGAAACCGATAGTGCTCACTTATAACATAACCCTGTGTTACAAATCGAACTGAGTTTGGGACTGTCAGAAGCGATTCGTCATCTGATGCCGGAATCAATGTTCTTTATCATCCATCTCACACCAATAGAGGAATATCCCGTTCGGGCCAAGAATTACCCTGTTTGCGAACAAACAAAATAATAAAGCTTACTCGGCGTCAACTCGGGGCTCGGCCATTCGGTCTAGTTATCGGGAGACAACTAGCAGGCTTGCAGAGGAGATGCTGGCCGGGAAGGGGTTGAAGACTCAGCCTGAGTTGAACTCGGACCTGCTCTGGTGGTGTCTGTAGGCTTGTATAGTAGGCTGTGGAATCAGAGAACCGGATGTGGGCCGAACGGCTAGCTGTGGTCTGCCACTCAGGCCCACCACAGCGAGAAAACCAGGACAAGCTATTGGCTGGAAATAGCGGGATTTTTGTACAAAGTTACACTCACGACCAATTAATAACGCCCACGCACTCCTAGCCTCCCACCGGTTGCCTCGCCGTTTCGGCTCCCACAATTTCTCAGTCTTTCCATCCTTCCAACTCTTGATTCGATTTATCCACTCCAAGCACTGCCATCCGGACTATCCCTTGTCCAGACTATTTTAACTCAGACTAGAATTTTCAGGCAATCACTGTTCGTGATTTATTGTCCAAGTCCACCGACGCGGGCTCGGAGATCTAGCTCGGAATAACGGTGTCGGATTTGGGACAAAGCCAGTGATGCTTACGTGCGACCACCCCGGATGCACAGCCCAGTACAGGCGAAAAGAGCATTTGACCCGTCATGCGCGCAAGCATGCGCCGCTGGCCCAAAGGCTAACATGTGAGGTATGCAGCAAGGCCTTTGACCGGACGGATTCGCTTCGGAGGCACCGGCAGCTGCATCGGAGGGAGCAGGAGAGTAAGGGGCCGGGTTCCAGGACGGTTAAGGCCTGCGATCGGTGTCATGATTGTAAGACAAGATGTGATGGTACGCAGCCGTGTGGCGTTTGTGCGAGGAAGGGGGCCAGGTGCACATTTGACCGGGCGAGCAAGGCTGGGCCTACGACTGGACAGAGCACAGCGGGATTGGGCCAGGACCGGCAGCAGAAGCTGCATGGAGTATGTGAGGCAGAAAAGACGCTGGGCAGTCAGGCTTACAGAGGCGGCTCCGCCGCCCGGCAAACGCCTGTCTCGGGCAGCGAGATCCAGGACCTCCTGCTCCAGCATGAGAGCAACCTCAGGGAAAGGGGACTTCTGGGGACTGCAGCCGCTGGGTCTCTGGAACCAAGAAACCAGAGCAAAGATCTAGAAATCGACCGCTACGTCGGTGTATACTTCTCCCACTTCCACTATCAGTGGCCGCTCATCCACCGCGCCGCCTTTGGACGGAGTAATGAGCCTCCAATCTTGCTCTTGGCGATCGTGATGATCGGGCTTTGGCTTACGGGTGAGGCCGCTGCTCGTGAACGGGCAGAGAACATGCATGAGAAGTTCCTGGCGCTGTTGGAGAATCGCATAGTAGGGTTTTTCTTTTTTGCGATAGTACTTTGCTAATGGCCTCACTAGGATGCCTGGAAGCTGGACGGCGAATTCATCGACAAGACCTGGCCGATGACCACATACCAAACCATTGTTCTCAATGTCATCTTTGCTATAATTCGGGACGTCCCGCAGTGCCTCGTCTCCCGCTGCCGGTCCTTGCTGCATGCCGTCACAGCCACCTGCCTGGCCGGCGGCCTCTTTACCTACGCCAAAATGCAGGCCTTGCTGGAACCAACGGACTCTTTGGTCTATAGCTGGACATACATGGAAGAGGTCAAACGTCTTGCCCTGACTATATTCAAGTTGAACCACCACTTCAACACGGGCATGCTGCGTCTTTCGGACCTGCAGTTTCCCCTCCCGGATAGTGGGTACTTGTGGGATGCGCCGGAGACGAAGGACTTCTATTGCCGGTACCATGTCCAGTTAGAGTCAAGGACTCGTGTAGACGATGGACCGTTGATATGTGATATTGTGAAGGATGTCCAAGATGGGAAGCGGGGACTGGGGATGCTCTTCCAGGCAAATAGTTGGCTAGGGTTCGCGGTTTCGCAAGCGATACTATCCAAGAAAAGGCCATCATCTATAGAGCGCAGGCCAAACTAACTTCTGGGTTCTTGTGTCTTCGATGTGGATGGGTGAAGTCTTACTGTCGCATCCCACCGGGATCACATTAATAATCCACGTATTCAGCAATCCGCCCATTGAGTGGGGTCGGCGATTCCTCTTATTACTGTGTCAGCGACTAGAATGTCGTGAAATTGTCGCTTTGTCCTGTTGGAGTCCTAGAGACCGCACCAAACTATGCCTGGCAGCCCTAATCGCCCCTCTGAGGCTCTGGCCAGGGTTTTGTCGCATTTGACTAAGGATACCGCTGTTGGTAGACAAGCTCATTGCCATTGCCATCACCATCACCACCAGGAGCATCAAGATCACGAATGGTTCCTGCAGTTAGATACATGGGGCCAGCTCGAACTCCTCCGCCAGCTCTTGTGTCGACGGAGCCCAGGGTTTGAACCCACTGAAGGGCAGCTGCTAGATATTGATACGGTCCTCTCGTCCAAACACACTCACGCACTACTTACCCCTTCGGAATCTCTCCATCCGCGGCTCGTGGTAAACAAATTAAGGATATCCGTGTGGAAGGGCGATATTACCACCCTGTCTAATGTGACGGCCATTGTCAATGCCGCAAACTCGGCGCTGCTCGGGTGCTTCCAGCCGTCACACTGGTGTATTGATAATGTTATCCATTCTGCTGCTGGGCCTCGTCTAAGACAGGCATGTTTCGAATTCATGATGGAGCAGGGCCATGATGAACCGGTGGGACGCGCAAAGGTGACACCTGGGTTCAAGCTGCAAGCTCCGTATGTCATCCATACGGTTGGTCCTGACCTTGGACACGGACAGTTGCCCGATCGCAGGCACAGGGAGCAGTTGCGTGACTGCTATGTATCTTGCCTCGAGGCCATGGAAACACTCCCTTCTCTACCAGACGGGCGCAAGGTCATCGCGTTCTGCTGTATCTCGACGGGCCTTTTCGCGTTTCCGTCCGATATAGCGGCTCGGATCGCCATTGACACTGTATTGAGTTGGTGTTTGGAGCATCCAACGACAACCGTCACTGACATCATCTTCGACACTTTCCTTCAACGGGACTTTGATCTATACAATGACAAGATCTCTTCCCTTGTTTCCAGGAGCAGCGACTGCGTGCATATAGCGCCCATTACTCCGCAGCCAGCACCAGTTGCCTCCCCCTCAATCAAGACGGCCCGCTCCTGGTTAGAGCAAGCAGACTACCTCATTATCAGTGCTGGCGCTGGTCTCTCCGCCGCAACAGGGCTGGACTATACTTCTCTGGACTTGTTCACCAATTATTTCCCCGCATTCCTGCCGCTCGGTCTGAGGAGACTGTACGACATCTTCGGCTTTAGCGGGTGGAAATCCCCTGCTCAGAAATGGGGGTACTATTTTCATCACTTTAATATGGTCAAGATGTGGCCGAAGTCTCCATTATACGCTTCTCTGCTGGAGATAGCATCACGGTTTGGCACTCGGTGTTTTGTTCGGACTTCAAACGCGGATGGATTATTTCTTGCCAATGGCTTCCATCCGTCTCGTATCTCCACGCCGCAGGGGCAATATGCCTATTTGCAATGTTTTGCCAAGTGTCGACGCGAAGCTGTCTTTCCGTCCGCGCCGTTCCTGACTGCGGCCCTTCCATTTTTGGATCCGCAGATGCAAGTACTCACGGATGGGTCCAAGATCCCCAGGTGCAGATACTGCAGTGGGGAGCTTACGCTCTGTGTCCGCGGCGGAGATTACTTCAATGACTCTCCCTTTCAGGGTCAAGAGCGGGAGTATGCCCGCTTTTTGGAGCACGTATCCTCTGAAATAGAGCAAGGGAGGAATGCAGTCATACTCGAGTTAGGCGTTGGGATGAACACTCCCTCTGTACTACGGTGGCACAACGAAGAGCTAGTCGAAGAGTCGAATGGCGGGTCAAGGCTGATTAGAGCCGGGATTGATGCGGCAGGGTGTGTACCTTGGAGGCTAGCGGAGGAGGGTGTCGCAGTAGGAGTTACTGGGGATTTGAATGCCGTTGTTGACCTACTGAGTGGACGTGTTACATGAAACTGAATTCAGAATGCAGTCTTGTGACACCGGGAGTCGGATGTCAGCTAAAAACTTCTGACAGTGAGAAGTGTGGACCACTAATGCAACTATCTTCCAACCACTGAGTGTCTGCGAAGTGCCACCGTGTAGCTTTACTCTACCTTGATCTAAACTGGTTACGTGTGGGGACTAAATGAGCTTGTACGCCTGGACCCCTTGTGTTCAGCTGGTCCATAGGCTTGCGCAGTACCCGCTACGACGAGGGGCCGATGCTAATATAGAAAACTACGGTGCACCGGAACGAGCAGCATCTCAATTAGGCCTAATGACGCAGACTGAAATAGATTGTGCAGAGCTTTGAGGCACAAAGGGAGTTATATGCTCCAGACCTTATATCTCGTTTAACAGACTCTCAGCCGGGCAATCACCCGTATATAAGTATATCAATATCCTAAACCGTTCCGCGCGCCGACGAAATCTACCACATCGAAGAAGCTCTTCTTGTAGACCCGCTCCAAGGTAGTGCGGTTGACAACTTGGATCCCAAACTGGGACGCATAGTCCCCAAACTCCCAGTTATCGGCGAAGCTCCACGCAAAGGCACCTGCTACGTGCACGCCGTCTTCCCAAATTGCTTTAAGTGTTTCGGACAGGTATGAGAGGTAGTATTGGCTCCGTAGAGAGTCAAAGACTTGATCTTGTAGTTCACGCTCAGATTCTGCGTACACTGGGAACCCGAATTCGCCGATTAAGACGGGAGTCCGGAAAGTATTCCAGAGGTAATAAAGGTAGGAGCGGAGGTATTTGGGCGTGATGTAGACATAGCTATGGGAACGATAGCCGATGTCCCAGCCGTAGATGTTTGTCGTCTCCTGCGTGACGCAGTAGGGGTACAAACTATTGGTGCTCATGTTCTGCTTTGCGCAGGCTTCGATGCCACCAGGCGGAGCGGAGACGACGGTTGCAGTGTAGGGGTCAATACCAAAGAAGTCAGTCGTGTTGGCCATATAATCGAGCTGGGCTTCGGTGAGCTTCTGTGCGCCGGGGAGGGTGTTGAGAAGTGTTTCTGGGTATTGCTTGCCCAGGCAGAGAGGGTTGCCGAAGGCCCCAAGCTGCATCTCGTTGAAGCGGTTGGCGGCATCGATATCGGTCTGGTTGTCTGGGTTCTTGGGGACGCCAAAGTTGTTGTTCAGTTTGAAGCCAACCTTGCCAGTGCCGCCGAGCTCTTCGTGGTAGTAGTGGTACAGTTCCGCGTGTGCCTGGACGACGTTGTGGATACCGGTGAAGTTGAAGGAGTACAAAAGGGGTTCGTTAAATGTCACCCAGACTGGGACTCGGTCTGCGTAGTGCGTGAAGAGGATCTTGCCATAGTTGACGAAGGATTTGACGAATTCGGGATGCCAGTACCCCCCGTTACTTGCGCCAACATCCGGGGTGGCCGATACGCTGGACCCTTCCAGGAAGTACAGGGGCGAGTCGAAGTGGATCATGGTCACCACCGGCAGCATGCCTACCTCGAGAATGTAGTTGATCAGATCGTCGTAGTGCTGGATTGCCTGCTGGTTGACGGGACTTCCGGGCACAGCGAACGGGAGGATACGAGCCCACGGGATGGAGAAGCTGTAGTACTTGACACCCATGGCCGCCAAGCGCTGGATGTCCTGCTTGTACAGGTAGTAATTTTCGTTCGTCACATAGTTCTTGGGCCGGTCATCCTGGACGAGTTTCTCCTGGTTTGTCGGTGCCCTGCCTTCTAGTGCAATGGCTCCTTCGATCTGAGCGGCAGACCCAGCGACGCCGAACATGAAGTCCTCCGGAAAATCGTAGCAGTCGGTAGGACCGAAGTAGTCACGAGGAGGGAGGACCAGTTCACTGGATGGAATTGGGGTAGGGCTCACGGTTGTCGTGTACAATCCGACGGTGGTATAGTTGATCAGGCTGGCCGCCTGCCACTGCGACGACCAAGCAGCCTGACCATATTTGTCCTCAGTGTCAATGGCAGAAATGACGGTCTCTCCAGGCAGCCAGCTGCCCCAAGTGGTGGTCGACAGCTCCGTGCCATATATCTCCAGTGCTTCCTTATAGCCCGGCGCAAAGGTCTGCGTTGTCGTAGGGACTGGAACAGAAGTGGCATACCTGACCCATTAGCAAGACGCTGCACAAGCAGACAGTCAACCTACCGAAGAGTTTCATTCAGTGTATATTGAAACGGCTCGAACCGGTAGCTTGGGGTGGCCGGCGCAGCAGTACACTCAGGCCGAGCAGCGTATCCAGTCGTGGTGATGTACAGCTGCTGGCCTTGTACGGCTACAGCGAGAGCCAGAATTACTCGAGCCCTCATGGTTGTCTTGCTGGCGTTCCGGTGACGATAGGGCTAATTATTGGTACAATAATCTACATCATTCCGGGGGGCTGCGTCGTCTTTATACTCCAACTATCCTGCGATGGAGTGGCCGTCGGTCTCGGACATACCCCGTGCAACTGGCGATCAATTCCAGGCCTTATACTTGGCGTAATACAAGGCAAGCGCCGAGCAAGCTGGAGAGGTCGAGCCATCATTAGGGCACGCCCCATGCGCTGATCTGGCTCTACCGGGTTTAGTTTTTGGAGTACGCACTGCCATTCCCCACGGGGATGCACGAATCCGATAATTCTCCGCAGATCGGCAGTTGCGTGGCCGGTGGCTACCGGGTTTGCACGAGTCAAAGAACAGGCTTTTGTCGTATAGCCACCCTTTTGTCTGCAGTATCTGTCATGCCATACGGGCCAAGTGGCCCGCGGCACTGAGGCAGAACGGGAATGGCTATAGAGCAATACGACAAACAAAACTGTGTATCTGCGGCATTAAAAGACCACGACTAGCTAGAAACTATGCCAAAGCAAGTCCCAGGCGGAAATTATATTCCAACGGTCGGTGCGGAGTCAAGAAATGACTAAGTAAACTTGGCAGTGTCTTGCTAGTTTAAGAAGAGATATGAAGCGATCTACGCAGCGGAATGTATATTCCAGCCATTACCACAGTCCTTCCAGGCACCCGTCTCTCTATACCAGAGCAGCTCCAGAGCAGCTAAAGAGGTTGCGACTCAATCAAGCAGCAACCTCCCTCTCCTCCTTCTCCACCCCAACAGCGTTCTCCTTCTCGAGCATCCGAGCCCCAACACCGCCGCGCTCTACATTCTTGATATCGCGATACTGCACCCTCGTCTGCCATGGCTTGACATTCGTATGGAACATCGCATCGACATCCTCAAGGGTCTTGCCGGCCGTCTCCGGGAAGAGGAAGAAGACGTGCAGTGTCATAGCGGCGCAGAAGACGCCGAATACAATGTACACTTTCCATTTAATGTTCTCGAATGCAGGAGGCACAAAGTAAGAAAGGGCAAAGTTGAAGATCCAGTTTGAAGCGGTCGTCACGGCTACGGCTTTACCGCGAAGGCGCAACGGGAACAGCTCGGGGGGATAGATCCAGCTGACAGGGCCCCAGGTAGGCGCGAACGATGCGACGAAGAGGTAGGTGCATGCGATGACCCCCTTGGCAGCGGCCTTGGCCTCTGACATGTCCCAGGACTCTTCAGGGACGTTGTCGACTCCACCCGGGGGCGCCGGCTTGCCGTACGAAGCCATGATGCCGGCGTTGGCGAACATGAAGGTCATCATCAGGGTGGATCCGATCAGCAGCGGGACGCGGCGACCCCAGCGGTCGATGAAGATCAAGGCGAAGATGGTCATCACCACGTTGATCACATACTGGATCGATGAGGCGACCAGGTTGGCGTTGCCGGAGAGGCCGGCCATACCAAAGACGTAAGTGATGTACAGCATCATTACGTTCATGCCCGTCAATTGAGACCAGATCTGGGTGAACATGCCGATATGTGTCCGGTTGATCATATTGGGCTTGAACAGATCCAGGTAGCTGGCATCTGCATTGGCGCGTTCAAACTCACACATCTCGCGGATCTCGCGCAGCTCCGTCTGGACGAAGGGGTCGTTGTGGTTCCCTTTGGCGTGGACGAGCGCGAGGGTCTCATGGCACTCCTCCCACCGGTCCTTCTTGGCCAACCATCTCGGGCTCTCGGGCATGAAGAACAGAGCAAAGAAGAGGAAGACGGCGGGAATCATCTGCAGGCCCCATGGCAATCTCCATGCAGCGGGGCCGTCCATGTAGCTGCTGCCGTAGGAGATGTAGAACATGATCAGGATCTGCGAATAGTCAGCATCCTCCTTCTATTTCTGTGATTGATCAAACTGACCCCCCAAGTGATGGCCCACTGCTGGGCGCCGACAACAGTTCCACGCTTGCTAGGCTGAGCCAGCTCGGAGACGTACACGGGGACCTGCGCGCTGCAGATGCCGACGGATACCCCGTTGATGAACCGGCCGACAACAAGCTGCCCGATACTGAATGAGGAGCAGGTGATCGCACTGCCGATGCACCAGATCACAGCGCCCACCTGGATTGCCCGTCGACGGCCAAGCCAGTCGGTGATGATACCAGAACACAGAGCCCCGGCGAAGGATCCCCCGGGCATCGAGGCAGATATGCCTCCCTGGTTACTGGAGGTCGGACCGGCACACTTCCCGTCTTCACCGATGCCGCCCTGGTTGAAGAAACATTTGTACTGTTGAGTGCCCAAACTGGGAACAGGGTTCAGCAAGTGTTTGGTCAGTTGTCACCCCACAGAGGGGACGATCGGGCGGGAGGAGGCGGAGGGGACATACATTGCAGACATAGACGCAATGTCGAAACCAAACAGGGCACCACCAATGACCGCAATGGTCGTAATCACGTAGATGTTGGCAAAGACGAAGCCCATCGTGAATCTGCCTGCACTCTAGGTGCCCGCATTCCAGGTCTCTACAAAAACAGCGATACGGGCCGCGAGATGGCCGCTTTTAAGGCGAACCCTGAGACCGGGAAGAGGGAAGCAGGGGAGGAAGGCGTCGCCACTGTCACGTCTGGTCAGTCTCGAGCTAATCGAGAAAGGGCCAGGAAGAGGGACGGATCGAGCCCGGCGTGCGTTTAGGTCGGGCCCAATGGCCCATTGACAGCAATTAGCGAGGGTTTGGCCAAGTCAGGAGATGACAGGGTTGCATTATGAGGTAAAATCCGGCCAATCGACATGCGAAGGAATATCCGACTGTCCTGGGGCCGAACTGACTGGATGAGCAAAGAACCTTCCTGGATGGCCGCGAATTAACGAGTCCTCCATGATTGGTGTCAGTCCCCCGGATTGGGCGATTAGTTCTAATCCTCTTGCGTGTACTTGTAAAGGACCGAAGGCGCTGGAATGTGCCGGCCAGGACCGACATTCTGGGGGGTGGGGGGAGGGTTTAGGCCGTGTATCGAGTATCATCAGGAGCACTCAGAGTGAACAGCCTTGTGTTCGGCAACATGTTACAATGAGATTGATAGCATGCAATCTCGAACTCAGCCTGATCGATCCACCTCCACAATCCAACCCTGGCAGAATCTGGGGGAGGGGGGTTGCGCGCGGGGAATTCCGGGGGTGGACTCTCAGGTGGCATATCCCCTGTACTCTATCTCATGCTTCTATGCGACGTAGAATGTGCCGAGTGCCGAGAAAAGTTGCAGAGCTTGAGTACGCCTCGAGTCTTGGAAAAGTCTTATTGGCTACGTGGCATCCGCGTTATCCACGCCACTGACGTTGGAGGACGTTACTTGTCAGACCAAATTTAGCCCCCACGCTCAGCTCTGATGCTGCTGGGGTGATTTCGGTAGACTCTAGTCCGGTTTCAGATGCTCGATGCTTTGACTCAGTATATTGTGCCTTCTGTCTGGATAATCTGTCTGGATAATAAGAGGGCTCACTGCGCTTTGATGCAAACCCTAACCGCCTCCCCCTTTTTCCCACACCCATCCGCCGTCCGAATCCACCAGGCACCCCCCAGATAGAGCCCAAATAGCAGATGAAAGGCAACCATCTGGTAATTCCTCCTTCCAAACATAAGCACAACACCGGCATCCGCCAGACTCATAAACGCCCCGATCCAGAGTAAAAGTCCCAGTCCGGTTTCGTCGTGCAGCTTCTGCACGCTGACTAGAGCAATACCGTAACCCAGCTCACGGATCCCTTTAACGAAGATGAATGGTGAGATGCTCTCCGCGCGACCATTTGGATTCTCGGACGCTTCTCGGGGAATGCCGAATTCAGAGTATTGACTCCCTGGTTGGATGAAGCAGCGGACCCCCCGCAGGATCAGCGCCGTTCCCATATTACCGCCGATATTGGGGCTAGAGGGATTGATGAATCCTAGATGGCGTTGAGCTTGGCTTGAAACATGGCGCCAGCAGTCCTTATAACGTGCAAAGGAAGATGGGAATCGGGGTAGGGCCTTTAGAGACTCTTTGGTTTGGGGAGGTAAGAGGGGATAGTATGCCGTCATACCTGGTAGATGTGCTCCTAACCAGGAGACAACTACCGCCGCCCATTCCATACTGGGCCAGTCGGCATCGATGGCAAGGGAAACAACCGCAGTGTGGTTTATATAGCTTTTCCCGTTGACCTTGGTCGAATAAAGAGTCAATATAGTCACAAAACGGCGAGTGTCAACACAGTGAAGAGCCGCTGACGCCTATTTATCTCCGATTAACGGTGAATTCCCAAGTAGGACGATCGATCCTGATATACTTCTGTATGCTAAGTTCAGCTGAGTAAAGCTGCTGATCACTAGGCTGTGCTGCGCCCGGAGCAGGGCAATAGGATCTGACGTGCTGATATTGCAGATAAGCGCCCTGGTAGGAAACGGGGTACACTCTGCTCCCAAGATTGATCTCCAAGTCAGAGTGCTGGCCAAGGACGCGTCTTTGGCATGCATGTCGATCGCGTTTCAGTCTTATACCTTATACCCTGTACTTCATCTGCTTATTCCAAGTATAATACTGAGTGTGGCAGTCGATCGGGCGACAGCCGATCGGGCGACAGTCAGATGAGTGCCTGATACAGTCTATTTCAGGCGCAGCCAGATACTCTGGACGAAATTCAAATGAATTCTTAATTTGTATGTAAAACAGGTCATAAGGGCGCAAAGATACAGAGTGCCATTATAAGGATTCCTAAGGGTCCTATTGTGTATCTCTCCATTTACTCCCATGCAGTGATCGCAGTAGAGACTCTCGTCACATCACCCACGTTATGCTATCCATTACACGTTGATCGTACAAGTCTCCCCCTTGACAAGCGTCAGCCAATCGCCCGTACTCCCATCATCGCCCTTGACAAATTCCCAGGTGACGACGGTCTCGTTGACGACGGTCAACTTGCTGAACCCGAAGTGCGTGCGATCCAGTTTCGCTGTGATCTCCGTCAGACCCTCACCCTCGTCGAACCAGCTGTGGCTTTCGATGTTGCCGGCCATCCCGTTGATTATGTGCGTTATTGACTTGCCGCTGTTCGTCGTGTAGGTGTGATTGTCCGCAATGGAGGACTCGTCGATGGTTCCGTTGGCTGTCATGGGGAACATGCGCTCGTACCAGTGGATGTGGCCTGAGAGGTATGCGTCCACCCCGTACTGCAGCAAAAGGTTCTCAAACGCATTCCGCACGTTCGTCTGATAGCTCGAGTACGCGGACGAGTACATGGGTCGGTGGCTCATGACAAACACCCACGGGGTCTTGGTCCGATCAACGCTCGCCAGATCGCGCTTCAGCCATTGGTACTGCGCATACGCGGTGTTATCGTCGTACCGGTCGCCGTCAATCGCGCCAAACGGGCCGCTGTCAGTGGTCTCCGTTTCCTCGGGGCGTGGATGGGTCTCATTCCCGGTGAGATCGCGCTCGAAAGTCGAGAACGGACTGTTGGCGAAGTCGGTTTCGCCGTCCAGACTGACGAAGTGCGCAAGGCCGTAGTCGAACGAGTACCAGAAGTTACCGACGCCTCCCGTTTCCTTGCCCGGCATATAGAAGCGGTGCTGGAAGGCCGTGAAGTTGCGCTGGGAGGGGGGGCAGCTATAGTAGGTCAGGTTCTCGGCTGGCCATGTCCCGTTAGGGATGCCTTCGTTTAGATACGCGGTGATGGGGTTGCCCGGCCCATCGAACTCAGCGCAGGCTGACTCGTGGTTGCCCGGCATAACCATGTGCGGGATCTTCACGGTGAGGTTGGTCATCCACTGCTGCCACAGATCCCAGTTCGACTCGTACAGCACGCTCATGTCGCCACCCAGCGGGCCTCCCTGGTTCGCCGTCTCGCCCTCAGGAAGGGGCTTCTTGTACTCCTCAGGAACCGGGCCTCCGCCTGGCAGCTGGGTACTGGTTCCATTGTAGCAGACTGGCCAGTCGTCCGCGCACGGAAGGATGCCTGAGAACCAGTCGTCCGCATAGCTGAGATCCCCGCCGTGCCAGGCGAACGCAGCGCCTTCATTCGCCGCTTTAAGGAGTTGGCGATGTGTGCCCTGGGCGTTCGTGTATCCCATGTCGTTGAGGACGGCCACGGTGAAGGACCGCTTGTCGCCGGGGGCGCGCGCCGTGGTGAAGCTGAGAATGTCGGATTCAGTCGTCCCGTTGGCCGCGGGGATCCGGTAGTAATAGGTGGTTTCAGGCTCCAACTGGGGAAGGCTGACTTCATGAAAGAACTGGCTGCACTGGGTCACGGCTTTGACTTGGGCGCAGGAGGGGGTGCGGTCGTAGCTTTCCCACAGAGGTTAGTTCACCTGTCCTGTATGGGTAGACGGATAGGCGGAGGATCGAGACATACGTATGAGACCAGCCATGGGCCACCTTGTTCAGATTTGCTGGAGTGGTTCCCCAGCGAACGGACGGGGCCTCGCCCAGACCAAAAGGCGTCTGGTAGTGGATGTGCATGCCGTGGGGGAGGTAGGAGAGCGAAATGACATTGACGTTGTTTTTTGGATGCGCAGATCTCGGCTTCACGGCTGGAGCTTCCACCAGACGGGGGAATCCTTTGCCATTGCCATTGATGGTAGGATTGACCCAGTCGCCAATTGGCACATCAGGACCGTTGTAGCGGTAGGTCGTGTCGACCGTTGGACGAGCCTCGACCGCAGCGAGGGCGAGGAGCACGGCTACGAGCTTCATCTTGGCTGCCAGCCATTCATTCATGATCATCATGCATGCACGGTAGCTGGCAGGGCGTGGAGAAGGGCTTTATGGGCCCTCGCCCCAGGGCTTATCGCCGATCGTCCCTCGAAGAGATAGTGAGGTTGTATCGGCTGCTGAACGAAACAATGCTGATTGGCTGTGTGGTGGATCCAGGGGAAAACTGTTAAAATCGTTTATTTAGCCCGTCGAATTAGCACCTGCCTAAATCGCCTTAAAGGAGTCTATAAAGAGTCTAAGAGAGTTACGAGGCGGAGGTCTCCGTATGTACAGACACCAGTCTCTCCATCCACTCTCGCCACGCCTGATCCCGTCCAATCTCATCCTCTCCAGGCATCGCCAAAGTCTCTTGCGGGATCTCATAGAATTCATGGCCCTGGCAGGCCTTGCCGGGGCCTCCTCCTTGCAAAGAGCGGTCTCTACAGCTCCAGCACAGCTCCGTCCTAGCACATGCTAGGCATACAAACCAAGATCCGCCCTCGACACGCTCTCGACACCCCGTACAAACCGGTTTGGTATGCTCCTCGATTTGCGTTCCCATCTCACCATCGTGCGCGTACAAGAGACGCGCTGCATCTCCTTCGCCTAGGTAGACCAATGCTCTGGCGACGATGCACGAGTCACACCTGTGGCTGTGGCCGTGGCCGTGCTTGCGGCTCTCCAGCAGCCGCCGTCCAAAGGTAGCGACCGTCTGCCGCAGCCGTACCTCGCGCTTTTTCGAGTCCGTCGAAAGACGAGGGCGCTGCATGAGCATGACCGAGAGAGTACCGGGATCCGCCGCGGCCCAGTCGAATGCGCTGCGGCCGTACAGATCCAGGCAATACGGGTCGGCCCTGCTCGCAAGGAGCAGGGTAACCATCTGCGCATCGCGTTCGGCAGCGGCGAGGTGCAGGACAGACGACCAGGTCCAGTGGGCGTTTGGGTCGAAACCTGCTTCGATCAGCATGGCAACAATGGCCGTCCGTCTGTGCCGGACGGCCTCGGCGAGAACTGTGTCTCCATCCTGGCAATGAGAGGAGAAGTCGATCCTGTTTTGCTGGCAGTGCTCGACCAAGGTCAAGCAAGTCTCGTAGTTGCCGTGGATCGCTGCGAGGTGCAATGGGGTATGGCCGTGCAGATCGGCTGCTCAAACACAGGCTCCATGGCGAAGCAGTTGTTTGACAATGTCTGTGAAGCCTGCAGCCACTGCCTCGTGCAGCGGCGTTTTCTGTCTTTCATCTGCAACAGATGGATTGGCGCCAGCCTGTAGCAAGACCTCCACCGTCACGGCGTGGCCCTCTCTAACGGCGAGATGGAGCGCAGTGCGGCCCCGCTGGTCGACGGCGTCGATTGGGGAAGCCGAGCAGAGCAGGGCCGTTTTCTTGACGAGTCCCAGCCGGGCTGCCGAGTGCAGGGCCGTCATACGGACGGTGCCAGCAGGTGGGCTAGGATCAGCACCGCGTCGAAGGAGGAAGTCAAGTATATATCCCGTGTCCTCCCGTGCGGTGGTGACAAAATCAATGACATTGAAACCCCGGTCGTCTCTGCGTCGGATGTCTGCTCCGGCATCCAAGAGACATTGAACCACCGGCATATGGCCCCCGGCGGCGGCCTTGCACAAGGGGGTAATGCCGCCTCTGGTTGGGAGTTCTGGATCCATGCCCACAGCTAGGAAGGTCTGGACGAGCGCGAGGTGGCCGCGCGCCACCGCGATGGAAAACGCCGTCTCGCCCGTGCTATCGACGACTGTCGGGTCGATCCCGAGCGCCAGGCCCCATTGCGCTGCCTCCAGCCGGTCGTGATGGGCGAAGGTGTGCAGCAGAGTGGCAGTCCCCCCGGGGACGCTGGCCAGCGGGTCTGCGCCGTAGCCGCAGAGCAGCTGGGTGATCCCAAGGTGGCCGGTTGGGCCAGCGGCCGTGTGTAGAGCCGAGTTGAGCAGGTCGGGAACCTGGTCTGGATACTCTCTTATTATAGAGTCCACGACGAGCCGGCACAGCGGCTCGGACGCTGTGGCCGCCGCTTGAAGCAAGGCCTCGGTCCAGTGCCACGCGTAGCTTTCCCACGGCATAACGGTCGGGTATACACTGATGATCAGCCTCGCGGCGAGTGCGTATTCGCACTTGATGGCCGCGTGCAATGCCGCGTCTCTGTTAGCATTGAGGGTGAAGACGTCGGCTCCAGCCCTGAGCAGCAGACGAAGGGCGTCCTCGTTTTCGGCATAGACGGCCTCGTGCAGAGCCGTCGTCCCATTCTCGTTATCAGCCGGCCATGATTTCCCGTCAAGCAACATTTCCACCACATTGAGACGGTTGGTCTTCACAGCCCAGATCAAGGGGGTGCCGGCGCCAGGGACACTCCGATACCGGCGGGCGAGTTTGTAGAGCACCGGTTCCAAAAGCCTGTTAAAACGCTGGCAAGTCTGTAGCAGGAAATTGACAGAAGGAACGTCGAGATGTTTGGCGATGAGAAGGATCAGTTCTGAGGGGAGCTGCCCCAGTGTGGGAGCCATTATGCCATGGCAGCGCTGGTGGTGTTGAAGACTGTAGAAAGAGTCAATGCTCGACAACCCGTTAAACGTTTGCCAGGGGCACTCGACCCTCCAAGAGGGCCCTGGCGGGGCTGACAGTCAGGAACTGCCCAATGACGCCCGTTCTGGCGATTGTTCCGTGGGACAGTGGAGTTCTCACGTTCAGGACGACGTATCAGAGTACTTTTGTCCAATGTACGGCAGGCTGATTCGCGGGGCGGCAGTTCCAGCCCTGGAGAACCGCATGCGTGCGTCTCCCCTCTTAAAATTATCTAATGCTCTGTTCTTTATAGACTACTGGAGACGAAGGCGAGTTGCCTGAATTATAATAGGATGCTAGTGAACCAGCGGCTTAAAAACGGCACCCCAAGGAAGAGACGAGGGTTTGCACCGTTCCCTACTATGGGATCGGGCGGGAAAATTTTAGCAGCCACACCGTGGACGACCCAAGTTTATCCAAGACGGAGTGGCAAATGCGGGTTTGGGTATGGGACCGGGTATGTAGAAGAGAATCGATATCAGTATACTGTAGATATTGGGTTCGAAGGAGAGACCAGCGGCGCTGAGTTGTTAGTATACAGACAAAATATAAAAATAATAATAAGTAAAAATATAACTTGAGGGAATCATGGAAATTATGGATATTACGGTAATTATACAACTATAAAAATTTATAGATTATAATTCCCATATATGTACTTCTTCCTCAAGCCATCTTCAACCGGAATTATCCACAAAAATCGCCTACACAATGCCCTAAAAAAGACTGTAAGCACAATTGTTGTCTACTTTTCTCATCAAACTCTAGTTAGCTAGAATATCACTCAAATTTCATGGAAAGATGCTTTGAAAGCCCACTCTCCCACTGCGCCAAAGCCGGATTGGAATGCAGAAGAAGACCGACTCATCGCCTCCGCAGTAAAAAGTGGAAAGACTGCGCTTGGTCGTGGGGGTTCCTTGCCCAGTAGACCTGGAGAGACAGCAGTAGCAGAGATCGAAAAGATAAGGGGAGAGGGAATGAACTGAACGGAACAAGACAGCCCCAGGGAAACTGCCCACTGGCAAGGACTTCGATGCCATCACCAAGTCCAAAATGGCCAGAACGGATTGCAGACGACAGCTCAAGCGGCCGGTCAACTTTTGAGGAGCCTATAGGCTCCAGTCCTTGCCGGGGAGAACCCTCTCGTCTCAGCCGCAAACCTCCAGCTGCTTCGGGAGCAGGCGCATTCACACTGCCCACAAACCAAATGCTACGAACATCATCACCAGGTTAACTGCGGTGGGACATGTCTGCATGGCGATCATTGGCCCGGCCTGGCTGGCCGGAATACCTCTTGTGCGGAACGAGCTACCTGTGCTTTCCTGTTTGCCTTTAGATTCATCATCTCATTTTATTGTTTCATTCATGTTCTGAAAAGCCAGTAGACTAAGTAGTTCGCCCTGGGCCGGGCGTGAGAGAGACAGTAAACTCGCCTTTGAGATCAATACTCATAGTTCACGTAAGACACATGCACATGTTCAGTCTGAGTAAACATAGAAAAATATAGTGACTAAGTACCATCATCCACCGCTCCAATCAGCACTTCATACCGTCCCAGAGCCATCATCGGGAAGTAGTGCTTGTAAAAGGCGTAATTAATGTAGAAGTGATTTGGAAAGCCCACACCCGCATACGGCTCCTCATCCCATGTTCCCTCCAACTCCCCTTCCGTCACCTGTCTAGACAGCAAGAACTCTATCCCTCTCGTGATAGCCGGGTCGCTGGGGACCAAGCGTGTTAGTAGGCCCATAATTGCCCAGGCTGTGTGCGTTGCGCTGACAGGCCCTGTGCCAGCAAGGCTGATATCTTGTATGTTTCAAGGCACTCCCCCCACCCGCCACCGCTTTGCTGCGTCTTGACGAGCCAGCGGACGCCGTCTTCCATCAGCATGTGGACGGTGTCGTTGCGGGTACCGTCAAGGTTTGTCTCCCAGTAAGCCAGCCCGCAGAGCACGTTGCTCGTCCCGTAGATGTAGTTGACGCCCCATCGGCTGAACCATGCCCCGAAGGATTCCTGCTCGCTCTCGAGGTAATTGATGGCCCTTGTAGCTGTCTCTCGCATGCGTGACTCAAGGGAGACGGAAACCTGGTAGGACGCGGTCTCGGTGCCGATTTTGAGGACGGGACCAAGCGCTTCGAGGATGCGGCCGGTCACGTCGGCTGTTGAGGGATCGCACATGCTGTCCATGTCCGAGAAGGGGATCTTGTTGAAGAACTCCTTGTTGTTCTCGTAGTCGAATGCGCCCCAGCCGCCGTCTCTGTTCTGCATGCCCATGATCCATTCGATCGCGTTGGTGACGATCTGTTTGTTCACGCTGAAGGGGTTTTGCTTCGCGTGCGCAATAATAACTGCCGCAGTGTCGTCGAGATCGGGGTACCAGGTGTTGTGGTACTCAAAGGACCAGCCGCCAGTGGTGGTCGTCGGCTTGAAGACCTTCCAGTCCCCATTGCGGCCAGAGTGCTGTTTCGCTGTCAACCAGTCGATTCCCCTCTGCAGCTGTGAGCCGGGGACCCCTGCATCGCGCATGCCGATGGTCATCAGGGCAGTGTCCCAGACGGGCGAGACGCATGATTGCATGCGCATTCCGGTTTTGTCTGACCATATAAATCGCTCCATGCCCGAGAGTCCGCCGCGGACGGGTGCGGACTGCAGTGGGTAGCCTTCGAGCAGAAGGGCCAGCACGCCGAAGAACATCGGTGGGAAGATGCCCGCCCAGTCGCCTGTCATTTCCTGGTGCTCGAGAGTCCAGTCCACGCATTTCCGCCGAGCAACGCGCTTGAGAGGTGAGAAGCGCAGCATCCCGTTCAGCTTGTGCAGGAGACAGTCGACTGCCACACTGGCGGAGCTGATCAAGTCGCTCCTCAGTAGCGTACTGATGCTGGGCACGTACGGCACTTGCTTGTCGGCGGGGTTGCACCACAGCTCATCGAGGTAAGCGCTGCCCTGCTTCTGCATGGCTGCTGGACGGAAACAGGGTTCGTGATGACGTACGATCGTCAACGGAACGACGGTGGAACGTGCCCACAAGGACATATTGTAGATGTTGAACGGAACCCACGTAGGGATCATAACCACTTCAGAGGGCAGTTCAGGGACCGCACTCCACGGGTAGAGGCCAAAAATCGCCAGGTTAATGCGCGTGAAGATGCGGACTTTCTCGACCCCCCCGGCAGAGATGATAAATTGTCGGCCTCTACGCATGGCCGCATGCTCCGGGGACAGTCCCAGCAGCTTCAACGCAAAGTAGGCCTCCACACTGGTCGAGATCTCGCCCGGCAAGTTGGCTGCAAGGGCCCAGCCACCGTCGTCGTGCTGATTGGCGAGTAGCCATTTGATCCACTCGTTCGGGCTGGAGATGGGGATGTCCAGCGCGCACAGTAGACTGATATACTCGGCCGTCAGCGTGGCATTGGCCTTGAGCTCGCCACACCAGTGGCCGTCGTTGCGGGCCTCTTTGGCGGCCCAGGCAGTGGCTCGCTTGATGGCCTCGCGGAGGGAAGGGGACAACTTCTCATGCTGAAGCTGCATCTTGTAGATCGTAAAGCGAATGTCTGGTGTGATGAGGGGCCAGAATGCGGCAGCCAGCTAATATAGTCATTTCTCTACGTCGTTTCCCCTCGTCTTAACGCGACTCGCTCCTGCCCAGATATCCCTGCCGGATTTTTTTCGAACAACGCCACGCGCCCAGAATATCCATGACGCCGACAGGGCACTGGTCATACCCTAAATGGCAGGAGTGCAGCCGGAACCCATCGTGAATGGTTGCAGTTGCCTACCTCAGACAACAGTGAAGGTATGTATACGACTACAAGACTTGGTCAATCGTGTCGAGTTACTACGGGCGCCCGGATGTGCTGGCACATAGGCTTGCGTCTTAGTATAGTGCAAAGGAGGATAGATCTGCTCGGGGACCTCAGAATCGAGGGCGAGATACCTCTCGCCCTAAGTTGACCTCTTTCGCCTTGGGCTTTTCGTATACCTCATTTCAGACTGGAGATAGTCCAATAGTAGCTATGAAGGGCTTCTACACCATAAATCCTCGCCTGCGTTCTTGGTTCTGCTGCCACAACGGCAGTGCCAGACTTCACCGGCTGTTGTTGCGATCCTCTCACCCAAAGCCTGCCAGACGTATTCCGTTATGCAGGACCGGGAAGGTCTGTGCCTCAGAAAAGGCTTGCTAGATCGGATGGCAACAACAAGTACAGCTGGGGTCGTCAACCCTCATCTTCGCGAATGCATGGGCAGTGCCGAGTAGGCTGATTTGGCGACATCGAAACCCTATCCGACGGTGTGATAGGCATTGTCTTTAAGGTGAACGACCTCATCAAGCTCTACCCCTTCTCAATCTACTGTCCCGTCGCTCAACTTTTCGAAGCAAGCGGGCGACCGGTTCTGTAAACATTTCGTCAGACTTTGGGGCGGCGCAAGCGATACGGGCTCAAGACCGCCATTCGTGGCCAATGCGAGCAAAGATGTATGGCTCTCTTTTGTTGCAGATCCGACAGATTTAACATTCGACCCGTATGTTGTTGATTCCGGTATGATTCTGCAGCAACTATTGGTTGGGTCGTGGAATTATCTAGGTCTGGGATGGGAAGAGGGTGTACTCACCAGGGGAGGTTTTTTAAGCCCTTTGCCCCAGACGTTCTTGCAGAGTACATGGATTTAACGAAGACGTGTGATACGAATGAGAACTCCGTTTGAAGTGGTCTGACACCTGAAATTCGTGTATGTACATCTATGTCAGGGTTATCGGAACGAGGTACATGCTCTTGGCGAATAACCATACGGTTCAACATTTCTCGCTAATATAATTTTTGGCGCTGCGAAACCTATCATAGTAGACGTCGTGGTGATGGATCTCATTGCTTCCCCCTCTTCTTCAGTTCCTCTCGTACCCGTGGCAGAATGTAGCGCCCATAGTCAATTGCGTCGTTGAGGTTATCGTATCCTCGGATGGAGATCAACTCTGCACCAAGCTCCACATAATCCAAGATAGACTCTGAAACAGTTTCCCATGAACCAACAAGAGCCGTTGAGGCACCGCGTGCGTTTGTCGCCGTCACAGTCGGGTACCATAACGCGCGGTCGTGCACCTCACCCCGCGAGGCAATGTCGAGCAGACGCTGCGAGCCGACGTTCTGAGGAGGCGGTGCATTAGCAGGCGCCTTACCAAGACCAGCGGCACGGTTTTTCTGTAGGGCATCAAGGGTGCGGTGTGCCTTGGCCCAGGCCAGCTCGTCCGTCTCAGCCACTATAGGACGGAAGGTCACCCAGATGCGCGGCCGGTCAGTACGCCCTGCTTTCTCCGCTTCAGCATAGATGCAGTCGATTTGCTCCTTAGTCTCCTTCAGGGGCTCTCCCCAAAGACCGAAGATGTCCGCGAGTGAGCCACCAATGCGATAGGCTTCGTCAGATGATCCTCCGACCGAGACAGGAATGGTGCCGTTCACCGGACGAACCCGGTTGCTGAAGTCCTTAAATGTGTAGTAAGGACTCTCCCAATCGAACGGGTCGGCAGACTCCCAAGCCCGGCGTAGGATTTTGATGTAATCCTCCAGTCGGCCATAGCGCTGGTTTTTGGTGAGGAAGTCGCCCTCCCTGGCCTGGTCGGCATCACTGCCACCGGCGATAAAATGGACAACGGCACGGCCGGAGCTAAGCTGATCTAGGGTTGCTAGGGCTTTGGCGGCCACAGTCGGATAAAGGGTGTTGGGCCGCACCGCGATAATGATTTTGAGGTTTTTGGTGTGTGCGGCGATGGTCGCGCCGACAGTCCAAGGATCGAAATAAGAGGAATCGTAAGGAACAAGGGTATAGTTATAAGAGTAATCGTCTAGATTGCGAGCATAGCGCTCCAGGAACGCCGGGTCAATGGCGGCATTGGGGATCGGATCGATCTCCGTAGACGGGGTCGGAAAGGTGAGGCTGATGAACTCGGTAGGCATCTTGATTGTCGCTGACGATGATGACTGATAACATCAATGGAGGGGTTGACATCCTTTTGTAGCCTTCTCCAACACTATTTTCGGCGATGATGCGATCGGGATTGCGGTGCCGTTCTGGCATGACCGGGATGGCATCAGACATACAGAAATCACGTCTTCGTCTCCAAAACAAGCGTCACAAGTCCACTGTTAATGGCTCATCGCTTTTCCCCGCGCGATGTATTTTCCGCTCCATCTTCTCTCGCGCTCGAATCATATTCCGCTTAGTGCCGACATATCCTTCCATCCCGGCTAAAGTGGCATAGAGCTTAGTGATGGATACATGCGAGAGGTCTGCGCCCTGATCTCGCAGAGCTCGAACGAAAGCATGGAAATTAGATGATCGGGGCCGATAGTGACCACTACGTCTGTTAGCATTCAGATATAGAATAATACCCGACGCTGACGTACCTCAGCGGAGCCAGATCTCGCAGTTTTCCCCTCCTGATTTTGATCAGCCCAGCTGCCGCTATCCGGCCCCCGCGGAGAAATGAAGAGTGCTGGAAAGAACCTCGCTGTTTGATACCAATATACAAGCGATAAGAAGGGTCAGCAACCTGGTCGAGTCAGTCACGTCCATACATTACTACCGGCTTGGTGAGAACGCACGAAGATCCACCAGTCGTCCTTGCCAAAGAGTTTATCTTTGATACGGTTTACAATCTGCCGCCTGCGACTCGAGAGGCCGTGAGCAGGGTCAGATTCGGGATCTGGAATTTGCGTCTCCTTGTCCAGCAAGGACCCCGGTGTCGATCGGTGCCGTAATTTCAGCCTTGACCTGGTATCCGGACTTCCCTTGCCCGGAAGACTTACAGCGTGAATAGGCGAGATGCCGTCTGCACCGTCCTCGTACAGACTATTGTTAGTCCATACTAACTCGTTGTTCCTGGCCCAGCGGAATCTGCCCCTCTGATCAACCTTCACCAGATAGTTAAGCCTCTCCTCGCGAGAGAGGTACCGGACTTTCTCACGCGATAACTTATCCCTCGGGCATTCAGGAAGCTCGACGTCTTTCCCACCGCCGTAATCCAGCCAGTAGAAAAAGTTCTCGTGGGAATCCGTGGATTTCCAGTACTCGTGATACTTTCGCAGGTTGCTCCCGTGACGGTGGCTTGGATCCATCATCTCGAGGAAGTACTGTAGATCCATGGCCTTGCTTATCGTTGCGGGGGCCGGTTTGGTGGGTTGAAGAGATGTCTCGCGCTGACGAGCGTGACTATCACCGCGAGCCAGCTTAGCCACACGGACGGCATGGCTCCAGTTACGATGGGCTTGGGCGGCCGGTGAGCCTGCTGTGGATGCAGCCGAGCGATGGCGGGCCTGCGATTTCGCCTCCGCGACGGTCTGCGCGGTCAGTTTACTGTCGACATCACGTCCAGTGCGAGACCTTACATCGATCCAACGATTTGTCGCGGTCAAGTGTCGCCCCTGCAGCTCTCTCCGCGTGCGGTATCCCCGATATACACGCTGGATGATGTAAGTAATCGAGCAAGCAGTGCCGGTAGAAACATAGGAAAACTGTACCTGGATCAAGCAAACGGCCGCGACCTGTGATGCGGTGACGTCATTCACGGCCTCTGCGTGTCCGCGATTGGTGTCAGTCATGGCGCAGACTTGGGAGTCGCAAGCGGAAGAATGGACAGGCTTCTCTTCGTAAAGCTAGCTGTAACAACTTCATTATTAAGGAGACATGGCCAGAAATTAGCTGCGGATGAGGAGAAGAAGGAGCTGGAGAGTGTTGCTGCCTTCAAAATTGGCAGACGAGGTCCACGGCAGGTCGCGGAACCTGCGCTAACCATTTGCGGTTAGTCATTGCTTTCAGGCTAAGGCCGCAAGACTGCAGACTACAAGGCTCCAAGGCCCCAAGGCCGCAGTAACCCGATCTCGGAACGGAGCCTGGTAAGGTCTCTGAAGGGCTCCAACTTTGCTGCGGTCGTCATACCAGCTTCTCTGCTCGGTACTGTTATTACTTGTCATTTCCGTTCAGTCGGAACTGCAGCCGTCTAGACATGAGTATTGTTCTGGGAGATAGCATTAGATTGGGGGTTCATTACTGATTTGGCTTGGATGTTTCTGTCTATGCATATATATCTGCGCTGCTATTCTCTCCTGCAGCCTCTCCGCTTATGGGATTTCATTGATTTTCGAGAGTCAAAGTCAGCACAGATATTAATTGAGTCACCATATATGCTCTGCCAGTATGGCTACAATGCTTCTAGTCTTCATCCAGCCGCAAAAGTGCAAAATTCACTGCCAACCACTTATAATATATGCTAGCAAGTCCTTAGTGCTTTGGCTATCCTAGTGAACTGGTGCTGCTTTCAGAGTGCCACCAATGCGTTGTATGCGCTTCATTGGCTCCGGCTGATACCCACTGTCCGGGGGTCGTGCAAAGAGCTCGCATGAGACCCTACATTTCGACCTTCTTCAGCTAGCCACCACTCGGCATGTGCCAATGAACGAGTGGACTTTCGAACCTACGAAGACGCGTAAGACAAAAAATTCTCGATTGGACGGAGGCGGACATGGCGCTTAGCGTTGGCTTAAGGCCCCCTGCGAAATTCTCTATATATTCGTGGCCGTGTCGCCTGACACCAGTCCCACCAGAATAAACCTCAAACTTTCTAATAGACTCAACGACTATGAGTGAAGCGGCAGAGATCTATCCACTCGGCCGCGATGAGGCCGAATCTCGCCGGTGACTGCCCCAAGGCCTCCCTATCAAACAATGTACTGACAATAACAGACTTAACGAACAGCACAAGCTTCTGATAGACTTTACTGAAGGGCTGATAGATAGGTCTGTGCCGTTGGAGAAGATTACTGCGGTTGCCGATGTCGCTACTGGGACCGGGTAAGAGAGTGCCCCCAACCAAGCAGGCAGCGGCAACTGCTCGCTAACCGCTATATGGTAGGATATGGCTTTGGGATGCCCGGAAGCTGCTCGTTGACCGTGCGGGAGAGTCCCCGCGGTACTTTCACGGCTTTGACATTTCCCCAGTCCAGTTCCCATCTGCCGCCGAGGGCATCGACTTTACCGTCCATGATATCTTCAAGCCGTTCCCAGTCGAGCACCGAAATCGATACGACTTGGTGAATGTCAGGCTACTGGTCAGTGCCATCACGGAATCGGACTATGAAAAGGCTGTGCAGAACCTGATCACCATTCTGAGTAAGGGATTCTGGATGTACACTTTGGACTTACGCTAACTTGATATCCGTATAGAGCCAGGGGGTTACCTACAATGGGGCGACATGGACTTTTCCGCAACGGCGACCGACGACCCAAGGGTTGCGACGGCGTGTGATTTGTGGCTGAAGTACTGTAGGATCAACAACTTGAGCCAATGTGCCCCTATAGCGATACAGAAGGCCTACCAGGATGCTGGGCTCTTGAACATTGTCAACCGGGCTTTCCTCCCTTCGAAGCGAGGGGATCTGCTAGAAAGGCTGCAGAATTGGCAAATGAAGTTCTACAAGAGCGTTCTGCACTTGGCACTGCTCAAAACAGGACAGGCAGCTGACCAGGTGGCGGCAAACCAAATGGCTCCGGAGCTTCTTCGAGGTCTGGAGCTGTTCTACGCCGAAGGGAATACAGTTGACAGCAGGTTCAATGTTGTGGTCGGGCAAAAGCCTACTTGACTCGCCGTACCAACCACTAGTTATATTCTATAGCGCTTTTTGGTGCTATATTTGAATCGAATGCTATAAATCTATTATCTTCAGTTATAGGATACTGATAACTTCAGGCACTTCTCGCCTGGAATAACAACTATATGCATCATGGATACTAATGATGGCTTGAAACGTTCTAGAAGAGTTTACGTTTCCAGCGACATTTGTAGTCTATGGTCTAGTCTCCTGCTGTCGAGGACGCTTTAGTAAAACTCGATACCGGAAGCTCCGCTGAGAACATTCACTTGCCATCATGGAGGGATTGCTTTGTTACTTTCCTGACGATGTAACACTGCACAATGATAATGGTGGATACATATCGTTAGGTGTCAATTCAACTGCTCAAAGTCCGACGCGAAGAGAACCCAGGGGCCATAAGTAGCATGGGCGCTGAGTACCACCGGTTCGACGACCTAAAGGTCTTCAGATCCTCTTCATCGAGGTATATAATGGGTTAAATCCTGCGTGTTGCATATGACTGCGGTGCGTCGGTGCCATTCTATCATTGTGTGCGTTCATATAGGGTGCCTTCTCAGATCTAGGGTCCCCGTTACTCTTCCAGCTGACTGCAGTTAGCGATTCTTTCGAGATGGCTGGCGCACGTATCAATCGTTTTGATATGACAAGACAAACTAATCTGATTGGTGACTGTATCCAGCTTCTGTGAATACTGTTGTGCGGAGTGTCTGAACCTTCCCCCTACGGTATCTGCAAGTCCAAGGCAGTCATTATAGCCCACAATGCTATATAGTTATATGGACCCCCGGTACCCCCTATCAGAATACGTGCTCCAGCATTCACGGAATCAACACTTGTAAATCAGGGAACAATGTTGTGTCATTCTCTCAACCTAGGTAGGTCGCCGGCAGGAGTTCAGCCGCTAGCTCTGTTTGGATCGGTAGATATCTGCGACGATTCGGTTTTCCTATGCTGCTGGCAAATAGAATAGCGATAGCCTTTGACTTACTTGAAATTACTTATACTGCTGTGTTTCGAATGAAACCCCTTCGATCCCACTGTCAATTCTTTCGCGACCGAACCAGACACGACGGTATATGATGAACTTGCACCCATTGAGCAGGGTAGGTGAAGCAAAAATGATCATAATCTCGAGAATTGATGATAATCATAAGATATAATTTTTTTAATAGCTTTTATTTCTTGGTAGATCAGGATCGCTCAAATGGTAGGTTCTTAAGTGGGAAGATGACCCTGTACCTGGATAGATTCCGACTCTTGATAGACTGCAAAGGAGGCTGGGAAAGTAAGATAGCTGAGGTACTGTCAGTGCGATTAAGACGGGCTTGAGTTCCGTTTGTCAATAATAGCTCGGACTGAGGAGTCCTGGCCTGTAGCGGTCAAGGCGAGAGGGGAGGAATACACTAAATACAGGGAGGGTGAGCAAAACCCTAAAAGATCTCCAAGTCAGAGGATCGACGATCTCGATTGCCGGTAGCAAATCGGCCGCTATGCAGAAACCGGCAACTGCTGGCTTCCAGATGACAGACTCTAGATCTGCGTAGGCCTCGCCAATTGTTGGATGTGGGGAGGGTGTATCGGCATCATCATGATTTCTGGTGGTTGCATCATGATGACCGCTGCAGGATGTCAATCCCGGCATTCCCACGGGTGAGCTCTGGATAACCATTCATCAACGCGATTATAAGTACAGAGAAAGACCACGTCCGGTGCTCAGGATCAACCCTAAACCTGTCGTCCAGTCACATCACTCGTATATAGAAAAAAAATGTCTCGCTCCATCGCTATCACAGCCGTCGATGGCCACACCGGCTTTCTGATCGCCGAACTCCTCCTCACCGATGACACCTTTAAGAAGAAGATCGGGTCTATCGCAGGCCTGAGTCTGAATCCTGACTCCGAATCGGCCCAGGAACTGTCGGGTCTCGGTGCCAAAATCGTCCCTCACAAGCCTGGTGACCTGAAGACGATGGTTTCTTCTCTCCAGGAGCTCAAGGCGGACGTGATGTGCCTGATCCCACCCGCGCACAAGAAGAAATACGACATCACAGTCGAGCTGATCGAGGCGACAAAGCAGGCGGGGATCCCCAATGTGTGTTTTCTGAGCTCTGCAGGCTGCGATCTCGCCGAGCGCGACAAGCAGCCGAACCTGCGCCAGTTCATCGACTTAGAAGCACTCTTCATGGCCTCCAAGGGCGACGCCAGCACCTCGACCGGCCATTCGCCCGTTGTGATCCGGTACTACTCCCCGGCTTTCCTTTGTCGGAATCGAATTCCCGGCTGACCGTTGTTAACAGGCCCGGGTTCTATGCAGAGAATCTGCTGATCTACTCTAAACAGGCCCAAGAACAGGGCAAGCTTCCGCTTCCAGTCGGCAAGAACAACAAATTTGCCCCGATCGCTTTAGGTGTAAGGTTGATCCAAGTGCAGTCGAGACCTGAGCTGACCGGACTAAGGACGTTTCGCAAGTTGTCGCCCATGTCTTGACGGGGGAAGGGAAGCATGGATTCAGCGACCAGCACAGAGGCCAGTTGATGGTCTTGACGGGTCCCATGCTCACTACCGGCAATGAGTTGGCAACCGCGGCCAGTAACGCTCTCGGCCAGGAGCTGAAGTTTGAGGATATTTCAGAGTGCGTTCGCCTTTTTGTGATTTTACTCTCCCAGACAAACCTCGCTAACACCGTACAGGAAAGAAGCGCTGAAAGTCCTCCAGGCGCAGTCCGACAGTGACGAGTCGGAGCTCCAGTATCTCTTGGAATACTATTCCCTCGTGCGAGAGGGAAAGACTAACTACATTTGTACCACTGCGTTTCACGACGTGACTGGAGGACACCCACAAGAGCCAGTTGACTTCTTCAAGGTTTACGCGGAATCGCTGCAGCCAAAGCACAAGAACAAGCGGCGCAAGTTGAGCACGAGCAAGAAATAGACTGGGATGTACAATCGAACATAATCCTCTATTTCGGATTATATGAAATGTCATCTATGACGTTGAGAATCATAGTTGAGGATCTGCCAGCGGTTCGACCGTCATCTAATTAGCACGTTTCCTACGTACGGAGCACATTGGGTCCAGAATGTCCTCTCCTGGGCAGCTGCAGCTAATAAGGCCTACAGTGAACATCTCTCATCCCCTCGATCAGATGCAGGCATCACCTCGATACAGGGCATATGGGAGGCTAGCGTAATGGTTTGTTATTTCTAACCTTCGTGAAAAATACATCTATAGACCCCAGCTACTCAGGTTGTTTTACCAGTTTGATTTGTAGTCACAAAACTGCCCAGAACCAGCAAAGAAAAAAATTCAAACAAAAAAAATAAAAATAAAATAGAAAAGCTCCAATGCGCATTGCAGACCCTGTTCTCTCCTGATAGTATTCCCACCGGACTTGTACGCTCTTGGATAGCTTCCCACCATCAGGAGTGTCATGGCATTAGTTGACTTCACGAGTGGCCCCTACACTATGCCTGCACCCTTTTTTCTCTTTCGCTTTCCCTTTTTCTTTCCCTTCCTTTCCTTTTCTCTGTTCTATTGTGTCCCTGGACCCTGACGCGCAAGTCATGCTGTTCTAGGAAGCTGCATGCGAGCTTGATCAAGGCAAGCGTAGTGGGCCTTCGCATTTGCACACCAAAAATGGACTAATTAGTCAGCATTGTAGAGTTTCTACGGGACCACGGTGGGCTGAACTAGCTGTGTGCCAACGATAGTTCTACAAAAGATTTTGTCTTCTTTCGAGAAGGCGTTCGCGAGACTTGGCTTTGGCCATCACAAGAAAGAGAGAGACGTATCCCATTTCCACAGTGAAAGAGGTGCAAAAAGAGTCAGCTTGGAGACCCTGAACGCGAAAGGGTTGAACTAGACCTTGACAGTACAAGCGAAATAGGCCAAGACACGCTGAACCAAGGTCACAGTGCGCCATGGGCGTCTTGCCAAACAACTACGTTTTCACGGATCGAGGCGGCATTACCGAAAACAAGCACTATTTTCACGCTGCTGTCGTCGATGCCAACGGGACTCTGCTCTACTATGTTGGTAATCCCTCACTGGTAACACTAGCAAGATCTACCGCAAAACCGGCGCAAGCGCTGGCCATTCTGGAAACGGGCGCGCTGGACCAGTTTGGCTTTGACGATGGCGACATTGCCCTGATGTGTGCCTCCCACAGCAGCGAGGACGTACATGTCGCGCGGGCGACAGACATGCTGCGCAAAGTCCAAGCCCGCGAGCAAGACCTGCAATGCGGAGGCCACGCCTCTCTCTCAGAAACGGTCAATACGGGCTGGATCAAAGCTGGCCTTGTCCCCTCCGCTATACACAACAACTGCTCTGGCAAGCACGCCGGGATGATCGGTGGCGCTAAGGCCCTGACTACGCGGAGCGACAGGTACCATCTCCCTGGGCATCCGATGCAGGTCAGGGTTCAGCAGGTCTTCTCCGAGCTCTCAGGCCTGGATGCGCGAGATATCGAATGGGGTATTGACGGGTGCAATTTGCCCGCTCCGGCGCTCCCGCTGTTGAACCTTGCGCGCGTTTACTGCGGCCTCGCAGCGTCCGCTGACGAGGCCGCCGTGCCCGGGCCGGCTCCAGCACCAAGGAGCCAACATCTGTCCCGCATCTTCGGCACGATGGCTCAGAACCCGCGGCTGGTTGCCGGTCAAGGTCGGTTCTGCACGGTTGTCATGGAGGCATACAAGGGCGCTCTCGTTGGTAAGCTCGGAGCCGATGGGTGCTACGGCGTTTCTGTGCGGGCGTCCGAGCAGACAACTGCGCTCGGAGCGGAGGGCGCGATTGGCATCGCGGTGAAGGTGGAGGACGGTAATATTGGGATACTATATTCGGTGGTGGTGGAGATATTGCAGCAGCTTGGTATTGGAACGACGGCAATCTGGGAGGCCCTGGACGGGTTTCATCGCCCAAGGCTTATTAACACTGCCGGTGTGGTGACCGGGTCGCTTCATTTTGCATTCAGGGTGCAGAAAGCGTCTTGAGAGGGTTGATCGGGACAAATGCACCGGGTGTATCTCTCTGCAATATTTTTATGAGTCGAGAAGTTGTTAATACCATCGTGAAGATGAAGCTGACCAGTGTCGCAATGCCGAAATTCCAAGGCGAAGCCTTGAAGGAGCAAGTTGAGCTGCCTGGCTGACTGGCAAGTGTCGCAACCGTTCAATGAGATCCCTGTCCGGGTTCCTTCTTCTGCGGCATATAGACGGAAAGATGGTCTCTAGACCTGGGTTAAAGGCGGAATTCTAATTTGTCGCACTTCCCCCGATTGAGAGTCTGTAATTTGGCGTCATAAGGTCTGGAAAGATGTCATGGTTCTGTTAGCCAGGGGCTTTTTGAGAGGAGAGAGACTGAGGTGGCAGCCGATAAATCTATATTAACGCCTCACTCAACCCACAGTGTCTCACTGGATGAAGCCTTGTTGATGAGCTTAACAAGGTCCCAATTGACCTTAGCTGCCGAATAGAGCTACGGATGCCAGGACCATTTCCACCATATTCAGCGGGTGAGCAGTGCCACCTTGACACCGCGCGACTAGGTATTCGAGTTGATCAGTCAAGGCGCTGTTCATCCTTCCCGCATAAACTATAGTTCGCAACAGATGTAGTGCTTCAATCGGTTGGCAAAGAATGACTTGTAATTGGTCATAATGCTGAGCTCATTCTCGCCTGGCTGTTTGAAAGAGATTTAACCAGAGCCACCACTTGCAGCGCAGCTATACCATATTAGGTGGCTCCAAGTCCCGCTCTTTTCCGTATACAGTATATTATGGTCTCGCAATCCTGTAGTTTATAAACTTCTCTTGACGTGTCCCAGGTCAATGTTATTCCCACCTCTGCTTAGCCGCTCATACTGACCAACCAACCACCGAATTGATGCACGAGTATATTTCCCCCGCCAATGCTTTTGGATGAATCTGCGCCACTTGCGATCCTGGTTGTCCATGCAGCCAATGCAAATGATCACATGCCGCCATCTGTTGGCGAGCATACACGGGGTAGATTCAGCCTGCCGCATTGTGAGCTGCGAAAACTGAGGCAATCAACCTTCACGGAAGAATAGTCAACAAGAGCCATAGCCTCGCCTATGATCCAAGGCTCGACCATATTTCCTTTGCCATTGGCTTCCCTCGTGGCAGGCCGAGATTGGTTTCCGCTTTTTTTTTTCCCCTTCTCTTCTCTTCCCTCTTCCCCCCCCCATCTTCCTAGTGTTTTTCTTTTTAAGCCTTGTTTTAAGTGCGTGATATCATGCAAGGCTACCCCGTACTCAACTTTACTTTTATTTCACCTTAACAGGGTACATTATTTGTCTCTGCTCGCCAGTGGCGGAGTCGTAGGATTGGCCACACAGACAGGCTGTTGTAGTTCTGTTTCTGCCTACCCCAACCTAAGCACGAAGACATGGATTCTGAATATGAGGCAGGCACAGCACGAGGCGCCGCCTTGGCTCAACCTGTTCTTGCGGGCCTGCTAGTGCTTGAACATGAGGCTGGGCTCGTTACTACAGCCAGACTTTCTCACAGCCCTTTATCTTTCTGGGTGTTCACGTCCCCAGCCGATGGCTGGCTACATGAGGAGCTACTTTTACTTGACCTTCCCACAGACTTTCTAGCGATCTTATCTCCTGCCGGTCCTTGATCCATCTCTCTTTGGGAACACTTACGCGTGACGACACATGATCGACCCTCTTTCTGCGACAGGACTCGCATACCCGATCGCAAAGGATCTCTACCGCTGTGCAAAGCGCCTCAAACAAGCATACCACGAGATCCAGCATGCAAAAGAGAGCCTCAAGAAAGTGATTGACAAAATAGAGATTGTAGCTGAAACATATATGTCCTTCAAAGATACTATGGGCGACGCGAAGAAGAACAAAGATTTGGCCCAAACATTCAAAATTCATAGGAACCTCATTCAAAAGGTCAAGTCGGAAGCAAAAAAAATCATCAAGAAACTTAGGGCAATCACAGATATTTTTTCGCCCTTGCTACGGAGTGACTCTAGTGATCCGTCCAGAGGTGGATTACACAATTTCAGTGGTATAGGAAAGAGAAGAGTGCTGTAATACCTCTTCTCATGGACATGCAGATCCTTCAAGGCTCTATGCATCTAGTTGCGACGCTGGTGATCATCCAAATGCTGCAACATAGCGATCGAAATGCTAAAAGTGAACGAGAATCAATCCATATGCAAATGTAAGAGCGGATAGCACTCGAAGGCCTGCTTTTCACTGACCATCCGATTGGCAGAAAACATCTCAGAATTTTAACAGAGATCGGGTTGAAGAAACTCCAGGAGGATGAAAAGACTCAGAAAGAGATTCGCAAGAAGCGATCAGCGACGGCAAAGCAAGATGACTTGGCAGCCGATTTTGCCCAGCAGATTATTCAGATTCTAAAGGAGGAAATACCTAAACTATACCGCGACCAACCCCTTGATAGTCCATCAACGCCTGTTCCTAGACCACCATCGAGCTCATCAGCGCCGCCTCAAAATGAACCTCATACTCCACCCTCTCTGGATTTTCGCCCAGATGCTAGAGGCCAGGTATCACCGCCGCTGTCGCATCACGCAGTTTTCGTTATTGAAAAAAGTGAACAAGAAGAAGGAATGGAAGACGCTCCTCCACAGCAGGGGCCATATGTTCGAATGCCACCTTTTGGTCCACCAGAGGCTCGCCCCCGTCCGCGACCAGGCCGAACCTCTCTGAATCGTCCTACTCCATCTAGCAGCGGAGGTGACCAGCCAGAAGAGAATAGAGCGCGGCATCATCAAAACCATTATTCAAGGCACAAGAATAGAGAATTATACTCAGGGCACAAGAGACGAACCGGTAGCCGGATCTCTGTGTATGGAAACGAGGGCGAGGTCACCCACACTCATTTAATGGGGTCTGCTGCGCTCCCACAAGGCTGGCAAAGGCGCAAGGAAGAATCGTAGCTTCAGCTGGTGAAGGAATCTAAATCGACGTCAAGGTAATCGTGGAATTATATTATCTCTTTACAATTCATGTACTCATTTTTCAGTATTGTGCGTGCTCTGATCTTTTTAGAGTATATGGAAGATTCACTGATCATCAGCCTGGCACGCATATCGATTGGCTGATAGTATATTTCAAGTACTTTGTAGCTCAACATTCCTCTGATGTTGACAGTACCATCAATAATCACCGCTAATGCTCTCATCTGAACCAATTCAGGTTGCAGATACATCAGAACAGGTACTCCGTCTGCGAAGATTGAGGCAAGATAGATCTCTGCTTTGAAATATCTGCCAAATTTGCGTTTGCATCATTTCATTAGAAGCGCTGGGAGGTGGGGGAAGCATTCGCAGTTTCTGCAAAGGAGGAATTAGATGAATTTCGTACCTCAGGAACTCTGCAACCACAAAACGTCGAAGTATAAAGGGGTCAGATAGCAGTATTGCGTGATTTAACTGCTGATTTTCATAAATCCCAGCCATTTAATGCACGAAGCGCGGCTTTCTCTCGCAAGAAGGGTTGTCCTAGAAGGTAGAGTTGATGTGCTGAGATTTAGTAAAAGGCAGTCCAGCGCAAACAATGGATTCTGCTCTAACCTCCCGTAGTAATCTAGCCAGGTCCGGTCTTAAAAAGTAAATAAATGTGCGGAGTCAAGTGCTTTGTTTGCTATTGCGATCTCTTTTCTGATAGGCAGTCCCATCAATTATCGGTTGGCTTGGAGAGTATTAAATCTGAAATAATCACTGTATCCTGCCTGAAAAAGTCCATTATCAACTCCGTATGCACTACGTAGATACCACAAACCTTGTTTTGAACCCAGGAATTCTTCTCAAGAACCTGTTTGGAACTCTTCGAAGCACGGTGGGGTGTCCGATCAACAGATAAACCGTTGGTGATACCCCCGCATTAGAGAACCATTACCTGATTATATTTTGGGAATTCGGCATTGTTTCCTTGGTCATATAATACTGCTCATTGGCTAAGTAGTAGCCTGGTGCTGTGCGGCCTCGAAAGAAGCAAACACATCATACGTGTCGTGCGAGATATAGCTGATAACCCTTCTTGTCATATAGGCATAGTTCATGAGGGTTGAAATACAACACATACGTGCATACCACCCTTTGCAGCCCGACCAACTACAAAGAAGGAACAAGATCCCCAGGACTTGG
Organism: Aspergillus foveolatus; assembly: GCF_047715535.1. Taxonomy (NCBI): domain Eukaryota; kingdom Fungi; phylum Ascomycota; class Eurotiomycetes; order Eurotiales; family Aspergillaceae; genus Aspergillus; species Aspergillus foveolatus. The sequence continues at coordinate 72,967 of NW_027396081.1, read as the reverse complement.
GGAAAGGAACCTACTATCATATCTCATATCATTTTCTTTCCCTCCGTGTCACATTTTCTCTATTGAACAATGGGGAAGTACAAGAAAAAGCGTCCGTCAGAGCCGGAGGCAATCAACGAAGAGCCCATGCCTGCCGAGCCCATTGCCGAGTTCATTGCCGAGCCCGAACCGCCAGAGACCGTACCGCCAGAGGCTGAACCGGTAGAGGCTGAAAGGGTAGAGGCTGAAAGGGTAGAGGCTGAAAGGGTAGAGGTTGAACCAGTAGAGGCCGAGCTGCCAGAGCTGCCTGGTATTGAGTACAACCAGCCCGCATCATCGTGAACTCAAAGATTTCTCGACCGGGTTTGATATTCCTCTAACATACTCGTGAGCAGCCCCTATGAATACCCTATCGCAAGCGTCAAAATTGGGAGGAGGAGCTACGGAATACCTGCGTACTACATCCGAGGCATACCCCAGATAAAGCGTGAATTCGAATGGCACCCGTTAGGCAGCGTCTTACTCGCTGACGTTGACGAGGATATTGGCCACACATTTGTTCACTTTCTTTACACCGGCCAGTACGAGACACTCTATTCGAACTGCGACCGTGTCAGGGAATATAGGAGAAGTGTGTTCGCATACCAGGCAGCTAGGAAATACGGATTGCCTGAGCTAGAGTCACACGCCGAGAAATATATTGAGCATTTCGGTGAATTTATGCAGCTTGAGGACATACTTGGCACGGCCGTGGATGTGTTTACGAAGCTGCCCCACGACGAGGTATGGTTCCAAAGATATCTCAGGGGGTACTTTGTTCAGTCCTACAGGGAGAACATGCACTTTTTTCATCGAGAGGAGTTTACCAAATCAACAGGAATGTGTCCTCATCTTGACAGGACGGTTCTGCAACTTACTATTGATATACTGTCCTCTCGTATCGCGGAGCTGGAAAACACCATTGAGCAGGCCAAAAAACCCAAGCCCGAAACTGAACTTGAATCACTACCTGAGCCTGCAACGGAGCCCGAGACCGATATAGCAGCTGAATCGGCGCCCGAGCCCGAGTCAAGTACATCAATGAGACCCAGCGATTATGACGCAGAGTCCTCCGCGAATTATGCGCAGCCTGCCGACCTGGGATACTCAGAAGAAGCGGCCCCAATTCACGTGCTCGAAGAGCCTGAAGAGCCTGAAATGTGCGATTTGCCAGAGTGCACAGCAAAGAGTCTTCTAATCGAAGTTGAACCGCCGGCTCCGACATTCTCTCCTGCGCAGCCGCCTCTCGAGACATATGGTAACGGTGATGTTTCACCTGGGCCACCGTCTCCCGTGGAGCTAGACCCTGTCCCAGAAAGCGCTCAAGAAAAGTATCCCTCCCAGGAGTACCCTGTCCCAGAGCCCGTGCCCTCCGACTCTAATGATGCCTTGTACGGCAGCACTTTGAAGAGGAGAAAGAAAATGAAAAAGAAAAAGAAGCGTACTACGGTTTCGCCTCCCCCTGTCTCTATTGTCCCTATAAGTTGGAGCTGAGTCTCCAATTACACATGGCCAATGCATGCCCGCAACTTCTACGTTAACTGACCTGGCGAATTTTAGTTGTTTGTGTTCAGCTTAGGTATGAATGTCAAGTATGGGAGATTGAACCAGTGCTGCTAGTCGTATCTAATGATATCGATTGTTGTTGTCTCAGTCTGGCGCAATTATGATGAATCTTACAGACATCCTTGAAGACTCGAGTACCACTAATTTTGAAGATGATAGTCCTTGATACTGGTCTTCTACATGCGGCGAGGAGTCTAGGAAACGTGGATAATCGAGCTGTCAAACTATACCATGCTGGAGTGGCTGTTTCGCTGCCAGAGCTGTGGTCTAGAAGCACAGTCAGTACCAGAGGCACGACTGATCGTGTACCGTACGTCATTGGATCCTCCCTTGATAGTCCTATCGATGCGCACAAACAAGCGTCCGGTCCAGAACGAGGTCGGTCTCGTCTGATGCAACCCATCATTCTTGATGTTATTCTTAAGAATGATAGAAAAATGAAACAGATCCAATACCATCATGACCGGGAGCATCATAAACGAATCGAGAATGTATAGAAACGCCCCATGGCCTATGACATAGCCGCTGTTGCCCTGGGCGAACTCAAGGACATGATAGACTGATTAAGGAGGATAAGAACGCTACGAGGTAGCATGCAAAGAGCAGCCCTTCCAGTAATTAGGCCAGCTCTTCGTGCGGTCCATTGTTCTGTCCGATTCTGTGGTTAGGCTCGAGATATGCGGAGGTGGAAGGTGACTGAAGCGATCAGGAAGGCGCTAAAGAAGACTAGCTGGAGCATAGACCGACTATCATGGCCCACTGGCCTAGTTCCATTCTACAGCATGAGCTGCTAGACATGATACCGCGGCCTGAGTGTGGACGAAGATGTTAGTATTAGTATCTTATCACTGCAGGGGCTCGTTTGTTTATCTCTGGGGTTTTACCTGCGCCATGAAGCGTGAGGGGGAGAGTATCACCACCAACAAAAAACTTCTCTTTCCTGGCCGTCCTTTACCTCGTCTAACATACAATGATGCAGGTCCATGAAGAACTGGTGCTGCACGGCTGACGGACTCTCTGTCCGACGATGCACGCAGATTATGAACCCCAATAATCCGGTCCGCAGAGATTCGCTGGCCGATTCCACTATAGTGGCGGTTCCCTTGATGGACAAGAGCCAGTCCGTGATCTCGTGGTCTTTCCAGAGCAGAGAATCACTAGCTTGAGCGGCTTAGAACAGCATATGAAGGACAAGAGGAAAAGCGGAGTGGCTTTCCCACGGCTGACGTTGGATACTTCTGGAGTGGCCAGCTTGAAAAGCTGCCGTGACGTACTATGCCCTCCTAAAGAACCTATCAAACGATGCCAAGTCCTCTCCTTATACCGTTTTTGAAAAACGAAGGGATGAATGCGATGAAAACGGGGATGGAACCACATACAATTACCATGGCTTGTAGGCGGTTATATTGAGACACACTAATGTCGTGAAAAGCATACTATAACCCGGCTGGTAGTGCTTACATACAAAGCTACACAGATAACGAGAGAAAATTGATTGCCCCAATACTGAATCCAAGCTCCCCTTCCTACCCTCTAATCGCTTGTCCCATGTCAAGTAAACAGCTTGGCTGTAGAGAGTATAGAGCAGCCAGCACGCAAACGTCGTGCTATCCTGTATATTGTCGTGTCTGAACAAGCCGCTGTGAGAGTCAAAAACTGTATACAGCCCAGCTTGTGCGTGAGGGACTTTCACTAATAATGACGGTAACCATACCAAGCACCCTGTCTTGCCTCGAGAAGCTAGTACAGGCTGACCACAACTAGGAAAAGGCGATGCTTACTTCTTCAGATACAAAGTCTGCAAGTTACACCACTGCCTCAACCCCTGCAAACCATTCTCCGTCCCAATGCCGCTCTCTTTGTGTCCACCAAACGGCGCCCTGAGGTCAGCTTCAAAATGCGTGTTGACCCAAACACTTCCAGCCTGCAATTTTGCTGCAATTCTCGCCGCCTGTTCCAGGTCCCTCGACCAGACCGATGCGCCAAGACCCATTTGTGTATTGTTTGCGCGGGCAATGACATCGCTCTCATCACTCCAGGAGAACAGTGGCATAATAGGGCCAAATTGCTCCTCCGTAGCAATACGACTGTCCTCAGCTGGTCTGTCAATGATGGTGGGCTTGATAAAGTAGCCAGGCTTGCTGTCAAAAGCCTTGCCGTCCGGGTGAGTAAGGCTGAGCTGTTCCTTTGTGAGGTCGGCAAAGAATCCCTTGACCTTTTCATACTGCATGCTGTTTTGCAGCGGACCCATGAAAACGCCTGCCTGAGTGCCAGGGCCGACATGGATAGTTTTGGCGTACGCGACTGCAGCGTCGCGGAACTCATTGTAGATGGATTCATGGACGTAAATTCGCTTTACAGCCAGGCAGATCTGGCCAGAATTGAAGAACCCTTTGGAGACGACCTGGTGCAGTTAGTAAGTGCTATTATATTATTGATACTCTAAGCCAGGCTTGCCTGCGGTGCAACACTTTGAACGTCAATGTTTCCGCACACGATAGCGGCGTCCTTTCCTCCCCTACTCGTTGTTAGCATCCAGGACCAATTTATGTGCAAGGCAACTTACAATTCCAGGGTGAGTCTCTTCAAGGTCTTACTGGCACTCTCCATGACCTTCTTGCCAGTCGCCGACGAGCCTGTGAAGCTGATTTTTCCAATCCCAGGATGCGCCGTCAGCCACGGCCCCAGGCGGTCATCACCACTTAAAGCCTGCACCACACCGGGCGGGAAGAACCGCTGCGCCAGCTCAATGAGCTTGAGCCCACAATACGGTGTGAAGGGGGATGGCTTGATGATGATCACATTCCCAGTGAGCAGAGCGGGCGCCAGCTTGACAACGGTGAGTAAGTGAGGGAAGTTCCAGGGAATGATTCCCGCGCCGACACCGATGGGGATATGTCGGACGACGATCTTCTTCTCCGCACTGTCTTCAATGACTTCGTCCGTGAGGCCTTCAGCAACGTCGGCCGCGGAGCGGATGACCTGGGCTGACTGGTGGACTTCGTAGGCGGCGAATTGGAGCTGTACAGTTAAGCCCATAGAGCTGGAGCCCAGATTTAATAGAATAGCTTACAGGCTTCCCCTGCTCCTTAACAAGCAGCTTTGCAAAGTCTGCTACGTATTCCTCGATTGCATCAGCATAGGCAAGCAGGGCTCTCCGGCGCTCATCAAAAGGAACATCAGCCCAGGTCTTGAAAGCCTCCTGTGCAGCCCCAACGGCCCTGTCGACATCCTCCTTAATTGCGACAGGAACGTCAGGGTTTGGCTTGCCAGTTGCGGGGTTTATGCCGTGGCGTCTTTCGGTAGTTGAGGTTTGTTCGCCGTTGATGATGTTTTGAAAGTTCTCAAAGACAGAGAAGGCCATTGTATCGTGGGGTTACAGAGCAGTACCGTCTCTAGCGGGGGAAACAGAAAAGAATGGATAGAAAAGAGAAGAAAAGAAAGATAAGAAGATGCAGTCGGGTGGGCGAGGAGGGAAAGACCAGCGAGTTGCACCTTCTCTAAGTAACCGCGGATGTAAGGTAAACTTACTTCATAACGATGATGCTGAGAGGGGATTCGACAGCTTACAGCTGTCACCAAGGCCTATAATGGGCGTCGAAACTTGAAGCCCGTCCGATGAGGGTGACTGCCATCACTTGTGTAGTTCTGGAGTCTCTATTATTGTTAGAGTGATTTCATAGCTACAAGAGCGATAGTATATATAGTAGACTAGTCCCTCACGCCCTTCAGTCTCTCCGGTGAGATTCGGTCCAATACAAAGGCACGCATGGAGAACAACTGCTTCAAACGTGGGCGAGCTTCCGGATAGTCGGTAGGGATCTCTCGCCTGCAAAAGAAGGACGAGAAGCCGACTTGTGGACGTAATCATAAATGCCTACCAGGTCCTCCATGACCTCGCCGAACAGGTGTCAGCACCTCATGTGAACATCCGCCGGCAGCCACTCTGGATGGCACACTTGGTGAATATCGTAGTAGAGCAGGTCCAGTCGTGCTGCAGGAGCTGGCGAGACACGCTGATCGGCCGTATGCCGCTCCCCGTGGCCGCATCAGCGATGGCAGAATCGAGGCCTGGGTATCGAATCTCAAAGGATCACTTCTAGAGATAGTGGCCTATTTAAAAACTTTTATATGTTCGAATATTGCAGGTTCAGACGGCAAGCAGCTGCGTGTACGCGGTCGCCAATTATAATGTATCCGCTGCCGTTGGTAAGACGCCAACCAGCGGTTAGGGCTCCCTCATTAGCTAGTTTTACCCTCAAGCCTTATATAACCGGGCCGTGCTTCTTCTGTATCTAAACCAGTACGTTATCAACAGCTAACAGTTGTCACGGCACATAAACAGATGCAATTGGATGACTTAGTACTGTAGGTCCCGAGGGCGAACTATATAAGATATTACATACAAGATGAGTCGGACTATTTGGGACCTCGTACATCGAGGCAGATTCACTCAAGTTTCGACGGGAGGCAGTGCTCTTCTCAGAGTGGGTTAGCCGTGGATCAATCCTGTGCGGGTCCAGGCTGGTCGACCACTACTTTAATATATCATTCCCGCTGTATAATACATGTTGTCTGTGTGCGATAATTTAAATGCACATGTGGCGAGTAGATAGTCAATAACCCTAAAACGGTATGAGTTCCTATGATGGGCAAAAGGCTATTTTACTACGTGGCCGCCTATAGTTGACTCCTAAGGCTACACATATCCTTGCCCTTCAGCCGCGTGCGACGAACCACTAGAAGGCTTCTCATGATATATAGGATACCATGCCCTTCCCCAGGGTATGCCCAGTCCGGGTCGCATATTGCGAGAGACATCCTCGGTGTACAATTTCTTTCAATCTAAATTAACTGGAACCTGACTCCTGCAAACTTCACCTAAGATGCGGCAGTGGTGGAAGGAAAAACGGCAACATGAATATTTAAGGCAATTGTAGTTCTCCAATTCTTTCCCCTTCCGTACAGCTAAAAGGGCCGGGTCTGCAGTTCAACCTCCTCTGGGTCCATTAATCTGGCCCGCGCAGCTGCTTACCTCCGCGCCCCGTCATACAAGATCTCCAAGCTGCCGCGAACGCGCTCACAATCCAGTACGCCCTTGACTACGAGAAGGACGGCTTCGCCTTTGTCGCTCTCGTCCCCGGTGTACGTATATCCCATCCCATCCCACCCCCTTGTCAGCCACTTTTGCATCTACCCAGTCGTATGGTGGCTAGACAATGGAACAGTGGATGAGAACTGCTCTCGGCGGCGATATGGAGACTTGACTCCTGAGGAGAGCGCCAGGGCTCGCTTAATATCCTCTTCAGATCCAGCCACAAGAAGAGATCAATGGGCAATTTCGGGAGCTCTTCGTTAAAGGGTGGGAAAACACAAAGGGGTCGAACATGTATGATGGAATCTACGTCCCATGGTAGTTGCTGTCTCCTAATCTCTAGTCGCGCACTGTGAACGCTGGCTAGATGGGATCTTCGCTCTGTAAGCGGCTATGACTGCGCAGATAGGTCTAAAAGCAGGATTTGAGCTACTAGGCTGATCATTCTCGACGAAGATATTGCCTGTCCCACTGCTTACGGTATTGAGGGATTGTATAAACGTTGTTAACAGCGTCTTTACTGCGGGTGTAGGTACCTCTGTAAGTGTCTTTGAAAATGCTCAGGTGGCTCTCGCAGGGGCCAACACAGGCAGACATATCTCGCCTCACCTGGCTCGCCAAAAACTGTGTGGAACCGTTCGACTTGGATGATTACACAATATATTCGTATATTGGCTATTGTACAAGAGGGATTCGCTGACAAACTAACCTCAGTGATCAGCAAAAGCATCAAGATAAGTTCCTTGGTCCACCCTTGGGTTAGACCATCTTCGGCCTCAAGAGCTGAGATATCAAACTCGAGGGCAGACGATGACAGAATTGGGCCACGCTCTCTGTTCGGCGAGGCTATCCAATCCAAAGTACGATAGAGAGACAAAGGCTCGCTCTCGCGACCGTGAAAGGACCTCAGATCAGCGGCTACACAGATTGGCAGCTGCTTAACTGTGGCTGGCCCAGCACATTCGTCGTTTACACACGTCGAAAAGTATGAGTGGAGAGAGGGAGAGACTGGTCATTAGTCTACCTCCTTTCCTCAGTCTCATTGACGGTGCTGATAACTCCGTTGGTAGTCGCCATCAACCTCCTCATGCGTGATCTCAAACGTCGTCTCCTGATACACCCCGCTAACGCCGCCCGAGACTTCACTATCCATTTCCTTCATTTCCATATTCCTATCCCTGTTAGAATCCCTGTCGTTCCCGTTCTTCACAATCTGCTCCATCGAACCCTCCCTTCCATCTCTCGCCGGGTTGGTCAAAGTCAGCCTGCCCCTCCGCAGAGACTTCCGTCCAGCACATCCAATCCATCTCGCCTTTCCCCTCTCCATGTTTCGCCCCCCATCACTCTGCCCGCCATTTCCGTTCTCGTCCTGCTCCGAGGAATCCCTCCCCTTCGCACTGATATGCGTCCGAAATGTATGGTCTTGACTATACGCATAGATCCTTCCCCCCTGCCCAGCCCCTGTCCCTGTCAGCACCCCGCTACTTCCTCCCTCCGTGTGCAATAACAGTTGTCTCCTCGTCAGTGTATAAACGATTGTATCGAATGCCCCACTCAGGGCCATCAGACTTCCCGCGACTGCAAAATACTCGCGACTAGGAATAACATGCCTTGCAGTCGACATGCGGCCCGCAGCGAGTGGTAGCGACAGAACCACATACGATAGCGGGTAGACGAGCATGTAAATGACGACGCGGTTGAGGCGTTTCAACGCCTGCGACTCACGCGGCGACCGGTTGTAATTATGCATTTGAATTTTTCTGGCCGCCTGCTTCATGCGGCGGCGTAGATAGATGGTTAACGTGCTATAGAGAATGATCGTGCCGAACTCGGAGAGGAAGATCCAGATGTAGTGACCCCAGAGACGTTCATTCTCGTGGACGGGACTTAGCCAGCACTACCAGAATGAATTAGTACTCCCAAAAAATCCGAAAATTGGAGACGGAGAATAACTGAAAAAGGAGACTAACCCAGCCCGCCTCTGAAATGACAAACGTATTTTCTTTATACAGCCCGACCGGGATAAACCCAAGCACGAGAATAAACACCCACAACCCGACAACACACCATACAAACGTCCGGTATGGTAACTGTCGTCCCCTCAGCACCACTGCGCCTGTATGCATCGCAATTGCAATAACAAACAGCCCGCTGCCCGGGTCAGCAGTTTGGATCCACCATCCCTGCAACACGCATGCCGCACTCGGGTACCAGATCCGCTCTTTAACCGACCAGTACAAACATAACATAAACGCCGTCGCTTGCTGCATGTCGACAAGCAGGAGGTTGTAGATGAGCACAACGTATTGGTTGCGCCATAATGGCCATGCGTAGTGGCGCGAACTGAACAGGAAGCGATAGGTGAGGAAGAGGAAGAGCGTTGATGTTGCCAGGAGCGAAACGAGGCCGCAAACGCCCAGCGCGATAAATCCCGCTTTGGTGCTGCCGGTAATGGTATCATATGGCGGTGGTCGTGGTGCGCCTGGCGGGTAGTCGACGTCGCGGGGGTGGAGATGCGTCTGCGGCTCTGCTCCCCGTCTATTGTCAGGATGACTGTAAAGAAAGTAGAGCGTCCGAATCAGGGCGGCCATTTTCGGATCCTTTTTGCTCTCCTTCTTTGACCCATGAATGGGGCTGCGTTTGACGGCGTCAAGCTTCCGCAGGAGCCTAAGTGAGACGCCGTGGCTGTTGACAGAGTTTTAACCCTCAACTTTCAGGTCTGCGGCTGAAGGGGAAGATTTAAACCAGTTCCTGACAGTATTCTATGGGAAGGCTCTAATAAACCCTGAACCGCTAAAAAGGTTTAAAAACCGGGGCCGTTGATTGGAAAGCCCTATGGTTGGATGGTTTGACCCCCCCTGGCTGAGTCTGGACTCTAATAACCTTTGGAAGCAAACTTTGACCAGGCGAACTAGCCTGGGCTAGAAAGATCCACCGGACAGCTGTCCAATCAGGATTCACGCGTTCCCCAATCTGACTCAGGCAGTCACGCTGTGATTACTGGGTTAACTCCCATGACAGCTGTAGCTGAGTTTGATTGTAACCATATTAGCTCGTTGTTCTCCGCAGCTCATTCCCTGCATTAGGCAGGTGCACTTACGTAACCAAATGGGACGGCGCGCATGCGCACTGAGCCAGCGATGGGCGAGTGCTCAGATAGCAGGCTTCGTACATTACTACTATAAAAGGGTAATCCAGACCCACGAGCTTAACCGATTCCGCAGGGGCCCATGCTGCGCCCCTGGTTTATGGATCGGTTGCAAAATGCGAACTGTTCGCTTTACTTACTTGAGGGGGAATATCTCTATCTCGGGGGCTACGGGAAATATACCGGAGATATATTTGGTAGAACAAGTCGTGCTACTTCGGGGCATCATTTAGTATGACGCCTAGACTTGAGTTATGCTCGAAGGTCTGCGCGCGCCGACTGCGTGACAGTCGAAAAGGTTTGTGACAGTCGAAGTGGTTTGGAGGTTTGGCTTAAGTCCATTGGCCGGCGCTGGAATTTGTAGGGAGCGGATTATACTTCGGATTACAGCCGGGATCTGAAATCGCCGATTTAAATCCGAAATGGACTGGGGCGGACACTAGTCCATGTGCCTGGACACGGCCCAGTTGAACTCTTACCTGACGCGTGCCGAGACATTAGGGTGAACTACCCAAGGGAGAAGGATGGCGCACTGCTCCCTATGTCGCGTTGAATGGTCTAACTACGACGTGGCGTCCCTCCTGCTAGGAGCTGGGTCCGACCCAAATGCACCCGATAACAATGGAATTTCTGCTCTGTCACTTTTAACAAACAAGGCACGGAAGGACGTGATAGCTAAGAAGTCTGCTGATGACCGGAATGCAATACTGCAGTTAGTGAGACTTTTTGACAGTTACGGATTCACGATACAGCAGAATGAGTAATGCACGCTGGTAGCACTCGGTGGAGTGCGTATGAGAACCCCACGTCAAGTGTTGCCTAATGCTTTATAACTGCTGAAACATCTTCTGCCACTGTCTCGCAACACTGACAGCAAGAAATAATATGCAGCAATTTGAACCATAGGGAAGCATTATTGGGACTAGGGACTTGAGTATGACTAACAGTGCGAACTTGTAATCCATAAATAGTTTTTGCAGGTACGCATAGGTAGCTGGTAACCAGAATGCATACCCAACGACATGTATATCAAACAAGAACTACCATGCCTAGACTATATGCAGGCTAAACTATCTAACCCTCACATGTAATCTATGCACATAAAATGCTACACCCCAGGTAATGAATTTGGAGCCTCGTATAGTCTGATGTTGCCTATATGCCTAGTGCTTCAGCGTCCATTTGACGCGCCGTTCCGAAGCATCTGTGCCTCTGCAAGGTCCAGAAATGCACCGAAATGCTTTTTGATCACATCTCTATTATCACCTGCCCCCGGAAGGCAGCGTTTCCGAAGATATCACTGAGACAAAAAAGGGTTGAATATTCTGTGGCTAAGGGGCTGAATTCCGCGACAAATAGGAGACACGGACACGATGCAGCTACAATCTGTCATTGATCTCTATCCCACGATATACAGTCTGAAACATGACTCTAGGGCTCGATACGGACATTAACTTTGGTTGATGAAGTTATGATAGCGAAACTGTTGCGAGCCACTGTACTGTCAGCCTGACTAAAAACCTAACTCACCATCATGTCGCACATTCCATTAATCAGCGAGGAGACGAACGCCCACATATTCACAGGCTTTATGTTTATGGGCGCAGCTATTTCCCTCTGGCTCGTAAGAGCTTGGAAGACATCAGAGTTGCAAAAGACTGCTGCGGGTAATGATCCCGTCGAAAGGGAAGCCGTGATCAGGGACAATGATGCTGTGCCTCAGCAGCCCGTAAGGGACAGGACGTTTAGCGGAGTTCCTAGTGTGGCAAGCAAGGCGGGAACTGCCAAGGGATTGCCCATGACTGTAAAGGTATAAACATACAACCAACTTGATAAATCATCCAATCCGAAAACTTATAAAGGCATTTCCCGAAGTGGCGGGCCAGATGCTCCGTCGAATATACTGGGAGACTCTCAAACAATAGAATTGCAGGTCAACAGAATATCTGTTCAGGAATAAGGGAACAGGAACTGACTAGGTAATGTTAATTGTAATTTTATGATAAAACAGTCAAGAGTGTCAGAGTGCAGATATGCGGGGTAAGAATCTTACCCGGTCTATAATATATGCCTTAAGCTTACCCTAACACTACCCTTTTGCATGGATGTAAGGCAGTTTTACCACTTGTTTAACGAAGTGGCACCACTGAATTCGGGCCATTTCAAGCCAGTACTGTAAATATATACTTAAAAAGAGACCTGGGCTGCCTTGCGATTTAAAGGTGATAAATTCCAAGCAGTGGGTGAGTTCAGGTAAGATTTGTAGTAGGTAAGCAGGCCCTATTTCCGTAAACGTCAACTCTCTCGGCAAAGCTCTCGCTTGCTACCAAATAAGGAAGTAAGTTTGTCGTGATTCTTTAGATTCCTGAAGGAGTATGGCGTCGCCGCCATGTGCAGGAAGCCATCAAAAGTACAGTCACATTGCGATTTCACCTACCCCGCTTGGATGTAGTGACGTGGCTGTGGATAGTGAATATCCCTTGAATTCTGTACATAAAGATGCCACAATCGCATTTATCGCCCTAATTTAGGTTGGCTGGAGGCGCAGAACTATAGCATCGGACATTGTTTTTGAGCACCGCGATTCTTTTAGGGCTATATTAAATCCTGTGATGTAGACACTCCACTTTGCAGGCGTCCCGCGAGAGCCATTCTTTTGTCAAAGGTCGAGTTCCACCGATTCAGAGTCCGCCTCTCCTCGCGTTGCTGCGAACTCCGATTGTTGGTTCCTTCGATATACTGATGTCACGAAAAAACTATTATGCGATCTACAAAGGCCGTGTAGACCGACCTACGATAGTCTCTTCTTGGTATGTAGTACCACTCTATGGGACACATGTCTTTAATTATGACTCCTCAGGGCTCAGGCGCACCCTAGGGTCGAGGAATTTAACGGCGCGGATCATGAGGGTTTTGATACCCTTGAAGACGCGCGCAACTCCATGCAGAAAAGAGGTTTCAGCGAGTTTAGCGAGGTCATCAAAGGCAACCAAGCCAGTAAGACTGTTCTGCGGCCAGCAGAAAGGTTTTACGCGGTAGCGTATGGAATATCCACTGGGGTATTCAGGAACTACGAGTATGCACTTCGTTGACTGCGCTCGAAATTCTCTGACGTGATGCAGTGATGTCAAGAAAGCTACCGATAATTTCAAGTCAGCGTGTCATCAGCGGTTCAACACCCAGGACGAAGCTGAGCAGTTCATTGAGCAGTGGAGGCTTGCCTGCAGTGAGGTTTGGCAGAGGGAAATAAGAAAAGCACTACAAAATGGATGGTTACTCAACGACCTAAGTTTTAAGAGTCGATCCTGAAGAGGGAGAATGAGGGAAATGTGGGGGAGGATTTGACCTCAATGATGAATGATCTGAATATCAGGAGTTAGTTACAGGTTAATTCAATACGGTCAGTTTATGCTAGAATGTGGACCGACAATAAGGTCGCGTACAATGACTCGGACACAAAGCTAACCCCAAAAAGCGTCAGTTCACTTCAGTTGAAGTCACTGCTTACTCGACTAGATTCTCAGTACACTATTACGTTCATTATGGCATTACCCTAGGTGCCGGCTTTTTAACAACCGAAATAGGCTCCCTTCAAAGGTGTTTTGTTTCTATACCTACCGGCTGGGCAAGGTTAGGGTAAAAATCCATCAATATCTGCATTAGTATCATGTGATTAGGATGACGATAAGGCATATATACAAAACTATATATTGTTTCACGACGTAACGCAATTAATGACATAATTGACTATGGTCTGTTCCTGTACATCCACATTTGGGGTAGCGAACCTACACATGGACGTTTGAAAATTGCATCTATGTACATCGTTCTTCGAATATGCCTCACCCACAATGTCAGGTCCGGTGCCTCAATAAGCGGTAGGCGGCCACTCGACAACCAAGGGTCGTAGTTTGAGGTGTTCCGGCTCGCTCGTCGGCGAGTCCACCATATATCTCTTCCTGCAGCATTTTGTAACATAGTAATTATTCCCATCTCCCTCTTTCTTCAGCTGTCTATCTCCTAAGTTCCCTCTTATCTTTTTCTTCTGCCCGGAACGACCGAAAACAGAAGGTATAATCAGGCCGCTCCTGCAATGGTTGAACTCCATTTCAGCATCAAAATCATACACTAATCATACACTACTTTTTCTGCTTCACGCGCAAAATTTCCACGCGACGAGAGCGGTATTGAAGCTCCGCCCGCAAATAAAGAGAAGGCCAGTAAAGAAGAAAGTCGAGTGCTCCTTCAGCTCCAGATGTCGCGTTTGACTGGTAATCGCCCACAGATGAGAGTACTGACCGTTGCCCATTTTCTTCATTTCCACAGCGCCACGTCTAACCACAGCGTTCTATCTACGAAAGCACAAGCGGAACAGTCGTCTGTATTACCTGGACTAGGGTCAGGTTCTTTGACTTAACCCCTCAAGATGGTTTAAGTACCTTGTGCGCTTGCTGTTGCAGTTGTTTCAGCTGGTCTTGGCGTCGGTATTCCTGAACCTGCTTGCATAGACCTCTTTGTCCTCGTCTGCACGATCTTCAGGCTCGTGGAATTTGCTTCATATAGAGAAAGGATTAGCTGCTTGGGATCGATGAGTGGGGAATTGCCGCCATATACGGCGGTCAATAAATCCTAATTCCGACCTGGGTCTCGCCAACGCTTGGTTCTATACTAGACAATCTCTTTCCGGAAGATGTACACGCAGAAAGGCCCGGTGGGACTTGTATAGATGTTGGCAACCGGTTCAATCGGTGATCCACTATTGCTGTGTTAGGAGAGATCTATAGCTGGGTAGGGTGCAGAAAAGCTCTGGTTCGTGCCAGGGAAGGGATAATAACCCAGCTCAAAATCTGATTTTGGCGGCTACTACTTCAGCCATATTCCGACGCTGCTACTCCGCGCCGTTTACAATAGACCGCTAGATTGGCTGGAACGAAAGCGCAATCTAGTAGGATGCAATACCAACCTTGATCGCAAGCTAAACAGTAACCTCAACATCTCGTCGAATGTCAGTCATCACTGAGAAAGTGCGCAACATAACACAAGGTAGAATGAGCCGCCAACGCTCTGGGGAGACTTGTGGTGACTTGGGCGGCTAGAGGGCAGAAGGCCGGCCGAGTCATCTGCGGCTGGGTGCCATGCCAGTGCGTGATGACGCTAAGGGGATCCATGTGGGCTTTATGACGTACAAAACCATATCCATTTGTTAATTATACTCCGTATTGAATGCCGCCTGGTGTTTACAGACTGGATAGGGCTGTTCGAAAGCCGCAATTTGTCCGCGGTCTCTCGTTGGAGGTATGACACTGACAAGCGTGGGTTGCGCGGGCAGATTATCAAACTCTGTCTATACTATTTGGACAGTAATTATGAGCATGATATTGTGCAAACTTTTGCATATTTGAATACAGTCGGGGCTAAACTTGTCCATATCACGCCTTTTACGGTGATTGACAACATACCGGTGGGGATCGAGGCCAACTTTCAACCCATCCACATAGGGGGTGAAATGAAAAGGAACTTCAAGGGGCGTGCCTGGAAAGCGCAAGGAAAAGAACAGCGATGGGATTAGCGCGCCGCATGGTTTTATACTGCTAGTCTACAGTAGTGTCATTGTACGGAGTACATACTGTGGAATGAAGACAGGAGCAGGGGCGCTGACTAGGGTTTCTCCGTAGATATGTAGTCCTTCTGGGAAGACTGGCATGAGGATTTTGCAAGATAAGGATATGTACGCGTACATAATACCTACCGCACACCTGGGGGACGAGACCAACTTTCATCAAGTGTGCTTGTTTACGTTCTGAGATAGGCTTACGTACTCTGTGCCTTGCATACCCACCTACGCCCACCCTACAGGGAAATATCAGATCCAGTAATAGGGAGCGCGCCGATTTATCCCGTATGGGAGTATCGTACGGTCCTTCAAGGTCCAACAAACCGGCTGTGAACTCCCATAGCCATTTAACAGAGTATTACATCTAGCTCCACGGCAATAGACGGGCCAGTGCTTTACTAGCAGTAGTATCCAGAACAGCATTCAAAACCACAATATCGCCAAGACTCAGAAGAGCTGCCTGATGAGTCCGAAGATCGGAAATCCGCCCACACGGGTTTCCCACACCACAATCCTCCCACACCATCCCCACAGATTAGAGGCACTGTATTGTGGCATGCCGTTCCACTTTACCTCAAAAATTTGATTCCATTAGTGATTAGTAGATTGGAATAGTTTCACGTAGAAATCTCGGAATATGAAGTGCCTGGACTGTATGTCCATTGTTGTAGATTGTTCAAGAACAGCTAATCTCAGTTGTAGATGGATAGTTGTAGGCAAGTATATTTCCCAACCTCGAACTCTTTTTGGTTCGTGTCTAGGTCTAAGAATAGCTTAGGTGGGCCGAGAACGGCATGCCGAGACTCGCCTTCATTGGAACCTCATCCCCGAGCCCGTGATTTTGTTGCCAGTCCGACTCCATACATGCAATATGTGCAACTCCTAGGCTATCCATGGTGATCTTCAACACGAGGCACACTAGCGAGTTTAGAGTTATCACTCTACGACGTGGGACCGGCCCGAATCCGGCATTACATTGTGCCCTAATTTCTTCCCTTCTCAGCGTTAATAAAAAAATTGGGTACCGGCAAGCGCTCGGAATGCCCTCGGAACAGCCTGCCCCGGGACTCGGGACTGGTGCGTGTAGCAAACGAGGGTTGGTATCATATCTATTCTCCTGGCAAACAGCAGGACCGTTACCCACCAAGCTTGAGGAACGGATTTCGCTTGGCACGTTCTGTCCACTCGCCGCTAGTGAAGTTTCAGCCACATTTGTCGTGGATGACGCGCAATTCTGTGACGGGTTGGGTGGCTCTGCTTCGGTGCTTGTTCCAAGGTTGAGGCGTGGTCCGTGACGAGTCCATACAGACAGTTTTGAGTATGGTCGCCATGGGACCGTAGGCATTTTACGTGGTTATAAATAGAGGTCGTCCTGCTTTTTTTCTGACGGCCACTTCACTCGTTACTATCTCACCTCCAATTCGTTCGTTTACGGCTTTTTCGTTTGATTCTTTGATATTTGAGAATGCGCCATACGCGCAACACCATCCTCGCGCTGGCTACTGCCAGCGCCGCCAGCGCAAAGTCTCTGGCTGACGTCTGTACCGTCTCGCACGTCCGATCCATCCTCCCGACGAATGGCACCCTCCTCGGTATCGACTTACTTCCCTCCCTCACCACCGCCAGCGTTTACAATGCCAGTTCTGCTTCAAGCTCCTCGGCCTTGGCTGGGGGCATGGCAATGGGCGGCTCTTCGTCTTCTTACGACTACTGTAACGTGACGGTTGCGTACACTCACACCGGCAAGAACGACAAGGTGGTTGTCAAGTATGCCTTCCCTAGTCCCAGCGAGTTTAAGAACCGGTTCTACGTCGCGGGTGGTGGCGGTTACTCGCTGTCTAGCGATGCTACCGGCGGACTGGAGTACGGTGCCGTGTCCGGCGCTACCGATGCTGGGTACGACGCGTTTGACTACTCATTCGACGAAGTTGTTCTCTACGGTAATGGGAGCATCAACTGGGACGCTACCTACATGTTCTCATACCAGGCTCTTGGCGAAATGACCAAGCTTGGAAAAGCCCTGACCCGCGGTTTCTACGGCAAGTCGTCCGACGCTAAGGTGTACACTTACTACGAGGGATGCTCCGACGGTGGCCGTGAGGGTATGAGCCAAGTTCAGCGGTATGGAGACGAATATGATGGTGCTATCACTGGTGCCCCAGCTTTCCGCCATTCGCAGCAGCAAGTCAACCACCTCTTCCCAGCGGAGGTTGAGTATACCCTTGACTACTACCCACCCCCCTGTGAGCTCGCCAAGATTGTCAACGCGACCATCGAGGCCTGTGACCCGCTTGATGGACGTACCGACGGTGTAATCTCCCGCACGGATCTCTGCATGCTGAACTTTGACCTCTCCTCTGTTATCGGAGAGTCGTATTACTGCGCTGAGCAGAACTACACCTCCCTCGGCTTCGGCTTCAGCAAGCGCGCCGATGGAAGCACGACCAGCTACCAGCCTGCCCAGAATGGCACTGTCAGCAAGGAGGGCGTCGCTGTTGCGCAGGCTATCTATGACGGTCTGCACAGCACCAGCGGCGAACGTGCTTACCTCTCCTGGCAGATCGGCTCTGAGCTCTCTGACGCTGACACCACCTACAACTCTGACACTGGAAAGTGGGAGCTTACTATTCAGTCGACTGGAGGCGTCTTCGTGGCCAAGATGGTGGAGCTTCTTCAATTGGACAACCTCGAGAGCCTTGAAAACACCACCTACGACACTCTGATCCAGTGGATGGAGACCGGTATGGTCCGGTACTTGGACTCCCTCCAGACCACTCTCCCCGACCTTACCACCTTCCAGAGCAGCGGGGGTAAGCTTCTTCACTACCACGGCGAATCCGACCCTTCGATCCCCGCTGCCAGCTCGGTCCACTACTGGCAGGCGGTGCGCAGTATCATGTACCCGGACGTTTCGTACAAGAAGAGCCTTGACGAAATGCAGGACTGGTACCAGTTCTATCTTATCCCCGGCGCTGCCCACTGCGGCTCAAACTCCCTGCAGCCCGGCCCCTACCCGGAGAACAACATGGAAATCATGATTGACTGGGTCGAGAATGGTGTCAAGCCGTCTCGTCTCAATGCCACGGTCAGCTCCGGCACCTATGAAGGCGAAACTCAGATGCTCTGCCAGTGGCCCAAGCGCCCCCTGTGGAAGGATGGCAGCAACGACTTCGAGTGTGTGAGCGATGCGAAGTCGATCGAGACTTGGACCTACTCTTTCCCTGCCTTCAAGGTGCCTGTTTACTAAACAGTGCTCGTAAGATCCGTCTGACGTCAGGAAGCGTGAAGATCCGTTTCGCTGTCAATATATCACGTGGAAGGTGTACTGTAGTATAAACATAGCTTCTACTCTATACATGTGTATAATTCGATAGTCAGAATGTATTGGCAGTCTCTTTTGCATACCGTGCGGACTGCTCAACAGATCTCGTATATACATTGCCAACGGCACTGTATTCGGAAAGCTAAATATTCTATAAAGACGCGTGAAATCAATGAATAAATTGTTGCATAATTACCCTATGATTTGGATGCAGTGTTAACAGAGTGATTAATGTTAGGTACATATCTGAGATTCTAGCCCGGTAGTGGCCAGCTTATATTGTTATAGCACCTTAACTGCAAGACTTAGAGATGACAAATGCAGCCGTAGCATTTCTATTTCTTACAATGCTAGAGGCAACGTGTATCTACTATGAAGTCGATCACATGCCTATTCATTTTATACACAACTAACCGGGAAATATGTTGGTAACCCAGTCTACATTGACTACGCAAGAAACTAGAGAGGAATTACGTGATCCTACCCTAGATGTCGACTGAGTACACCTTGTCGACCCCGATGATTAATCCTGAGTGGATTTACTCAAAACCCGGCCGTTGATCGGCCTCCCACAGCTCTCTTTAGCCAAGGGCTCGGTGTTGCCCAAGTCTCTCTTGGCGGCTCTATCGGTGGTTAACCATGGCCTGTCCGGGCTTGTTAGACTCTATCTGCTTAATCGTGGGTTTGTGGAGTGTGGGAGGATGCTGATCGTTTCATTATACGGAAAGCACAGAGCTATGGATAGCAGTGGGATTTATAGAATCGAGATATCGGGATAGTCCCGTAACAGCCCGACAAACCGGCGATCCGACAAGCCCACCGAGAACTGTGATCAACAGACCAGTAGGAATCGACTCTGTTGTCAGACTGACAATTATCACGTCTTCATAGGCTATGTTGAATTATAAAGATATATAGTAATAATAGCAATCCGTAGATGAGTGAACCGGAAAAATGTTTGTAGCATGTAGAAGAGTTAGAACATTTATCCCCCGGAAGCATAGTGAGGTAATAGGACACGGAAGAAGTATAAAGCACCCTACAACCTCGCTTCAGGGCCAGGAATCGCACTCACTGAGGTTTCTTGATCAGGCTGTTCTATCTGATTCGTCTATTCCCTCACTCGACATGCAGTTGCATAAAACACTCACTGTCATCTTCGCTGCCAGCAACACTCTCCTATCCTTTGCCCACCCAGGCAACCACGAGGAACTCGACTCTCTGGGTATCAAAACCTAAAGCGAGACCACAGACGCGGTCTTAGTGCCTGCGCAGTACATCACGAAGCGAATGGCTTGAAAGGCTGCCCTGAAGACCGCCGCAGAGATCTCATCGCCCTCCACCGTCGCAACTTTCAAGCCTGGGACACAAACACCGTGTTAAAAACCTCCCACCTTGGCCTCAACTCAGCTATCTCTCCCTTTGATCCCCCCGCTGAAATATTTCGGGACACAAGCAAAAAGGCCTGTATTCTCGGAACCGCTGCAGAGGGCGAAACAGGACCTTACTGGGTCCGAAGAGAGAGAATTCGCTCCTCTATTCGCGAAAACCAAGCTGTTCTCCCTGTCATTCTTGAACAACAGTATATCGACGTCGAGACCTGCCGCCCTGTTCCAAATCTATACGCCGAACTATGGGGCTGTAACGCGACGGGCGTTTACTCCGGTCCTGTAGCAGAGGGTAACGGCAACGCTGCAGATCTCGAATCGAAACGCCACATTCCTGCGCGGAGTCCAAATGACCGACGCTGAGGGCGTGGTTCGCTTCGACACCCTCTTCCCGGGCCACTATGACGGAAGAACAAAACATTACCACAACGTCGCCCATTTCGGGGCTCAAAGACTCACCAATGATACCCTTTCAGGAGGGATAGTCGGCCATGTCGCGCAAATCTTCTGGGACCAGGAAATCATTGATACCGTGGAGGGGACGTACCCCTATAACACGAATGAGATCCCTATAACCTCAAACGCGGTAGACCGGGTTGAGGCACAGGAGACTGAGTATAGTGATAGTGACTTTGATCCAATGGTGAACTATGTGCTTCTCGGGGACAAGGTTGAGGATCGCATCCTTGCTTGGGTCACCGTTGCGGTTAATCTTTCGGCGGTGCATTATCCGTATTATACTAATGTTCGGACAGCAGAAGGGGCCGTCGAGGTCGAGGGGACGGAAGAAGGGGATCCAAGGGTTATTGACGGGAGTTTGCCGCAGATGACGGCTGTCTGAGGTTCAGTAAATGCACCAACTAGTGAAAAGGTCTGCTGGGCTAGCAATGCGCTGTTCCTGCGTATTATGCCTAGTGACATCTAAGCTAAGAAATCATCCTTAGGTGTAGTTACTCGGATGATGACGCGGGATGGCGGAGTCGTCGAGTAGTTAGTTCTCAAGAATTCAGACGCGGTGATAAAGATCTTGTTGAGAAATGTGCTTGCTGTTGCTGATATTTTTAACTTTGATTGGATGAATCATGTTCGTACTGAAGCCTCTCTAGCACCACTGCAAGCAATAAAAGTATATCCCACCTAATATCCATACTTGCCGTTCTCCTAGACTTGTATACGGAGAGTATGTAATATACTTGGTAATATATGACCTGGTTATAGAGCTATTTCCTGTAGCAACTATCAACATACCCTAGTCCGTGGAGAAGCGCTCTGCCTCCGTCGCCCTCCTCCCTGTCTCATTGGTGATCAGTTGCCTGGTCGGTCCCAGACTTAGTCGAGGTCGATTATAGTTGTTACAGTTCGTCGGCTGCCTAATTGCCTACTTCCTTTTCCTTTTCGCCCCATTCCCGCCCTTTGGCCCTGATTGATAAACCGATTAATTGATTTCTGATCCGCTCCTATCAATCTGCTTACCATAAAGCCCCGCAGAATAGTCGCAGGGGGTATTAAATGTCAATTTTGCATGTTTTTAGAATCCTAGGGGCATTGAGGCGTCTGGCACCATGGCTGTTTGGCTAAAATTAAACTGAGTTCAACCACACTAAATTAATATAACTGTCTAACCACTTTTTCAACCCATATACAGAGTCGTTATACTAGAAAATACCTACGCGAGACTTTGTAACAGCCAGATCGCTCCCTATTTGCCAGACTATGTTCTAGCAGCTAACTATATTCGAAGACCCCACTGTATCCTTAAGTCAACTGTATAACCTCCACACCAAAACGACATACCTAAGGCATTTAATAAAGCAAGCATCTACAGTTCAGATGTGGCTGGTTACTGTACGCAGGGCCATAGTGAGATAATATGGCATTATTTGCTCGACCACACCGTATACAGCGCTCTTTTCTGATCCTCAGAATCAACGCGATACCCCTGCCTAGCGAGAGATTCCACCGTAACCCTCTGAAGAGGTGTATCCATCAATCTCTCAACCACTTCCCCTGCAGTCACCATAATCTGATTCTTTACCATCTCGTCTTCGTTTGCTATATTCTTACAGACTGACAGCTGCCTGATTGCGACAACGGTACCAAAGGCGAGATGAGCAGGAGCAGGCTCCAGGTGGAAATACTGCGGGATATCACAATGCGCTGAACGTGTATGTCAGGAATCAGGTGACAACTGGTGTTGGAGCCCGAAAATATGCAGCGGCATAGCGAAGCTAAACAGATGCGTTGATGGCACTGATCTACGCGGACGACGCAGGATTATATAAGGATGGTCAATACCACTGCATTTTTGTGCTCCAGTAATAGCTCTGGGTAATCTAGCCGCGTCATGATTATCGGCAAAGGCCACCACTACTGCGATGCGCCAGGAAGTCGGGCCGTCCCGCCGGCCCGTCCGACCGGAAGGTTCAACTGGCAGTGTTTCCTACTGGGCCACGAAACGGCGTTGCGTGGGAGTCCGAGCCAACAGTACCGGTGGGTGTATGAAGACCTTCCTGCCATCGCGTATGCAGAGATCTCCAAGCAATTCTTCAGTATCACTCCAAGCCCCTTCGTTAGTCGATTCCCATTACTCGACTCTCAGTTGGATAGGAGAGGCTAGGCATATAAGTCTTACAAGTAATATAGCGTAATTAGGAGATTTTATGCAGAATAGGTTCGAGTTGACCCGTGGGTGATCTCTGGGTTACCCAAAAGCTGGGTACGGGGTCCTGACCCTCGACCGTCACGGATTTTGTCATGGTCTATTATTGAACTTCCCACTCAGCCAAAAGGGCTAACACTCCCTGGAGATTTAGGTTCTGACTAAATACGGGTTGTCATCTATTTAGCAGTAGATCTGGGGTATACAGTTATACAGTTACTGCCAGGTATATTTCTCGGAAAAATGATTAGGACCTGAGGCAGAAATCACGCATGTTTCTACTCAGTGAGCGAGTTCTTTAAACCCAACTATTGAATGCGAAATTTACAGCCAGAGGGCACTTAATAAAGTCAAACCGGGTAATCGAAAGACAACGTTCAGGCATGGGCGGGTAAGGTTATTCCACTCTCTCTTCACCCGGCGCAGTGGC
Source organism: Aspergillus foveolatus (assembly GCF_047715535.1). Classification (NCBI taxonomy): domain Eukaryota; kingdom Fungi; phylum Ascomycota; class Eurotiomycetes; order Eurotiales; family Aspergillaceae; genus Aspergillus; species Aspergillus foveolatus. Next base: position 49,727 of record NW_027396081.1, on the reverse strand, counting down.
TTGCTGGGCTTACTAGAAACAGTGATATTGTGTCGGTCAATGAAGGATATATCTATGCATAGAGCTTTCGCCGGCCGAGTAAGGAAATTGTTGAGTAACAAGCCCAGGAAAATAGGTGTACTTGATTGGTGACTGCAGAACCAAGCCAATCACCAATCAGCAGTCAACAATCCATACCGGGCTGACTTCTGAGACAGCCGGCCAGGCCTAGTATCTCTTGGCCACATTGAATTACCTGTGGCTTTCTTAGTAGGACGCCATCGCCCATTCTAGTGCGTTTCACTGTGACTTTTCTCTACTCAGATCATAAGCCGTCCTAGGAGTGTTGGAACGATGAGTAGAGTCCCTGATCTACAAAGGGAAAGAGAAAAGCTGTAATCCCTGATAGCGTCAACTCTATAACGGGCTGAACTGGCAGCACGCTTTATCTGTTTTTATATTATATGCGGTGATAAACTGAAGGATTGCCGCTATCACAAGGTTGCAGCGCTAACAGGCGGGCACTCAATCTGGACTCCGGTCGGCCCAGCAGGTTATATAAACCAGTGGTACGTGTTGACAGTAGTAACTCACTCAAATATTCTGAAATCCTCGCGCTTATCATCATGGGCCCAGAACTCTTGCATTTCCGCTCAAAACGTCTTGTCTACCGAGCTCCCGAGATTAACGAGGCGGACAAGAGATTCATTCACAGCCAGATTGTCAATGATCCCACCGTTCAAACAATGAGCAGCGAACGCCTTAAACGGCCCCTGCCTGAAAAAGCCGCTGAAGAATTCCTCAAATTGATTCAAGACTCATTGTTGGGAGTGATAATCTGCCTGCCTGCTTCCAACAAGGATTCAGACCCTGTGCCCATCGGCCACTTGAACGTCTTCCGCACCTCCCCTTCTCATACTGACCATCACCGCTGCGCTTCCATCGGGATTTCGCTTGTCCCTGAATATCGGGGTCAAGGGTACGGCGGGGAGGCCATTAATTGGGCACTGGATTGGGCGTTTCAGCACGCAGGCCTGCACCGGGTCAATCTACAGGCCTTTTCGTACAACCAGAATGCGCTGAAGCTGTACAGAAAGCTGGGATTCGTGGAGGAGGGAAGAGAGCGCGAATGTATTTATCACTGTCGAGCATGGTATGACATTGTTTCATTTTCGATGTTGGAACACGAGTGGGAGTTGCTGAGAAACTCAAGTCAATGATTGCGAAACTCGACATTCCCCTCCAGTGGCCATGGTTTCTCTGTTGTGAAACTCAGCCGCACATCTTTACATTGTTCTATACAACTTAGATTGTGAAACCTAAGACGCCCTGGGGCTTACAGCCTTTATTCAACCTATAAATAACTGCTCCGTGGAAAATACTGGCGCTTTGACAAGCTGTCAAACGCATTTCATGATATTGCCGCCTCCTCCTAGGTCTGATATAGGGTACCGAGATAAAGGCTCTCCTAGAATGTACTCTAACCCTCCCTTGACACTAACGGTGATCATAACCTCCCTTGCAAGCTGAAAGACCCCATCATCCAACCCTGTCCCTAACTATAGTCAATGATACCTCTGTAGCGGGTAACAGCCTGTCCTGGACAGGATATGAATGTACCCTGACATTATTGTAACCATCAACCTTGTGTCTGCAGGGGTGTTTAAGTATATAATTTACATCACTTATGCTGTCAGTGCAGGAATAACCATTCAATTTATTGAAGCCACAGGCTAAGTAGCAGGTGTATGTGATTAGTTCTGACCACTTTTTATCATTCGAGCATCAACATTTCGGCGACTGTGCAGATGAGCGTGCATGGTACATATGAGGAGGTAGTACGCGGCAAGCCTCAACCATTAGCTGCTGCACTAGCTGGATCACGTCACAATTGCTGGGTCGATAATATCAGCGAAATTTGGCTAAGAGACGACTATCCCTGTTTTGCTTTCCATCGTCTGTAGCCCCTTGTCCTTCCAGCGACGAGATGTGTGCGTGCGATCCAAAGGTGTGCTATTTGATATATGGCTGTCGATACGAAAGGAAATATGGCAGATGCTTGCGTGGCTCTTGTTCCATAAAGGCTGGCGACAATCAAAGCATAGGTGGTCCTCTCCAGCAAAGCAATGTGTACAACGCGCGAGACAACTTTCCGAGACTTGGCTGACAATCTACCAACATCCAGCACTTAATCTCTGCCAGAGACCCAGTAAGCTCAGTAAACTGTGCCGTGAGAAGAGGAGCCTCCCGCAACAGAGTACTTTTTGCGCTGTAATATACAATTGGTTGGTTGGTTGTTCATTAGGTTAATATGTCTACGGCGCTGCAATTTTTAGCCAATCTCCAAGCTCCAGTTAATTCAGGAGAGTGATGAGGCCGCCGACACCGATGCCTAACGTTTATATGTAAAGGGTGTTAGATGTAAAACTATTCAGAAATTTCATTTGTGATAAGTCCACGCGTTTTATTACTCTGATTCAAACGTTCATCTATGTATAACTAATTTAACTACGCATGCATCCCAAGCCAGCTAGACCCAAGGCTGAGCACGCAGTTTCGGTCCTCTTGAAACCGTCTCCTCGTCGACATGAGCCAACAGGGCCGCACCCTGCGTCCTGATCCCAGAAAGAATATACGAAAGCGTGGCAATCACCTCGGGCAGGAATCCCAGCACCACACGCACAGCCAGCGACCCTGTAATAGGGTTAATCGACGCCCTCTGCGTGCACAGCGCGGCAACACTGTAGAAGACTCGGATGCCGATGAATATGAGCGAGAAGGCGATAGCCGTAAGCAGCTGTTGACAAAACATTAGCAAACATTCGATAACCCCACGCAGGAGTAAATACTCACGATAGTACCCGCACTCATGAGCGAGGAATTCCGTCTCCGGGGAGCAATAAACGAGAGCCCGGTCCAGCCTACCAGAACCCCCCACGCGACCGCTAGGATTGAGATACCTGCCTTGGTAAGCTTCTCGGCTTTGTCTAGAGGTTGCTCGTGCTGCTGGAGTTTCGCGGAGCCGGCAGCTGTTAGGGCCACGCCTGCGACGACGAGAATGTGGTAGGCGAGGACAGAGGCCCATTCCAATTTCTTGTCAAGTGATTGGATACGATAGTGTCGACTGCTGGATTTAGCACATATCTCGTATTTGGGTAGGTCTGAGTACTTACGCCTCGTGTAGGATGCCAGATGTTGCGAGGAGGAGAGGAGAGAGGCCGACGCTGAAGATGATATTAGCGGCGATGCTGGTGTCGTGGACTGCCAGTGCGCCACCGACGATGCGGAGGGTGCAGAAGAAAAAGAGGAAGAGCCATCCTAAAAGGCCGTAGCGGCCGTGTCGGACGAGAAGGTAAACGACTGGGACGGCGAAGACCGCGTAGATGGCGCAGGTAGCAGCAGAGAGGGCGTTGGTCATTGTGCAGGCCGGTTTAGTAGGAGTGCCACTTTCTCTCGTTCTATCTTGACTGAAGAGCCTAGTCAAGAGACGGTAGAACAAAGGCGCAGGAGCGGTAAAATAAGACAAACAGGCGTTGGGGTTGTCCTTGTAGACCATCCGGGTTGGGTATGTCACTTGACGATCTCTCAGCCGCTCCGCCACGTTGGCAACAGGCAAGATCGACATTCGGCCAATCAGTCATATTGATGTTCAAATGTGATCGGCATATGCGAAAGGCTGAAACCCCGCCCACTCACTATTCTCCGTTCTAAGCATTCCTGTAAGAGGCTGGGCATGAGCTTGTCCGTTCCCTTGACCAGCTACAGATAAAAGCAACAGTAGATACGAGGTTTCGGCCCCTTGGCAGTGCAGGAGCGAACTCTACTGCGGGGCCAGGATATAAGGCAGAAATAAATAATGAAAAATGCTCAGCCCAGCTCCACACAATCAAGACAGCCTTGTCGAAGTATAGTTGGCAAGGCTCAAGCCCTCAATAACCCACGAGAGGGGTATATGGGGCCACAATTAGCACTCTAACCGAGTAAGGCTTTGAGATGAACAGATGTACAGGGAATTTTGGCTATTTTTGGGACGTACAAAATACTGGATAAACATATTTTTGTCAGGTATTAGTAAAAAAACTCTATGACGGCAAGATGGTCCCCCTGCAACCAAAAGGAACTGAAACAAAGATCCGAAATATATAATCACCAGTGATGGATAGGAGCAGTATATCACCAATAGATAATGAAGGATACGCCGCTCCTTTTGTTCTATGCCTAAACAATGATGCCGCGGATAGGGAGATAGAAAATGACATCCTGTTAAAAGAGACCAGCTTGACTCGTAACTTTTTTGGAACGCAGCGGAAGGAGCATGATGTTCTACTGTCAAATATACAAACAGGAAAGGAAAGAAAGTAGTAATAAGCAAAAGGTTAACGATCCAAGATTTGCCATGCAAATAGAGTGAATAAGATCAAGTTATACAGGGCAAAACCAATCATTAACAGAGTGAATGTTATAACTAAATGTTGTTGATTCTGCTAGACTTGTACTGAGAAGAAGATATCATTATGCCATACAACCAACTGTGCGAAAATCTAGATGACTTTTCACTACCTAAACATGTCTGCCCACTACTGGCCCCCCATCATCGCCCGTTTCAAACTCGCCAAAGCTTCATCAATCAGCTTCAACATCCGCTCATTGTCACAAGCAGCCCTGGCCTCCTTTAGCGCATCCTCCCAGATACCCCATCGCTCCCGCGCATAGCCCGTCCAGCTCTCCCCTTCATACCTCTTTCCCGGCCCAGCGTCAGCCGGCTTAGGATATGTGCGACCATTGACCACATTCGCCCACAGCCGGTCCGCGGCGTAGATGAACCATTGGCAAGCGGCCTCCATCGCTGCCGTATCTGCCAGTGACGCAGGAGGGCGCTCTTTCTCAAGTGCGGTGGCCACGGTCCAGGTGGCCCGTAGTGATTTGTCCAGAGGAAAGTATCGTACGTCTTCATTGGAGGCTGGATAGCGAATGTCTGCAGCCTGAGTGAGCTGCGCAAGGAAAGCATTGAGCTTGACCCAGCGTTCTCGCTGCTTCGAATCCAGTGATGCATCACATGGGTCTACATGCGTTAGTATTTATGACAGTTCCAAAACTGAGAGGATAGATTACCTTTATAGTCGCCGCCGAACTCGTACCAGGTCTCAAGCTCCGTATAGCCGAACGACGGCATATCGGTCCAGAGGGTATCACCCTGGACCTTCAGCGGTTCGTTCGTTGATGGATCAACAGCCACTTGTTTCTGGAGATGAGATATAAACTCAACGAGCTTGATGTGCTTGGATGGCTCCAGGCGCTGGGCGAGCTCCATTACTGCAAGAGAGACGTTGTAGTCTGCGAGACCGATCCCGCCTTGTTTCTTCGGACCATGAATAGACAACGCAGTCATTGTCATGTTGATGATTTCTTGGACTGCATCTTGCACTGTAACTTCTTCTTTTATGACTCTGTCGACCAATTTGAATTCGACAGAGTTCTCGATTTGTCGGATGAAGTTCTCTCTTCCCATGGTGTGGGACAGTAGGTAATCGAAAATATTAGGAAAAAAAAAATAAAATTAAAATTAAAATAAAAAGTGAGGTAGTTTGGATAGCTCGGAAAGATGTTTGAGGTGGGAAGTTACGGAAAATAAAAACGTGACGGACTGGTTGATAAAGGAAGGAGAAGCACACTAGGTCTGCAGAAGGGAATGAGGCTGTACAGAGATGGCGGGCTGTGTTGAGAATAGTGGGACACCTGACACAGCCCGTCTCGGCTGCGGGGGCCAAGACTAGCTTGTAAAGTGCTTGTTAGTGCTCGCTTTCGGCCCCCACTCTTGGCCCCAAGGGTCGAAGCTATACAAGCATTTTCTAGCGCCTCTACCAAGACCGGAATCGATCTGCGCCGGCTGTAGTACTGCATACACAGAAGTATATGCAGAGAAAAAAACCTGGGGCCAAATTATGGAGTGTGTATAGACCAGCCTTGAACATTGAGCAGACCGTTTCACTCAGCCTTGACGATCATGAGACGTTCTATCAGTGTTCCCAGTTTAGAAACACGTTAGGATAGAGAGATTAGGATGAATCTGAAGATATAAAGCCATGAAGGCATCATGAGTTCTGCCATCATCAGCAGCAACAACAAGAATCAAAACAATCCATCCCAGCTCAGAAGCGTCTCTCTTCATTCTTCTTCTCAACCATTATCTAAAGCCCCAGCCTCTCAAGATGCTCTTCGACATGAAATCTGTCGTCCTCTACGGACTGATGGCGCTGGCCCATGCCTCTCCCCTCCCCGAGCTCAGCAAGCGCGCCAAACTCAGCGACTTCCAGTGCCCTGACGGCACCACGCTGTCTGAACACGACATCCGCGAAGCCTTTCACGAGTGCCGAAGACTCGATGATGGCTCCATCGGCAAGTATCCGGCCTTCTTCGGAAACAAAGGCCAGAGCGGCAAGGTGTTCAGCAATGTTCCTGACGGCACCGACCTGCGGGAATTCCCCATCATTGTGGATGGCGTCTACGAGGGCGGTATGCTCCTCCAGCAGAGAAGACATTGACAGCAAACTGACGAGTGCAGGCGAACCTGGCCCGTACCGAGTGGTCACCGACTACAAGAACAACCGCGGCGACTTCCGCGGCGTGATGCAGCATACCGGCGCAACAGTTGGTGGTTCTTATACGGCCTGCACGCGGGTTACCAGCTCCAAGCGTGAGCTCGGCAGCGAAGATGGCAAAAAGGATGACAAAAAGGATGACGAAAAGGACGACAAAAAGGACGACAAGAAGGATGACAAAAATGACAACGAAGAGCGCAGCATTAAGGCGACTGAGACCGACGCTGATGAATCCGACCATGCCACCAACGACCTGATTACTCGCAGCAAGAAGAAGAAGATCGGTAGCGCTACCTGCTCTGACGGGGTCACGCTCTCAAAAGACGCTGTCGCCAATGCATTTAAGGAATGCAAGAAGTTGGACGACTATGGCGCCGGCGGCTACCCGCACAAATTCGGCAACATGAGCGGTAACAGCCAGGTCTACGCGGGCGTCACCAAGGATCTACGCGAGTACCCCATCATTGAAGGTGGAACTTGGACTAGTAAGTCATCAAGAGCATGGCTATCAGATCGAAGCTGACTACTGCAACAGGCGGCGAACCCGGCAAGTACCGCGTTGTCACCGACTACAGCAACAACTTTGTTGGAGTTATGATTGAGAATGCCGGTGCTTCTTTCTCCCGCTGCACTGTCAACTCTGATTAAACTGGATGGTTGCTTTGGATCTAATTAGGGGATCACATATTAGGAGCTGGATTAGTTTTCCTTTCTGCATGCATGGTGTTCTATGGAAATTTTGTTTTGTTTATTGCTAGTTTAATGGACTCAAACTTGCTAAGATTCGTCTTTTACTTGCATAAGTGACTACCTGAGTTCATCCAACAGTCTTGTACAGTCGATAGAGATGTTCCTTGCTGGAGGGCCCGATTCTAGTTGTCTGTCGAATTTTCCCTTAGTAGCTGGGAACTTGAGCATCAACAAGCCATTAAGGGAGGGGTCGAATGCGAAGAGCGGATATCAATGTATCATTCCACTGCTGATATAGACGCGATGTATTGGTTTATAGCCTTGCGTGGGGTGTGCAAGGCAGCCATACCTAAATGTTTATTATTACAAAAGAGCCTGTCATTAATCTGCCATGTGCTGGCTTTTCCGCTAAAACTGATCTTTGGCTTTGAATCGAGTACTCGATCAAAATATATTGTTGATCATCAAGGCAATACTTAAATAATCTTGTCTCCTATTGTCAGACTGAATATTGCATATTTGTATCCGCTGCTACTTCACTTCGTTCTTCTGCAAAGCCATCCTGAGAAGAGGACTCGCTACCAAAGCTAGAGACTGAAATGCTACAAGGGGCATTGTAGGGGACAGTGCTGACTGCTGGGCTCAGCCGCATTTCACCTACTGCTTGACCTAACAGCATTTAGGGCTAGCTGGTCGTCACGTATATTTGTGCTCCTACTCGGAAGTTCCATGAGTTTAGGCTGACCTGTAAGTTGTTGCCATCTTTGATCAGCGTAACGGGAATACTTAACACTCAGCTTTGGAAGTGTGCCCTTTTTGCTGATCGTCGTATCTATTTCTGTCAGGCCCCACAATAGGAAAAATAGCCAATCAAAGTGCGTACATCATCCCCCTTCCTGCAACTGTTCACGCCGTCGCCGCACATGCCGACGACAAAATTACTAGAATCGGCCACTTCATCCCACAGTGGGTTGGCAACGGTGTTGAGCTAACACCGCCGCAACAACCTAATACGTGGGGCTTCTTGCGAGACGCCACAGAAGCGGACTGCAACATCAAGGGCCTCTTGGTTGAAGATCAGGGTACCAAGAACTTTATCAGCGTTACAGCACAAGTCCTAGCTTCGACTAGGCGCAAGGACAGAAGCTAAGGATCATCGTCGTAGTGGTATGAGTGCCAGATCTTGTTCCGCACTGAGTCCGTTAGTTCGCAAGGTGAGCGTGGGTCTGTGGGCGGTGCTACGGCTGCGGTATTCGTCGGGAACGAGCTCGTACTGGAGTTGGTCATTACGGCGGGAATGAAAGAGTTCACTGTCCTTGAGGCAGATGACGACGCCTGGTGCTGCTGTTCGTGGGTCTGCCGGGGCGTTGTTTCCTCGTTGGACATATTTCGTGTACAGTTTATGCCCACTGTGTGATGGCGCATCAGCCTTCTGGAATAGCCTCACCAGAACTTTACTATGATGTCCACGAAGTGCGCGCTTAAGGTAGCCTCCCATCATGTTAGTTGGAATTTTTGTTTCATGCGGCAATATATAGAAGTTATATGGAACAGATAGAACTCGACCTTGTTCAATATCAAGAAATTGGCTAAGCGTAAGTAAATCTAGCACACATGCTTCCACAGAACACAGAGGTATAAGGGGCTGAAAAGCAGAAAATGCAAAATAGAAACAGAACAACAGCAATCTAATTATGCAAAGACAGTAAACAACGACAAGAAAGCCATAGCAAGAATAACCAACCATAGAGAAACCCCCAACACCATGGCGACCCGTTTGTAATACCGCAAATAGCCCGCCTCATTGCCGTGCGGGAAGGGATTCGGTCTCAGCCTCCCAAGGAACTCACACAGAGGCCCCCACCCATCCTGACACTTGAAGACCAGCAGCCGCTCCCGCGGCACAATACTCTTCACCCACGCACTGTGCGCATGGTACAGCTCCTCCGACGGCTCTGGCTCGACGCCGAACCGCTCAGCTGAAAGCTGCATCCACCCGCGGTAGAGATCGTTGGCCGCCACCACGCCGGGCACCCAGTACCCGACCCAGCGAAAGCAGTCAGACCGTAGATCGATGCCGAAGCCACGCCATGAGCGCAGCCAGACGGCCGCAGAGGTGCGTTCCGTCAGGATGACTTTTGCGTCGGGGTACATTTCCAGGAGATCGGGTAGGCATGCGCTTCCGGGGACCTCGAGGGTGACCTCGCAGCCTTGAAGGAGTTTAGCGAGCTTGCGCCGCCGGAGACTCGTGTCTTTTGTGTGAACGATTGCGGCGCTCTGGGACAGGTTGTCGAACTGGCAGAGGGGTTCGGCAAGGTGGAAGCATGGGCCGTAGCCTAACTCTTCGAGGGCGCGCTTCATGCTGATTGTGCCTGTACGAGGGAGTCCGGCCTGGGCAGTGTTAGTTATGTGTCAGTTCTTCTGGGTTTCTTGCTGGGTAGACATACCACGATGACCTTGATGGTTCCTCCATGGTGTACTCCTGATGAGATTTGGAGTTTTGCGTCTGCTTTGGGGTCGGGTCTAGTGATTGTGATGCCAGACCGGAGGACAAGTCCCAACGTTTGGGTGCTGAGCTTGTAGTAGAGCCAAGAGTTGGACTTGTGCATGTCCATTTGCAGTTCTGTGATTCTCATTGCGATATGCGTTGTAGAGTAGTTGAGATGAGTGGTGGGGTGAAGTGGTCGACTTTGACGCGCATTTAATACGTAGTCGTAGACTTTGGCCTGTAATAAGCTGCAGTGTACGAAGCCGTAGAGTGACATTGGCCCCCATCTCAAAGCGAACCAAGACAACACAGCCCAACAAGCATCGCCAAGCTATCTTGAAGATCTTGACTCGTTCCAGCTAAAGACATCCCCACCATGAACCGTCTTGGGACAGAAACCTTAATTTAGATAATTCTAGCCCTCTAATGTAGCTTGCGCCTCCTGAGCACCTCCTCTCTGAAGTCCACACGAGGCTCTGCATGAAGGGATTTGGCCCCAGCATTGAAACATCCTCACGTGGGCCTTCAGCTTGGGGCAATGATAGTCAAAGAATGCGGAAATCAGGGTTTACGTTCTGAGACCAACCGTGTGCGCCTTATGTGGAGTCTTCGTGACCAGGATACCGCGGATTGGGTGGCAGTAACCCGACATGGGGCCAAGATTTCACGGAGTCTGCCCGCCAGAGTGCACACTACTTTGTGCTCTTCTCTGCTAAAGTACTTGTGGGCATCCGAAGAAATAACTGAGGCAATTCTCTTCATATCTAGTAACGCTAAGTGTCGTGTCTATTATTAGACAGGATTATTCTGCCGCACTCTTATCGTATGGATCGTGCGAGGTGTGAGACGAGTGAAAGCTCATACGTTAGTGAGTATTCTGGCCTACGGTAGTACTCATCGGGCGAAGCATTCCAGTAGTAGGTCACTTAGTCGTCTTGTCTTTATCCTACAACTACAAAGAACTTTGCTGTTGTCGCTGAGTTGGTATAATCGTACATTAAAACAAGCGTATTCCAAACCATCCACTCTCTGTATATAGATAGCTCTCAGAATCATCAGAAGTTTCACTGAATGAGTTGTATATTTGTACTGAAATTGTAATATGGCAGCGTATCATTAGCATATATGTTGAGACATTATAAGACATAGTTATCGGACCATGTACCTGTACCTAAGTATGAGCTAGATCACACCTACGGCCATATAATGTGCATTGTATCACTGAGCATATGTAAAACCAAACAAGTGATGTTAAACAAAGTAAATACAGAAAAATCAGCAATAGAATCGGACATTGTTGCCAGACACCCCATCCGCCTCTAAACGAGTAACATCATCCCTCAAATCTCCTCATCCTTGGGGGAATCAGCCCCTTCTGCTGTCTGACCCGCCACCTTCCTCGCAATCAAGGAAACCGACGTGGCAGAGAGTGTGACTATATACTCCATTACAATAACCATGAAGAAATGAAGCCAAATACTCGTCTCATCCTCCGAAGTCGGGTTCAAGACAGACCCCTCCCCCGAAATCAACGACCCAGCCGAGAAGGCCAACCGGACAGCCATAAAGGGCACACACAGCAAAGCACAAACGACAGTCGCACGCTCAGTGCGGTAGCACTTCATCTGGACTTTGAGCATACTGATGATGGAGAGGGGAACGGTCCCAATAAAAACGGCGATGAAAAGGGCGATGCCAGCGCGCATCAAGCGGAGGTCTTGCGCTTGATTATCCTGGCTTGTGTAGAGGTCTCTGCCACCGTATGCGGTCATCACTGTGGCTGTTATAGTGATTATATGCAGCGGGATGAAGATCCAGAGAGGAAGACCCTTGGTTACTGGTGCGTTGCTACGGTTGTTAGACGATGTATCAAGGAGAGCAGACCACTTACGCTCGAATCAAAAGTCCTATCAAAAGGCACAGAACAGGTGCGAGGCCGATTGTGTCTAGGAGGGTGGCTGTCGATAGGAGATTGGATTTCGCGGGGTTCATCGCTGCTAAGCCGAGTCCTGCTGCGGCGATTCGCAGTCCGGAAAGAATTATGAGGGGAATCACGATGGGACGCCATGTGTATGGATGTTTATTGCCATGGAGTAGGGTGATGAAGAGGATAGCAGGGAGGATGGGCCCATAGAATGCCAGTTCAATCAGGTAAATTGCGTCTCGTAGTGCGAACATAGTAAATTTGGGATGGATCAAGCAGATGGGCGCGAGAGTGGAAGTTGAAAGATTCTCGGAAGGTGTCAGACTCTACAGTGTTATGATGACTGAGAGAATATAACTAATGAACGCTTTGATTAATGTCATTAAGATGTTACCTACTTCCAGTCACTCATTATTTTCTTATTTCTATTTTCATTTTTATTAGAGCAACGTGGAGAACGATTTTGCGGCCCCATGGACCCCATTTGGCAAGCATCGCCGAGGCGAAGCAAAACTAATATCCCGAAGTCTTCTGTGCAATGAGCTTGCACAGATGGAGTCCACTGAACTATACCATTTATAAAGACATATGTTTGTACCATAACCAAGGCGCATGATTGTTGAGAATTGGGGGCCAATCCCTCGACAGCCCCAATCTGACACCTGAAAGTTTAGTGAATCCCCACTCAAAAGAAGCTCGCCAAGGATACCAAGCAAACAGGCCTAAGCGCTCGTATTTCAGCCCCGCAGGGATTATTTTCGGATGATCTGCAGTGTGCAAGCCACTGTTAGTATACGAGAATTCGGCCCCAGGAAGACCAGAAATAGATTCAACATCGTGACATAGCCAACACAAAATACGCCTTGGGCGGTTGAGAAAAGAATATATAAGAGCTCAGTAAGGTCACCATTAACACGACAATCCATTCAGAATCTTACACAATTACACAACAGTATGCTTGAGGTTGAATGCCTGGCCTATCTTGTCGCTTCTTCACCACTCCAACTCTGCATCTACTCCACCAGCGACGACTTCTGGTCCTCAACGCTTGAAGACAACCATGCTCGCTCTACTTCTCGTCCTAGTGGCTCTGACGAGCTACTTCCTTGTGAGGCTGCGCCAGCAACGCGGGATGTTCAAAAATCTCCCTGGGCCGCCGCATCACGCTATCTGGGGTCACTTTTTAATCATGCGAGAGATCGCAAGCTCTCTTCCCCCTGATGCAACTCCACAGCTGTTTGCGCACTTGATGCGCCAACGGTACGGTCTCGGTGACTTCTTCTACCTCGATCTGTGGCCTCTTGCGCCGCCGCAGCTTGTCATTGTCCATCCAGAACTGGCCACGCAGATCGTCCACAAGATGAATCTACCCAAGGAGTCGGCAGTCATGCAGAAGTGGACCGGTCCAATCCTTGGCGAGAAGTCCATGGTCTCTGCGAATGGACACGACTGGTTCATTGCCCGAAAGTCTTTCACTCCGGGCTTCCAGCCGCGGAAGCTGCAGCAGCATATCCCTCATATCGTGGATGAGACGCAGGCTTTCGCTGATATTCTAAAAGAACATTCTCATATAAATGATATCTTCAGAATGGAAGATCTGGTTGCAAGGATGATATTTAATATCTCAGCTGGGGTGATCTTGTAAGCTGCAGACCCGTTATTGCTGTCAAGCATCAACTGACACGGTATAGGGGAATCAAATGCAACGCACAGAGGGATGATGATGAGTTTCTCGAACTCTTCCGGAAACAGGCCGCCCTCGCGCCTCAGGACTTTTGGTCTCGGTATCTTTACGACGTCAGCCCCCGTCGATACTATCGCAAGTGGAGCAACGGACGTGCTTTGGATCGTTATGTTGGTCGTCTGGTAGACCAACGAGTCGTCAGCGGCCCTACTGCCATTCCTGACCAGAAGACCAAATACTACGCTATCGACGATGCTATTGCAACCAGCCGCACCCTGAACAAAAATATGCCACGTACATCTTCCTTGGATAAGTATACACGGGACATGCTCATCACATCCGTCAAGACCCTCATCTTCGCTGGTCACGACACATCGGCCAGTACTCTATGCGTGAGTCCTTCGCATCCATTCTCTTGTCCACCGCTAACAATAGCCAGTATACTTTCGCCGCCATAAGCAAACACCCCCAAGTCCTCCACACCCTTCGAGAGGAGCATAACGCCCTCTTCGGCACTGACCCTTCCACCACGGCGGATCTTCTCCGCAACGACCCCAACCTCGTGAACAACCTCCCCTACACCCTTGCTGTCATCAAAGAGGCTCTCCGTCTCTGGCCCCCAACAGGTATCAGCCTTCGCCGCGGCCGACCAGACCAAACCCTTTTTGCAAAGGGCAAAGAATGGCCCACATACCCCTTCGCGGTCCTTGTCAATAACTGCGCCACCATGCGCCGGGAAGATCTCTTCAAGAACGCAGAGAGGTTTTATCCCGAGCGGCACCTCGTTACTGATCCCGCTAATCCATACTTTGTTCCGCGCGATGCGTGGAGACCTTTCGAGAAGGGACCACGGATGTGTCTGGGCCAGACGTTGGCTTTGATGCAACTCAAGATTGCCCTAGTGATGACGGTGAGGACGTTTGATTTTGAAATTGTTTACGAAGAGGGGACATTCATGTATCAGGTTTTGGATGTCACGGCTAAGCCGTCGCTGGGATTGCCGACTAGGGTCAAATTGGTTGAGTAGTATATGCTTTTGGATTGGTATTTTGCATTAGTTGTATATAGCAAAGCGGCGCAATTTTTTCAAAGCAATTTTCATACTTACACTGATTCTAACTGCCGACTCGTACTGTCAACCAGTCTTGTAAACATATCTAGTGAGGTCCAGCAATCTAAGTGCTTGGCTAGGGACACTGCACCATCTACATACTGTAGCAGGAATATTTAACTAAACAAGCTGTCAGGAGAGTGATTGTCCATTTTTACAGCCTATCTTTGTTCCAACTACCCCGCTTCCTTTATTTATTCTACTCCATAGCTGCTAGCAACTATTTGGCGGAGGTAAAACGTGCTAGTTCTCAACAGTGTATTTCTGGAGAGAGCGGGGACACCACAAAAAAAAAAAAAAAAAAAAAAAAAAAAAAAAAAAAAAAAAAAAAAAAAAAACAAAAAAAAAAAAAAAAAAAAAAAAGAAAGAAAGTAAAAAGATACTGAAAGTTTAAGTCGCTGAACCCTAACATTGCTCTCGCTATTATCCTGACGCAACAAAGGAACATAGACGCAACTACTCTAGGCAGCATCTCAAGTAGCTGGTGCGCCATATCTCCCACATTGCCAAACCTGCGCCCAACACCTGCTCCGGCCAATATTTTGAATGACTGAATGTAAAATAGGACAAGTAGCGCATCTCACGGAGACTTCAAAAAGCGTTTCGTCTGTACCCTTGATCTTCATAGCAATGCAAAGAGATACGCCGCGGAAGATATCGAGACAGGCGCACCTTACACCTTTAAGAATATCTATACTGTGCTGTAACGGAATACAAATGCACATATTTGCAAGACTTGCAAGGTAGGCTATGCCATACTCTAATGGCTTTCCATATCAAACAACTGCGCACCCGCATGCTCCTGCTGAATTGTTCCCGATGCCAGACTCCCCAGATGACCATCCCGCCAACCATCGCACAGCTTCGAACACAAACAGCGGCCACTCGTTTGCCAGAAGGTATGCCTTCTGCCCCATAGCATACTCTATAACCCAGAAGATCGAGCGCAGCATGATTCACGTACAGTGGATACAGGTGATGCATGTAAGGTGTCCCACTTGTCGGCGCGCGTTTCATCCTCTTGTCGAAGACCATGGCCGTGATTATGAAGAATCCGAACACGACAATCTGGATCATCAATCCAATAATCACGATTCCTTTTGCTATATTTTCCAACCCGTCCGTGGCCATCAACCCAGAGCCCTGACCCTGGACCAGAAATGAGAGGATGTCGCCCGCAACGAAAGTCTTCGTTACCCAGGTGATGCGGATCAAGGAGTACTTTTCTGCTCCAACGCTCCGGATAAGACGCGCGAGAACCATGTATACGCTTGCAGCAAAGAGCATGGGGCCTAGTAGGATAAAGTCGGCTTGAATAATGTAAAGGATAAGGTCGGCGGTTGCATTTGTGCAAGCGGCGCGGACTGCGAAGCCGACGACTTCAACTGTATGGATTGGAAATGGTTCAATCATGGGGAGCACGGCAGAAGGGGAAGGGGACCAGGAATAAACTTACAGACACCACCCATAATAAAGGGGATACAGAAGCGCGCGCGCGTTTTCCAGGCCTTCCAGATATGGAAGAGCATTAGGGCAAGGAAGAGGAGGAGGAAGATGACTGAGAGGGCCATGGAAGGGACATATTCCCTCAGATAGTAGTCGCCCTAACCATCGTGCGCCAATCAAATCCTTTGCATAGGTCTGTGCGCGCTTTGCATAAGAGGGTTCAGCAAGCCCGTATACCTTCATTTTGCTTATTCCTGAATCTAAGGAAAGAGAATACACTATAACATTTTTCAGGGTATGGATCCAAATCTATAGAATAACAATTCGGAAAGAACAACATGAAGACGGCCGCAGTCATTTTTTTTTGGCAACCCTGCTGGCTAGATAGCATGTTTTGGGTGATGTTTTGTTCCAAGTCAAGCAACCGTTGCTTTTATCTCGCTACTAGAGGAGGGGACCGAGCCCTATACCATCCAATCAGAGGTATACAGCCTGACATCTACAGCAAACCACAGCCAATAGTAGAGACACACGTACTAGCTGGGTGCAGAAGCAATATAGCATGGGTCCGGTGAGCAGCTGGGTGGTGGATGCTCTAAAGGCTGCGGCTCAGCAGAAGACATTCGTATCATCCCAGAGCCAGAAGACATTCCACAGACCCCTGAACTTATTCGCGAAGAAAGCTGGAAATGATAACATTCTCCCCTAATTGCTCCTTTCCCACAGGCATCCCTAGCGGGTTCGTGAAAGACCCTGAAATCCGGTCGACCATGGACATTGTCTGGAGCTGCACGAACATCATCATCCTCTCGACATGGTCTGTTCTTCATCTCACCGTACCTCCCGACCTCAAACCACAGTCCAAGCGGCAGCAGTTTCGGAAACAGATTTATCTCCTGAGCCGCAAGCTTGTTTGGATGGGCATCATGCTTGCATTTCCCAAGTATCTCGTCGGTCTTTCCACTACAAATATCTTTGCCCCCTGCATCAATAACCCCCGTCTGAAAGAGCTAGCAAGAGAAGACAGCGTGCCCTGGTCGCTCGCCCATACGGTGTTGGCTAACATAGGTGGCATAGCGGTGCGGTTCTCCGAAACAAGCACGCAGCCCCGAGCACGGAAAACAAATGCAAGTTTACAAGAGCTCGAGCTTGTCCCGTCCCAGTTAGTCCTGTTTCAAACTCATTGACGCGAGCGCGGCCCATCCGTGACAGCAATTTAGGTACTCCCGTGCCGGAGTTCCTTATAGACTTTCAAGAGAGCCAGGCAAGATATCTTCGAGGTTTGGGTGTTATTCCATGGAAGCCCTTCCAACCACACATAACTCTGGCCAGTACGGCACGAACCGAAACCCATGAGGTCCTAGGGAGCAAGGAGTACTACAAGCGCAAGCATATTGCTCCACTACACGGCAATATCTGGGTCCTAGACTCTAAGCAGCTCGCACTCGCAAGAGGCCACGGTATCATTTCCCGACTCCATCATCTCGAAGAAAACGAGATCACGGACCGAAGCAAGAGCGATGGTCTTGTGCGACTCTTTGCGCTCATGCAGGTCCTCTGGCTCCTCGTCCAGCTTATCGTCCGCTCGGTGGAGGGAATCCCATTCGCAGCACTGGAGGTCAGCACACTGGCGTTCTCGTCGTGTGCGATAATAATCTACCTCTCTGAATGGACGAAACCTCAAGACGCTGGTGTGCCATTTTACATTGACACTGATGCTGTCGTCACGCCCGAAGCATTCGCTCGGATCGCCGAGGCAGCGCCTATCTCCTTCCTTCAAAGTGTCATCCACCAGGTTTTCGAAGATCGGTACCAAAAGAAACACGTAGACAGAATGATGATCCTCATGAGTATTCTTTCAATTCTCCTTTTCGGGAGCCTGCACCTAATCGCCTGGAACCTGCACTTTCCCAGCGCAGTGGAAAGAACTCTCTGGTGCGGCTCAGCGCTTACAGTTGCGATTGCGCCGACTATCAGCGCCCTACTTGTGCTTTTGGAGAGCGTTTTGGCGAGCCGAACAGACCGCTGGTTCAAGTGGAGCGTCACAGTTCTAGGCCCACTGTACTTGTCTGCTCGAACATTTATCATGGTCGAGAGCTACCGGTCTCTTTACTATTTGCCGGCTGAGGCGTTCGTTTTGACATGGGCGGCAAATGTTCCTCATGTTAGAGAAAAGTATCAACTCCTCTAATATGCTGTATGTGCCGCTATGAGCAGAAGTACATGCTGCGACTGAAGGAAGTGGACTTCTATGGAAAGCTGGTGTTAGCTGTAGATCCCAGAAGTAAACGTAGATAGGCTGGGAAAATGTTACCCGTCCCGCACGAGTGAATAGGCCAGGGAATATGTGTCTATTTCACATCATCTAGGTGAATTGAGCAAAGCCCTGACCTTCCCAGTGAAGGCTTCTAACGGGGTCCCTCTGGCCTATAAAGCCACCTCTTCCTCCGCGCCCCCCGGCCTCTACCTTACTTACTTCTCTCTCTATCAGGAAGAGGTCATTATCATCCTTCTGCTCCCCGTAGCCAACTACCACCGCTATTTAAGCCACCATGGCAAAGGCTCGAGTACTCATCCTCTCCCTTTCAACACCAAGAACCAAGCGTAGATTGACACATCCATCCACTAGATTTGTATCCCACATAGATTGTCAGGCCTGCCCATTAATCCAGTCCCGCTTCACCGGCTGTATCGACCGCGCCCTCCCTCCCAAACAAGCTGTTCGACAAATCCTTCCCCGTACTTCATACTTGCTGCCAGGGCCTGGTTCGTTCTCAATTGTGGCCAGTAGCTTCTACCAGCTATGGGCCCCTGCTGATGTGGATTGGGTCTTCGAATACGCTATCTACGAGCCGACCGTCGACTGTCGGCACCCGCCGCGCCGGGTCTTTTTTGAATGCCCACTCCATATTGGAGGCGGCTCGTGCTACCTGGCTTGGAGCTCCTCTGATAGAGCCTACTTCAACTGCGACAAGGCTTCCAAGCTTCCCCAAGGCCTTTATAATGGTAACCAAGATTTTTGCTAGTAATGAGAGAATGTAGTCTGTTCGCGCTTCTGCCCCTCTTGCTATAACTTTACTTGATTTTACACAAAGCATGTCGATTGCTTGATGGTATAGCGCAATGGACGCAGAACATACTATTATTGAAAGCTTACCAGGACAAATGTATAGGAGCTTCGCCCCTTCAGATGTTGCCTATTCTGCAATAAGGACTTATATTGCACTTTATCATGGGAATGTCCGCACGCTCAGTAGGACAGCGTAAGAAGGTAAGAAAGCAACCTACGCTTAGACGTAAGGGGAATACCAAATCCAGCGTGTAATCTTTAGAGATGGACTTCACATTCAGTATTAGCTCCACTCACTTGATCTTTTCTCGCCCATTACACGTATCTTTCTTTCTCTTCTATCGCCAATAGAATGCTGAGAAGTATTTTTATCCAATAGGGTATCGTAGTCTGATCTTCTCATTTGCGCTTAACGTTCTTTAGACACTATCGAATCCAGCCGGTTAGGTTTACATTTAGACAATTCCTGACCAATTTTTGTTCTGAGGCCACGGGAGGCGCCTTTAACATGCTTCAAGATTTTCGAAACTGCTTGGGAGCAAGTGGCTAAAGAAATATGTACTGACCTGAATGGGGCATTTTTCGGCAACATCATAGCACCGTCACCCAACATGCAAGGCAGGGTATGGGGAGGAAACTATTTGATGAAGTTACCAAGCTAGCAGCTATCGGCTGTGGCTAGGTGAGGCGGGGATGGCTGCATATTTGACGGTGAAGGCTGTCTATGTGACTTTGGGTCTAACGTCCTTATTTGGAGTTTGAAGTGAATCCGATATACATTGCCATCTCTACGTGCTCCTGGCCTAATCCATGTTGACATCGTTTAACGCGGTGGTATCAGTGATACCGTCCGCTCCTTGTAAGGCAGAGAGCACGCCTGAAAATCCCAGTCTCCATTGTAATGAGTCGCGACCATTTGTATGTGAGGATCTGCAGTGACGGCCAATTTGAGCTAGGCATTGTCGCCGAGAACCGCGGCCCAAGTTAATTGGCAGAACTGCCGATGATTCGATCCGAAGCAGAAATCCCCGTCGGGTCTATCATTGCGGGAGCGTCGAGCTGACCTTCAACTCTACCCCAGATCCATTAACAATAGCCAGGTCTTAGACATATATCGCGTTTACTCAATCTGCTATCCAGTCGGTAGCTGGCTTCCTGAATGGTGCCGTTGTAAGCCAAACTACGTAAGGTTCATATGCAGCAGTTATTATGGCCCACTCAGGTGCCTTGGCGACTTCACAAGGACATAACAGGACGACAACAGTGATCCCAGGGGCGAGATGAGGGCAATGTAAAACCAGCCAGGGGCAGTCAGGAACAGCCCAGCATAACACTGCGGACCATGGATCATATAGGAAATAATCGATGAACAGGAAGAGGCCCATTCATACGGTGGGAAGGTCACATATGCCTGGCGCAGATCATAAAGGCGGAGGGACATGTGCAGTAGTGCAAGTCAAATTCGGGTATGGTACTACGATTGTGGCACTTATCTACCCAGAAACGGTAGGCAGGTTAAACCGCGGGTCGGCAGGTTTTTGGGGCGGTTGCTGAGAGCACGAATATCTCACCAAAACCCCAGGGGCATAATATCATTCTCAGGTCCAACGAAACCGAATCGTTGGTGGGGTTCAAACAAGGCTAGAAGATAAAAAGGTATATAAGAACGCCTTAACCGCCGTGTCGATTCCTATCATTGAAATTAGTGCAGCCCGCTTTCTCAAACGTTTCGTCTACACAGCAATCACGTGTAGGATAGAACCCTACGCAATCTCAAATACGCCTGCTATCTTGACCTGCGTTCTACAGTGAGCTCACTCTCAGACCGTGACCAGTCTTCTCTAGCTTATAATAGCAGGAAGTGGCTCTTGATATTTGAATCAGGAAATCAAAGAAGAAGCTTGAAGACGCCAGTTCAGTGCTTCAAAGAGGAACATGAGCCGGGAAATCTACCGATCACCTTTCCCCGACCTTGAATTTGAGTCGGTCGGCCTGGCCTCCAAGGTCTTCTTGAACCCGGTAGATACGCCCCTGTCCCGACCCTGGTAAGCTGGTTGATCATCCGGATGTGGTGGACGCCGCTGTTATTGGAGTTTGGGTGGACGCAAGGGCGACAGAGTTGCCGACTGCGTTTGTTACGCTGCGGCAGGGAATTGACGAGAGGGAAGTGGGAAAGGCCATTGAAGATATTCACTTCTGGTTCAACGCTAGGGTTGCGAACCATAAGCGCTTGCGAGGGGGCATATATGTGGTAGAGAATATCCAAAGAGTCCGAGCGGGAAAATTCTGAAGCGGATGTTGAAGCAGCAGTTGAAGGCATCAGCGGCGAAGACTCGGTTGTAGTGTGATATGTACTCAGAGTATAAACTGTAGACGGAAGTCGCTGCAGATTTTATATTACGCCATATGGTGCGTCCCTCATCCCATCGCCTTATCAATCGTCCATAACAGGCCCAATATATTCTCCTCGGTGAATCGCTACCCAGCACCTGCAGGCATACGGGAGCACCCTGTATAGCTCCAAAGACACTCTGCGTAGGAGTGCTTTGGCTCTGACAATTATATCCTGGAGGAGCCGAAGGTCAGTCCCAACTGATACCCTGTGTCTTTCTTCTTGAGCTATACATACTGCTTGAGTAATAGTATTGTTGGTATCGCATTGCGATGGCGGTCATTTGCCTAGGTCATATTCTTCGACCATGCGGTGCCTGGACTGCAGTGGCGTGGCATAAGAGCTAGAAAGTCGGTATGCTACGTTGTTTCCCCAATACTATGTCCCGGTAAGCTCACTATTCTCTCGGCAGGATGGCGAATGAATTGCTTCTTCAGTACCGGTAATTCGACGCATGTTGAACCAATGGTATTAAATGCCAGATAACTGACCTGTGCAGCGCCCTCTACTTCGCTATGGCTGTGTTTCAGGTATTAAAAAAACACACTGCAATGCCTTCAGTTCAAGCGTATCAGACGAGCTCTGGCATGGGAGGGATCGGCAGTACTCCGTCACCGGCAGGAGCTGCCCGCATTGCACTGTCGCCAGTCATCTTACTTTCAGGTATTTCATCCTTTCGTCGAGTTCCCATCTGCATCTAGAACCACTATTTGGGCTCTGGCTAATGGTGTCAAAATGCTGGACTGCATCCCTAATTTGTCCTATAGTAGAGGGTGTCAATGTTCTTGTATATTCTATCTGGAAACCGGAAGTTCTATATGCCGAGCCTAGGGTTATAATATCAAGGCAATGAACAGTCGGCCTAAAGGCCGCAACTAGTAAGCAGATCCTATAGCTCAAATATGCAGCTGGTAGTGTATCATGCCATGTTAGATAGCCGTCATCTTACGCCACACTCTCCGCCGCAGCTTCTGCAGCAAGCTCCGCGCTCACCAGCGTGCTCTTCGAAACAATCTTGAGAGCCAGGCGGCTTAGGGTTATTGGACTAAGAACCTCAAAAACGGATACATCGGCCTGCAGCTCGCTGAAAATCCAATTTCGGACTTCAATCCCTTTAAGCGAGTCAACTGTCTAGATGTTAGTAACTGGACACGAAGCCGATGGAGCTGTGATAGGATAATACGGAAGGTGAGATAGAGATGAATACATACTGCCAAAGGCATAGAGCGGTTTCTCAATGTCAATATCATCCGGAGAGGCAGTCATAGCCGCGGCAACATTCAAGCGTAAAGCTGCCTCGACGACCTCGTGCGCCTGAGCGACTGTCGTGGATGCCTTTAATTTCTGTTGATTCGTATCCTTCTCAACTGCACCGAGCCCGCCGTCTAGACTAATTCGGTGGTCGAATTTGCGGTCCTGTGGCCACAGATTCAGACTGTTTCCGTCACGCCGGACATTATCTGAGAGACCGACCAGGAGCTGGTCGGGTACAGGCTCATTCTTGTCACCCACTGTTCTCCGCATCACGGCAGTGATAGTGTGCTGCAGCTCGCTGTCAGTCACCTGGGCGGCTATCCAGTGACTGTATTTACGCAGATAGTCTTCGATTGTGGAATTCTCGTTGAAGTGGCTTGCGTCCGTGACCAGGCCGACGTTGAGGGTCGTTGCGGCGAGGCCCTGTTTACGCCGATAATGGGCAAGAGCGTCCTCATAGGTATTGCCGGCGCAGTAGTTAGCTTGGGCAGTATTTCCAATGATGCCAGAGAGCGAAGAGAGAATGATGAAGAAATCAACGTCCTTGGGAAGCTCGGCGTGCAGGTTCCACGTTCCTTTGATCTTTGGGTTGACGGCTGCTTCCCACTTATCGAAGGTCATGTTTTCGAAGATGGAGTCCTGCAATCATTAACGTCAGTGGGTTAGCCGGCCACGGTGGACGAAATCCAATTACATACCCGGAGAACCATTGCCAGTTGGATGATGCCGCGAACATTCCACGATTGCTCCCGGATCTGGGTAGCCAGAGCTTGCACCTGTTCTTGGTCCGTCACGTCGCACTTCACCACGTCGACCTTGCATCCGCGAGCACGGAAGCTCTCAAGCGCCTCTTGCTGTCTCTGGCTTGATGCCCCGGAGCGGCTGAGAAACACTAGGTGGCCGGCACCATGGCTACACATATTCTCTGCAATGGTAAGCCCAAGAGCACCCAGCCCTCCAGCGAGAATATAGGTTGCATCGGGCTTGAGGTGAAGTGGTGTGGGAGGAGATGGAAGTAAAGGAACTATGGCATCTGCGGAGAACTCCAACACCACCGGTGCAGCAACTCGCTCATGCTGCTGTTGGACGACGGACAATAATGCTTCTGGCAGATCAGATACCGAAAAGACAGATACTTCCTTGATCGGGGTCAAGGCCCCTGCTCGTAGCAAATCTAGTGATCTACCCATCAGGGCGCCCAGGTGCGGGTCGGTCAAAGACTCCCAATCCCCGAAGGACAAGGTAACGTTCCGCTGAAACATCTTTGGGTCGAGCAACGACGGATGAAGACTCTGGGTAAGGTCCACGAATCGTCCTTTGGGTGCGATTAATTGGAAAAGTCTGCGAGTTGCTGGGCTTGGCGTTGCGTTGTTGATCACAATATCTAGCTGCCTTTGTCCCATCGCGGCTTTGAGGTCCGATGCCCAGTCAGTTCGGTGTGAAAGGCTGAAAATATGATCTTCAGGTATGTTGTAGCTTCTCATCAGGGTGCGTTTTTCGTCATCAGAGTTAACAGAGGCAAAGACATCACCCTTCAGAAGCTGCGCCAGCTCAACGGTCAGTCGCCCGACAGTATCGCTTGCACCATTAACAAACACAGCTTGACCAGCGCGGAACGCTGCAATATCGATAAGCGAGTGCCAGGCTCGAGCCGCAGCCAATGGAAGGTATGCAGTCTGAGCTGGAGACAGCATGTTCGGGACTGCGTGGACAGCGGCTTCGGTGACGCGCAAGTGTGTATGAAAGGGTGCGGCGTGCAAAGCAAACACCTGGTCACCGGGAATGAATCGTGAAACTTTTGCGCCAGCTCTTGTCAGGGTTCCAACTGCCACGCGTCCGAGGCCAGGTGCTAGCGAAAGCTGTTTGCCATTCAGAAAACTTTCGACTTTACTGGACTCCAAACCCACGTGAGAGACCTGGATTTCAACTTCAAAGTCTGCGAGCTTGGCTCCGAATGTCTCATCAGGGACCCAGCGTGCCTGTGATGGGCTTCCAGCCAGGGAAGTCTCAAGTCGTCGTGCTATACCAGGCGCAGACAGTGGCCCCGGGATGCTGGACACTTTCTCACCCCGAAGAGCGAGCTCGTGGTCTAAGGCCGCATGCCCTCGGGCTCTTGGAATGTATAGCAGCCCGTTGGACTCTGCATATTCCATTTCGAGGTTCTTGTCCTTTACAGAGGGCTTGATGCTGGAGTGGAATGCAGATATCACAATTTCGATCGCGTGGTCCGAAGACAAGTCCAGCCTAGGGGAGAGATCCAAGTGAGGCAGTCGAATCTGGGGCTTTTCAACGCGGACAGTACGCAGGAGACCAGTAGACGGGGCATAATCAAGCGATGCCCGGTCTGCCTCGAGCAAGCCCCCGCGCGTAATCCATAGGACGTATCGCGCGTTGGTCAGCTGGCGGAATTGTTCGAATTCTTCCGATGTCCATGATATGACAAATGGACGATCAATCTCTAGCAAAGAGATCACGATGTTTCCTGAAAGACTTCTCGCGTCTGCTATGGTATTGCTTCGTACATGGGCACCGAGACTGGTAAGCTGGGCAGTAAGCCGTTCTTGAAAGTTTTTGGCAGCCTGGGAAGCATCTACATGTTGTAGCAGTACAACGTCATCAAGGCCGCGAATGACTGGACCTATTTCCGATCCTAAGCCAGCAATTTGTAGGGTGGAGCCGTCCTGGGACTCAAATGAGATTTCCTTCTGTAGGCCCTTTGTTGTGAAATGGAGCTCGTCAGGTAAAGCATGAGTCCTAATAACAGCCATTCTGCCTTCCCGGTGCAGTAACCTTGTGACATCGGGAAGTTGGACGATAATATTCTCCTCAGCGATGACCAAATCAAACGTCCCGAATCGCTCCATAGCATGGTCAGGCGCAGCAGAAAGATCGACAGCAGTATATGAAGATTTGATTCCGTGCAGTGCGAAAGCACTTTCCGCTGCCGCAATATCATCTTCAGAAAATTCGATGATCGTGGTCTGGCCGAACCGGTACCTTTCTCCATCCTTAGAGCCATATTTCCTGACGAGATCAAAACTGCCTTTCAATTTCGAGGGACATATAACAAGTGTGCTCAGGTCTGTGCTCTTGAAACAGGAAAGTTCCAGCCAGGCGTCGAGGCGCTGCACCGCTTCAGTCATATCGCTGACCTGGTCCCCGATACTTGGCCCTTTCTGGATCAGCCACGACTCAGCTGCCGGCCCGACAAGTGAGTCCACATCCTCCTTCCATTCAAGCGTGGCAATGCGACCTTGGCCTCCAGGCGTAAGCAAGGAGTTGAATGAGGTAGAAGCACCAGCAGAGACCTCCGTGATAGTCATCCCTTCAACAATGATCTTGGGTCCTGCGGCCCAATTTTCATCCGAGACGACAATAGTCCCCAAGGTATCACGGCTGGAGACAGGCTCCGCGCGACCGAAACCAGTATACTTGGCTCCGACACCTCGAGGCAGATCCGTGGAAATGTAAATGCGGTCTACCCGCGTCGGGATGGCGGACTCGGAGAGCGCATTTCCTTCGCCTATGGCAACGAAGATTAAGTGGAAGATGGCGTCCAGCGTGGCAGGATGGATTAGGTGAGGATATTCGAACTCGTGAGGCATGACTGACCTAGTGTCTGGGACCGTGATGGTACCCACGCCGCTGTGCTGACCAGGGACTGCGGCAGCATGTACTAAGTTGCGGAATGTCGGTCCGTATTCTGTGCCGATTGACAGGAGCTGCTCGTAGAACGAATCAACATCCAGCTTCCGACATGCACGAGTGTGGATATCGTCGTATTCGTCTTTGTTGCGCTTCGCCTGCTGCACGCTGACAGCATCCTCGTAGTGGAGGCTGAACGAGCCCCAAGAGTGTTTTGTCCAGTCTCCAGTGGCGTTGACGGAGTATAGAGTGTAGTGGTACCAGTCTGGCAGGCTCTCGTGATGCCGTGTGCAGAGTCGTGTCTCGACGCCATGATCATCCAATGGGATGACAAGCCCCTTGTCGAAGTGGACATCAGAGAAAGAGACTCCCTTCAGCGGTCTATTTTCAGCAGCCAGGCGTATTGCGGCTTCAAAGGCCATAATCAGATGTCCAGCTCCCGGATACAGTACTGTGCCAGTAATGACGTGGTCTTTCTGCCAGGGACATTCTGAGACGGAGAGATAGTTTTGCCAGCTCCGCTCGAACGGGTTTTGCTGCGCCACTGGCACACCCAGTAGATCGTTGCGTGGTTCTTTTCTCAAACGCGCGGACATAGAGGCCGCAGGTTCATGCCAAAAGCCCTTTTCATGGTTCCAGGGGTACGGCGGCAGGTCAGTGATCACCCTCTCACCACTATCCCGATACTGATTTACCTCACGTATATTGATCGGATGTCCCGACGCCCATAGGAGGCCAGCTGCTGTCAGTGATGTCTCCACCGCGTTCTTTCCCCGGCTGAGGACAGATATATAAGGAAGCTGGTCTGCTAATTTGGTGTTTAGGCCCGACATAATTTGGCGACATGGCCCTTTCAGTGCCTCATGGGGCCCAATCTCGATCAGAGCACTCCAGACACTGCCAGCAGTGCGTCGGCGGCGTGTATTTGCCTTTGGACCGGGGGTGTCGTTGAGTAGGGTTGCTAGTGCACCAGAGAAACGAACTGGGGATATCAAGTTCTGCATCCAGTATGAAGCAACAAGAGTCGCTGGGTCCTCGACCCGGGTTTCCGTAACGGAACTGAACATTGGGATATCAGAAGGCTGAGGAGTGATTATGCCAACGGCTTTCAGGAATTCATCCGCAACGGTCTTCATGTGAGGCGAATGGTAGGCAACCTCCACGCGAAGCTTACGCGCAAAGTGGCCGTCTGCCTGTAGGATTGCTTCGAGAGACTTGATCGAATGATCTTCACCAGACAAGGTGACACTGGACGGACTGTTGATACAGGCAACGACTACACTGCCTTCTGGTACCCGGTTCAGGTACGAAGCGGCCTGAGATTCTGATAGACCGACGGCCATCATGGAACCTCGTATATTTTCTAGTCGAGCCTTCACCTGCTCACTGTAGAAACCTCGCCAGTATCCAATGCGTACAGCCTCGTCCTGGGATATCAATTTCGCTGCATAAGCCGCCGCAACCTCTCCACTAGAATGACCAACCGTTGCTGCAGGTTGAATGTCCCACGACTGGAGAAGATCAACAAGAGCGACCTGTAAGATTGTGCAGACAGGTTGGGAGAAAGCCGGGACATGGATGCGCTGGTCCTGCGGATCTGACAAAACCTGCACCACATCCCACTCGCAGCCTTCCCGTTCGAGAACAGCTTTGCTACGCTCAATGCTGGCGTGAAAGACAGGGTTAGAGAGCAGTTCACGCCCCATCGCGGGCCATTGCGCTCCCTGGCCCGTGAACACAAACACAGGGTTGGAGCGGTGAGAGATCCTGTTCAGTCGCGGAAGGCCGTCCTTCTCAAGCTTAGCTTTCAGGTCTTGTACGCTCGATGCCACAGCAAAGCTGCGGAAGTCGAAGGTCGTGCGGCGATCAGAGAGGGTGTATGCGAGGTCATTCATCACCATAGTCTCGTCCACGTTTTTGCTGTCTGCGAGGATATCGGCAAGATGGCTGTTCCACGAGGCTTCTGTTCTTTTAATACCAGCGCCATCATACGCTGAGAAAAGTAACAGCTTGCTGGACTGTCCTTCCCCACTATCACTGGTTGAGGAGTCTATTTCCAAACCTGAATCCGATGAGTCCTCGCTTTCCGACAGTGTTGTATGATGGTTCGCGCTCAGTCCGTGGGATTTCAGGTAATAATAGGCATCATCAAGGATAACATGCGCATTGGCACCTCCAAATCCGAACGAATTGACACTTGCCCGGCGAAGTCCCGGCATCGGCCAAGGAGTTGCTTTGAGCGGCAGGGCCAACTTCCAGTCCTCAAGTCGAAGCTTTTCATTCAGCTCCTGAAAGTCAGCCAGTGGGGGTATAATGCCGGTCTCCAGAGCTAGCACTGTCTTCACAACGCCTGCCAAGCCGGCAGCCCCCTCCGTATGACCAACATTCGTCTTCACGCTTCCCACAAAGAGCGGACACTTCTGGCTGCGATGCTCGCCGAAACTTGCGCCAATGGCGCTCAGCTCGATTGGATCACCTACAGGGGTTCCGGTGCCGTGTGCCTCGAAATACCCTGTCTGTTCAAGACCCAGACCAGCTGTAGCGTACGTTTTGCGGATAAGCTCCGCTTGCGCCTGCGGATTTGGAATCGTAATTCCCACCGTCTTACCGTCTTGATTTGCACCACTCCCTCGAATGACAGCTCGGATTGTGTCACCATCAGCGAGTGCTTGATAGAGTGGTTTGACCACGACCGCAGCAAGGGCCTCGCCCCTGGCGTAGCCATTGGCACGAGAGTCGAAGGAGTGGCTTTTCCCGTCTGGGCTCAGCATGTGCATGGAAGAGAGTTGGGAGATAAAATTCGGCGCTAAGATAAGATTGACTCCTGTTACGAGCGCCTGCGATTACTGTCAAAGCTGGTCTTTTGTTCCCGCAACAAGTGAGTATGCGTACCTGGTCAGTCTCTCCTGCTTGCAGTGACTGACAAGCCAGGTGTAGCGCATATAAACTGGACGAGCAGGCCGTATCGAGCGCGAAACTGGGGCCCCGAAGATCATAGAACCAGGAAATCCGATTAGCAAGCATAGCACGGCTTGTTCCCGATGCTGCATTCTGTGGCAACTGCATTGGATCACCGGCGGTCATCAACTCATAGTCGTTCGTCATAACACCACTGTAGACACCCGTCGCCGTCCCAGGCAATTTGCTCATCGGGATCCCAGCTGTTGGTTAAGTTCAGCATAATCGTTTATACGGATATTCCTTATCGGGACAGCCTACCATTTTCAAACGCCTCGTAAGAAATTTCTAAAAGTTTCCGCTGCATTGGGTCCATTCCTGCAGCTTCCTTTGCCGTCATCGAGAAAAATGGTGCGTCAAAAATGGCAGGGTCCTCACGAAGGTAGAAGCCACTTCGTGGTTGGATCTAGCCACATGGCATTATTAGCACATTGCATCTATCATTTCTTTTGCAAATTTTGGACTCTTAAACCTACTGTCCCTCTTCGTTCGTGGCTGGGATGATACCACGCCTCCGCGTCGAAACGATTCTCTGGAACTGCGGAATGGCCAGTTCGACCCTGTACCATCATATCCCATAGCTTGGATGGGTTAGTTGCTTCACCAGAGAACCGGGCTGCCATGCCAACGATGGCAATGGGCATCGTGGCATCGCCATAGTTCCGGGGGTCTGAAGAAGACATCGTTGAGCTTGGTGAGTTGTGTTGGGTAATGTCGAGGTCAGTAGAGCTCATCTGCGCAATGTACATATAAGTAAAGCCCATGCTGGATGTCGCCCGGTAGATTCACCCGGCAATTTTTCTGCCGGGTGATTTCTTCCTGGAGGGTTTTGCTTGGAGGGTTTAGCTTGGATGGGTGTGGCGGCTCTGCGGAGGGTTTGCGTGACAAGAACAGAGATAAGGCTAGCGGGGAAGAAAATGGAACACAATCTGCACGGTCACGGTTTACTCTATGCCTACTTGCAATCAATATCTTGCCGAGAGGTTTCGTGTGGTTTAGTGCGCAGACCAAGCTGGAGGATGTAAGATTGGCACCGAAATACCTTCTTATTATAATTTATGTGTTTTATTACGGATCAATTATATCAATATAAGAGTACTTCTATTATATAATCTATATGGAGGGCATAATAAAATCATGTCTCACAGAGTCGACGGCCTGTTCAACGTTGGCACTATAGACAAGCACATTTAGCACTGGCCAACTCACCAGATATGCTGCTTCTGACTATGTTGGATAGCCCAGTCCACAGCAGCCCATGCGGCACGGACATCATCCGCAGACCGGGGGAGATTGTGGCCACCGGAATGGGTCAAGGATCGTACCAGACGCTGATCACAGAGGCCTTGTACAAGAACAGAGAGACCCACCATCAAGCTATTGTCCTTCCGGCCGGTAATATGCACAGTCGGAATGGGAATCCGGTCCCCCAATAAGGCCGGATGGAAGACCCGCGGCTGAGAGGGATCATCCCGCTTAGAGAACTCCGCGACTGGGGTATTAGGGGAGATAAACCCCCCGGTTTTGGCAGAGTAAAAAGTTTGCGCAGTTGTCTCGCATAGGGCTCGGGTCAGCGGGTGAAGCGGCGAGAGATCCGTAGCGGGGTACCCATCCAACAGATGGATCTCGTGGTCGGTAAGATTGGCAAGGATGCTGCTGCCGAAGGTGTCATTGGGAGCAAATGCGATCACCGTAGAGAAAAACACGGCCCACCGAAAGGGAGGGGGGTGTCCGTCGATCTGGCGTTGGAGCAGATACGAAAGGGCGACCGAGCCGCCCTGGCTAAAGCCAATTATCCCGTCGAATGGGCCGGCTGTTTGTATCATCTCGTCGATGAGGTCGCAGGACTCCTGAATGTCAGCTGGCGCGAAGCTCTCGTTGTAGCATAGGAACGGCCCCTTCACGAAGGGCCCCAGTCCTGCAATCTTGTTACTTGGATGCGACCTTGCTTCGACGAGGGTATGGACCTTGGGCCTTTTGGCATTCTATCTCGCCTTCCAGGAAGACGAACTCATAACTGGGATCAGCAGCCGCCATAAAGGGACCCAGCTGATGCTGGAGGATCGAGGCAGATGTCCCGTAACCGTGTAAGCAGAGTATCTTGGGCATGATGGTGGCGTCGATAGTTAGGGAGAGAATGTTAAATGAGGACAGATATGTTGAATTTTGCCTTGAAAACTATCAAGTTCTTATATAGACCGCCTAGCGCAGTCTAGAAAACGAACACATTGGCCTTCTCCTCGCTATTCGCATCAATAGCTTCAAAATGTCCCCGAATTGCCCGCACCATCCCGTCAGGTCCGCAAACCAAGAACCCAGTGCTTGAAGACGGTTCCGGCAGTAAGTCCTGAATTACCTCTCTCGTTATCCAGCCACTAAGGCCCTTCCAGTCCGACTTTGGTTGGCCCAAAACATGGTGCACTTTAAATCTTCCCGGTGACTGAAGAACCAGTTGTTCCAGCTCCTCCCGCAAAAGGATGTCCTCCCATGTTTCATTTCCATAGAGGAGGGTAACTTCACCGGGCCAATCCCGCATTACCTGGTATATCGGGGCAATTCCGGTACCCCCTGCTATGCATGCGATATGCTTCCATGTCGGGTTCGGGGAATATCTACCAAACGGACCGCGTATCTCCACCCGCGATTGGAGCGGGAGATTGAGAAGATAATTGCCTAGCTGGCCCTTGGGGTAAACCTTGATGATCAAATCCACTTTAGGCGAATTCCCAACGGGGGAGACTGGGGTGTAGCTTCGCTGGATTTTTCTTCCGTCTATCTCGGCCAATATTTTGAGATGCTGCCCTAGTCCAATTACCAATCCGTCGCCCTGGAGCCGCACCTTGTACACATTTGGGGCGATGCATTGGCGATCCACTAGTGTCAGAAACTGCTGGGTCTTTTCACCGCTGGTGCCATATTTTCTTGGAGGAAGCGGCAAATAATGCTGCTTTATGCGCGGATACTCCTCCAGCTCGCGGTGTCGTAGCAAAAGAGTCTTTTTGGCTGTCAATCCAACAAAAGTTGCGGCAGCAGTGTTTAATGTTGTGGCACTCAGGAATCCGCCGAGAAACCCTACCCAACCGCTCGACTGAACTCGTAAAATCTGGGCTTGCGAGAGATAGCCCTGGATAGATTGCCAGGGGTCTTGCTTTAGTGTAAAGAGCAACAATGCTAGCCCTCCCGCAAGCACTAGGCTAGGTAGCTGGCCATACTTCAACGAGTCTTTTCCATTCCATGTCTGTCGTTTGGTCGGGATTTTGCCTCTATCGCTTTCGGCAATTGAAACGATACGTGAACTTTCTTCGGGTTGATTTTCCGGTATGGTTTTCGATTGCAAGTTACCGACGAGCAACGTCTTCAGTTTCATGTAGGCGTCATTCGAGTGGCCGGCGTCTTGAAAGTCTGTCGTGGCATCCTTTCCAGCAAATTGGCGGAGAATTTCATCACCTCCGGGATGGTCCTCACGATAGTCTGTTACATCGTAGACTACGCCATGTCGTTAGTTGAGCTCGTCTGCGCTGCACGGTTCTTACCGTTTCCCTCTATCACAATCCAGAGGTCATTCGGGCTGCTGTGCCGCGCGACTTCAGCCAGAGTAATGCTAGCCGGGGATGCCATGATATCTCGCAAAGATCCAGGTGTTTTCCGCAACCAAGGCCAATAGAAACCCGTAAGGTATAAAAGAGGAGAGTCTTACGGGAGGTTCGGGAGGTTCACAAAACTGACCGAGCGCAATTGCGATATAATGATATTTGGACGATCTTCGAGTTCGGTTCGCAAAGCCCATGATTCCGAGCTCGTTCAATATGACAGTCCAGACATTCTACCTTATTGGTGAAAGGGAACGCTCGACACGCGAGCTCGATGTTGGTGATCCAAAGACAGTGGACGCGCTTCGACGGGGACTAGCAGAAGTCTTTAATATATTGAATGCAGAAGGAATCGACTTTCATGATTGTCATGGCCCAATAAGTACTATCGAGAATATTTTGCGAAGTGAATCAGTCGGTATAACTATCAACGGGCGCCCCGTACGCAGCCCTCAACAGCCCCAAGGGATCCCTATATTCGGAAACCATTTTGAGATCTATCCAGATCATCTTGGAAATCACGAACGTCTCTTCAACAAGTATGGGTCCGTTATCCGGACTAACAATATGGGCAGAGTGACATACCTCACGAACGACCCAGACATTGCGGCACTTGCGTTCAGGGACAATGACTACTTCACCAAAGCACCATCGTCAGCGAATCATCCGCTTTTCGGGATCAGGGACCAGACAGCACTCTTTCTATGTGATACCGAATCCCCGGCGTGGAAAGAGGCGCACAAGTTCATTCCCCCCAGCATGACCCCTCGAGCCGTTCGGCATTACACTCCTCTACTTCAGCAGTCGGTAGACACCGTATTTAACGTGCTGGATATATTCGATAACAACGAACAAGCCTTCAATGTCTATCACTTAACAGCAAAACTAGCCTCTCAAGTGATCTGTCAGCTGGTACTTGGAGTCGATCTTCATCATTTCGACGCCGTTGACAGTCCGGTACATCCTATCATTGTTCTCCTTCAGCGCTACCTTACGCTCAATCGCCGCGTACAAACAAAGGGAGCATGGTATTCCTATCTACCATTCGGTATGTTTTCCAGTTCTTGAGCTTGGGTTTCCAGGTCTGCCGTTGCTGAGACTGTTTTGAATGTATTAACAGGAGACCCCGTCGTCCTTAAAAACACTCGAAGGGAATTATACGGTCTCATCGAGGAGGCCGTCATGACGTGCCAGAAAAGGAACGGTGGCACAACTGGCGACCTTCCTATTCAAACAGCTGCGCTACATGCAACGTGTCTGGTAGACTACCTGGCGCGAGCAACGGACGAACATGGAAACAAGCTCCACCATGAGTACATCCTCAGCAACACGCTCGCTCTAGTCGGCGCCGGCTTCGTGACTAGCTCTGCTTTCCTCTCTTGGCTCATATACTCTCTTGTCGAATACCCCGGTCAGCAAGACCGGCTCCTCCAAGAATTGGTTGATCACGGCGCCGTCTCTGATAAACGATGGACGTACGACGAGATCCAAGCCCTACCCTTCCTAGACGCCTTCGTCAAGGAAACCCAACGCATGCACAGTCCATCTTTCCAGCCAGCCCGAAA
The DNA here is from genome assembly GCF_047715535.1 of Aspergillus foveolatus. Lineage (NCBI taxonomy): Eukaryota > Fungi > Ascomycota > Eurotiomycetes > Eurotiales > Aspergillaceae > Aspergillus > Aspergillus foveolatus. Next base: position 15,332 of record NW_027396081.1, on the reverse strand, counting down.
CGTCAAGAAGGACATCATCCTTCCGGGCGGGTGGGCTCTGCCGCAGGGTTCAATTCTCATCCCAAGTATCCCTCACCTCCACCACCACACGGCATATTGGGAGAATCCGGACCGCTTCGACCCCGACCGATGGCGGACGGAGCAAGTCAAAAATCGGCACCGAAGCGTGTATGTGCCATTTGCGGCTGGTCCGCGCAGCTGTGTCGGGTTCAACGTGGCGTTGCAAGAAGTAAAGGTATCCTTGGCTGAGCTTGTCTATCGCTACGAGTTTGTGAACGCCACCAACGAGGGGATAGAGTATGATCCGGACTTTATTGTGATTCGCCCGGTGAATTTCTACGTTCGGGCCATTCGGCGGACGGAATGGCCAGCTCGTTCTCCGTGAGACTGCCTACGTTTTTCTCGACTGTATGTAGATCTACGTTGGGGCTAGGTTCTGGCCTTGATATTTCTCTATGTCCCTCACACAAATAAACACAATTATTACAAATTAAAATCACGGTACGTTGTAGTAGCCAATTTTGTTCCATTGGCAATATTACCTTGAACAGAACATTTGCCGGAGTAATCAAGTATATAACCTGATGCTGAAAATCCATACCCAGACACCCCAATATGCGTATAAGCCGAGCTAGTTCAGTCCGCACCCATCAAAATTTTGCTACAGGATTTGCATGAATGCAGCAGACCGTTAAGGCAGCTAGGCTGCAGCGGCAGCTTCGATGAACAGACGCTCCCATTTCATTCCAAAAGTTGCGAGCAAGGTCACAGCAGCTGCAACTATGCAGAGGATATATGTCCGATCAATGGCGGTTACAATTGCGCCGAGGACTTCATTTTGCGTAGCTGCTGGCAATTCCTGCACGAAAGTTGACCCGGTTCCAGAGATCGCGTCGACAATCGTTGAACGTGATTCATGAGGGAGGATCCAGCCGATGCCTAAAGGATATTAGCTTATAAATACAACAGCTCTGGTAATGGCTGAAGGAGTTCGGCAGTAAGAGTTACTCACGCTTCGCCGCCTCGTTTACGAAGACACATTGCGACAGCACAAGCGCAAACGTCAGTCCGTTCAGCTGCGCCGTTGTGGTAAATGCCACGGCTGCCGGGACCTTCTCCGGCTTGACCTTGGCTTGCGCTACCGCATGGCCTAGTTGAAGGTACATGCCAGCCCCCAACCCAATCAGCGAGCTGTACCCATAGGTGGCTCCTGGACCGCTGCTGGGTTTGATGGTATACATGAGAGCGGACCCTATCAGGCAGAACCCACCGCCCATGATGTACCATGGGATATAGTAACCCAAGCGGCCTGCAAGATAGCCACCAGAGACGCAGCTGAAGACCAGCAGACAGACAAACGGAAGGAGTCGGACGCCGGATTGAAGCGATTCGTCGGCTTCAGTGAACTGAAAGTACAGTGGGATCACGTACGTCGGGACCGTTACGCAAACGCCAGTACAGCAGCCGCAGACGAAGAGCAGCGAGAGCAGAGGTTGTCGCCACGAAACAAGTTCCACGGGAAAGAGTCGGGTCTCCTCCGTCGTTAGGATGCAGTATGTCTGCTGGATTCCGAACACGATGAAAAGGACTCCGCCAAGGGTGATCGCGACTATAATACCCGGTTCGCTCCAGGGATACATTGCACCTGCGAAGTTTATGCCAATGACTCCAGCAGCAAAGGCGGCAAAGAGAATAAGCGTTCCCACTAAGTCCATACGCTTCAGGCGATCGGCCACAGTTGTCCCCGCAGGTTGTGGCTCTAGCGATGGGAGGAGGAATATGTAGACTGGCGCAAAGAGGCCACCAACAACGAGGTTGATGTAGAATGACCATCGCCATCCTGCTGAGCTATCGGTAAAGGCGCCGCCGATGATCGGGCCCAGTACTGTCCCTGCACCCCACGTCAAGCCCATCGCACTCACGTACATGGGACGCTCTTGCATCGTCGTTAGGCGGGGGAGGAAGTTCATCACGCCGACGTACTGACCAACACCGCCGATGCCACAGATGACACGGCCTCCAATCAGCATATCCATCGATTGGGCTGCACCACAGATTGCCGAGCCCCCCATGAACACTGCAATGGAAAATATGTACATCCACTTGATGTTGAATTGATTGAAGATCTGAAGCCATGTCAGGACTGTGGCACTCGATGCCATCACAAAGGCGACACCGGACCAGGCGAGCTTCTCGATGCCATTAAGGGAGGATATGATAGCGGGTTGGATGTTGGCGACGATAGTATTGTCAAGCGCAAACAGAAATGTGGAACTGTAGATGGCCAGAATAGTGACAACCCATAGCAGGCCATGTATGTTGCGAGGGCTCTGGGCTTCTTTCGGTTGATCGTTGTCAGATGCGCAGCTGCTGTCTTGTTTCTCGCTATCGGTAGAGCAGCTGTGCTCTTGCTTTACTGTATCGTCTGGTGCCATGGTATCCGGAGAATACCGAAGAGATTCGAAGAGGACTCTATTGCGTGGCCCAAAACTTGGAACTAACGACTCGAAGTCAGGAAGGAGACACCGGTTTCAGCAACCTATACAAACCCCCTTAAGACGTTCACAGCGGGCCAACGTTGTCCCTCCCGGAGAGAATTGATTAACAATCACGATTTGAAATTATTCATGGCGATACCTCAGATGAGCTACATGATTCTGAGGATTTTCTTTCCATCGGATGGTTACCGGGAGATTAGGGCTGAAGCACAACCGGCGACTGAGGATCACCCGCACCAGAATGTCTCTCGGAGACATTGCTACAGTAATCTACATTAATCAGGGTCCTAGGATCTAGTTTCAGTACCAATCATTCAACTAGCTTCTAGCATTCTTTCGATTTGCTGAGCCTTATTTCGCACCTGAAACTGCACGAAAACCTCCCGAGCTATCACCGATGCTGACAAACAAACCACCCGAGCCATCTCAAGGGCTTTCCCTTCACTCCATCTGTGCCCCTATGCTTTATCCTCAGGTATATTCTATCAAAAGGTTATACTAAGAATGCCTGTGGTGTTACCAGCCTGCCTTCACATGTTTTTTTCGCTACTTCTTCGAAACCGCAGGCATACATCTCACAGCTCGCTCACAGTCAGGGCACTATGGCGGACTATGTAATTCAGAACCTCACTAGCAATCTCCAAGCCATGCAGTATGCGTACTCATCTCGTGGGGAGATGCCTGTTTGGGCTGCGAAGCTTCTGACCCCTACTTTCATGGCGGTCGCTGTCCTAACCACTCTGCCTCCGCCCGGTCCTCTACGCGTCATTGTCGGGCTTACGGCTTTCACTAGTCTATGGCTTCATGTCCTGACTCATTGGGTCTCCGGACCTGCTTTTTTCATGGATGCGATATTCATGATTTCGATCACCGTGCGCTGGCTTCTCATGTTTGTGGCAGGGACGCCCGAGATCGACTATCACCAGACTACCCAGTCCGGCACAACGATCACTTATACGGGTACAAAGGATAGCAGTGCTCTTCGTCATGTGTTGACTAAAGTGAGGTGGAGCGTGGAGCTCTGGTCGTGCTGGCGAGGCCAGGGATGGAATTTCGTGGACCAGCACCTTCCACGGGGCGCCGAACGAACACAGTCACGCTGGTATAAATTATTACTTCCTCTTTCTTGTGACGGATGACGAGCTGACTTTCTACATTCAGGGAGTTCCTTGTTTCCAATGCAGGGAGAGTCCTGTTGAACCAGTACATCTCAGACCTAGTCCGGAAGTACGCATTCTGCGCACTCTGGCCCGCTCAGGTCGACGCCCATGTCTACTTCAGTTCCCTCCCCTTGCTCAACAGACACAGCATCGTGGCGCTGCAGTTAGTTCGTGATAGTCTGATGCTGGACAGCGAATACCGAAAAGCTTCAATACTCTTCGTGGGATTCCATCTATCAACACCCGATCGCTGGCCCAGCCTCTTCGGCAATATACGCGATCTCTACACAGTGCGCAATTTCTGGGGACGCGTCTGGCATCAGATTTTCCGACAGATTTTTACAAGGTGTGGCGACATCGTCGCCAATGCTCTTAATGCGCAGAAGGGGACATTACTTTACAAGTACAGCAGGCTTTATGTAGGGTTTCTGGTGTCTGGAGTCCAGCATTATGCCTGTGCATTACTGATCCCGTCCGCGGAATATGGCTGGGGGATGTTTTGGCAGATGCCGGCCTATGCGGCGGTCATCACCGTCGAGGATATTCTTAAGTATTACGGCAGGGAGGCGGGTATTCAAGACGGCAGTAAGTTGACCTTGTGGTCGTGTATATTCAGTTCTAATTCGGCTACAGACTTTGTTCGTTTCCTCGGTTACATTTGGACGGCTTATTGGATGACCCTTATCTATGCCTTGCCTGTTGGCTTTGTGTCCGACATTGGAGGGTTCACTGGCGTATGTGCTGCCTAATTGTGGAGCGATAAAAATATATATCCAACAGCTAGATAAATGTGCATTACCAATTGTGTTTCTCCATTAAATATTCAGGGCCAGCTGGATTATCTAAGTGCAGACATATACTGCTGTAAGAAGACAGTATAATTTTGCTCTGTAATCCTTGTATTTCATGCAGTTCTACCATTATACCAGTAGTCTTGGGCTGGGCGTGCATGAGAGATCTCGAATCCGCGCGGGTTTTTGATAGATTGACAAACAATACCAACATGCCGCATAAACCAACTATTTCATGAATCAGTAACTTTATGCAGAGAATATAGCCCAACTAGGAGATTTTATGGAATATGGGTTCTTGGCGGATAACTGTTACAGATCCTGTTGGGATCTGAATCATCTGATATCAAGGGTCAAGTGCCTCAGGCAGACAATCATGGAAGCTCTGGACACAATCAGGATCTAGGGATCCTTCTCTGGGAGATACTACACTGGCAGAACTATCAGGATTAGCTACTATTCTAGACAAGGCTTTGTTATAATATTGCCACTAGGTTACATGTGTACAGCTCTATAGATATATTTAGGACCAAGAGAGATTCCCTGGATTGGGGATCCCCAAGGTTTAGTTTTGACTACTCTGGCTATTCATTCTCCCATTGTTAATTCTACATGGGGTTGGCATCCTTACCTGGTTAACAGGCCGATCTATCCTGACAAAGTAGATCCTTAACAGTAACCCACGGGTCTCCAGAAACCCGCGCGGGTCCTGACCCTCGACCCAAGCCGTGTTCGGACCTTGGACCCGTCGCGGGTTTTGTCATGGTCTAGGTGTGCACCAAAGATGTTGACAGTTGTCTGAGTGAAAAGGGTTATGATTCTGTCATTGAAAGCAAGTAATAGTCCAGCTTTGATCAATTTTGCTTGACATGACGCAGTCGTATTTTCAACAACCACATGTTGAATGAGATACCGAGTGAGAGTTTCTTGCCTATGCAGAACAGGTTGATTCGTTCGAGGAGCTGCTATTTCCGCAGCTGACCTTTAAAGCTACTCTTCTTGGACCGTTTATTCACATCATGTTGCGAGCAATTGTTTACTGACACCACCATCGCTCTGCCTTTTGATATGGCGCATCTCAGGTAGACCTCGACAAACCCGCTATTTTGAGCTCCTACCGGTGTGTCAAGGTGTACATATCTGCTGTGTTGATTTTTATTTTCAATTGACTTTTAAACTTAAACCAGCAAAGAGCTACACAGGTCTGGTTTGGTGTCCTTTGCCACTACTTAGGTGTTACGGTAACTTTTTTACTCGATTGAGTAATGGAGGTAGATCAGTGGGTCTTTATTTCAGTGCAGCCCGTTTGGTTCTGGATAATCCCCTGATCGAGAGGCTGGAACCGGCTTGTTGAATTCTTTGGGAGCCAGCAGATGCGTACATTGGGAGGTGGTGGTGCCAGCTCTAGGCCAGAAAGATGCGCAGGGAGGTTGTCCATTGTAAGAAGGATTGACCGCTGGCCAATGTGTTGGTAGAATTCCAGGAGCCATCTCGCATGATAATTTGGTTCATCCAGGCATTTTTGTTCCATTGCCACTGAATCCCGATTGCTGTGACATTTATATTGCGAAGAGCTCGTGGCGTACGTCGTTTCCAATTACCCAGATTGGTAATCGATCAGTTCCGGAGGCATTGACAGAGCATATTATAGATATCCGACTCTTATCATTCCTGATTCCTGGCCTATTGATGGAAGATAGACCCCGAGAAGGAGGCATACGCCAGAAAAGCCCAGTTTCATCCATATTATAAATATCATCCTCATTATATTGGCCAGCAAACGTACGTATTGCCTTCATCTATTTCGCAGCCTCTTCTAGTACTGAGCTAGCTTCTCCATGGTATGTCCGCTGCTCGATATTATAGCGTTGTTTGAATCGATGTAGCCAACCACTACTGAAGGCAGGTGGCGGGTGATCACGATACTGAGGCAGAGAACTCCAGATTTGACGTACTCTCTCAATACGGATAACACCAGTGATATACGCCCCTTTGCAATCAAGTATATGATGCCATTCATAAAGGTTAGCTTCAAGGTCTCGCCACTGGCCAACGCCCTTGCGAGTTGCTGAGGATGGATTACATTCAGAGTCAAGGTATTGATATTGCTGACTGAGGGTATCAGAGATGGTAGACTGGCTCAAGCGGTGACTATAACGAGCTTGAAATCATGCTATACAGGCCTTCTGTGTTGGACGAGGAGACTGGCTATGAACCCAGTCTCTTTAAAGCCTACCGTTGGACGTCAGAAAGTTTTTTGGTGGAGCCATATATTAATAAGATATCCAATAAGAATGAGCTTTCAGATAGACAATATGGTTCTCGATATATCGGGGATCGGGGTTACATAGTAACGCGAGGTATGATCATATAGAATGGAACTGATCCCGCGATGAAATATCGCTAAGCGAGATTATCGGCTAAACGAAGATCGGCTTGGCGGGCCCGCACTGTATGTAGGATCGGATCTTCCCTCCTCCCGCTCGGATAATTGAGTTAGCTCGAGCTTATCGGACTATGGTCGATGTACAGGAGAGGCAGGTCTGAATGTGGACGATGGACGGGAACAGCCAAGGTCACTAGAGGTAGGGGCATACCGCGGGGTAGCGTCACCTAACAGCCGAACGTTGAAGACAGACACGCATCTTGACTGTTTAATGGATTGTCTGTAGAACCGTGAAGGTGGAATGCTGCTGTGTAACAACCAAGCTGTGGATACCCTGGAGTGACCTCGAGTGGTCGCCAATCCTTCTTCATAACGCAATACGTCTACCAGGGTGGTAATGAGTCCAATATTAGGCTAGTTTTCTGTTGAAAAGATTGTATTGCTCGATAATTAATAAACGATCTGCTCTAAGAAGGAAAGCCAATGAAAAGGCAAGTTTTATTATAAAGGGTTTTAATGGAGAGTTGGCTTAGGAGAACGCCAAAGTTGCCAGATATCGAAGCGTCTGGACGATTATTGTTTGCATTACCAAATATTCTCGAAGCTCATCACAATTATCGATGTAGCAAATATTTTCGAAGAGTGTACTGCTGAAACCGAAAAGGGACCGGTTTTCCTGTTCGGAAGCAACCGGAGAGCGCCGCATGTGGTAGATACCTACTACGGAGCCTTGCGTGCCTAATGTGGGTTATCTGCTCTGCAGCGGGAAGGATTTAATTATCACTTGGACTTATGGCGTAAGCAAGACAGTAATCTCATTGCTGTTTGCCAGCAAAACTACCCGAACTGGGGTCCACGGGGCTTCTGCATTCATAGTTTCTTGCCGACGTTTAAGTGCTCTTCAGCTTGAGAGGCGAAACTCGGGTAGAAACGAATTGATAAAAAGCAACTAGATGGGCCATATATATAACTATTGAGCATCTACTTTTTCTTACTTCCTCTCACTATCCGCGTACATTGTTCTGCATTTCCTTTCCTCACAGTATGACGCGGCAAATTCCGCTCCTAGCGCTATCGTGGCTTGAATTGATTTTCTTCAGCTGCTACTACGGCGGACTAGCGGGACTGGGATACCATTCCCTCTGGAGGATTGCACTTCGCCGAAGGAATGTGGCACTCGCTATCAAGTCCGTTCTGCAGACTGGGCGTTTTGCGGATGGAACGCCCCTAACGCGCAGATATACTAACTTGAAATTTTTGGATAAGAAATTGGTTCCTGCGGTAATCTTCTACGACGGATTGTTGACTGAAACATGCCCACTTTATCGCTTGTTACTGGTGGACATCCATTCGACCATGCAAGCGATGGCACTTTGCATGCTTGTCAGCACCAGATCCAAGTCGTTATCCACTATATCTTTGCTGTGAGTCGGGTCCTTCTGTCTTGAGTATAACGAAGCTCTAATAATCTACCGACGGATAGCTTGCCAACTTTTTGGAATGTCTTCAACCAGTTTTACGGTGCTGCCTTCGTCTACCCCCTCTACCTCTTATTGGAAGCAGTAACGACTGGCTTCAACCCTCTGTATCCGGTCAAGACCGAGATATCTCGTTCTGCGTTATTGGTGAGCGCTACGATCGGCTCTTTTTTACCGTTCACCTTCCTCTGGCCAGCCTTTCATCGGTCTGGCACGGAAAGCCGACAACGTGCTATTGCGTTATACCGATTTGCCCCGGTAGTGTTCTCACTTCTGCAGATCGTTGGAGAGAAGGCGTTGGGCGCGCAAGTGATCCGTCAGGCAACCTCTCAGGCTAGCCCTTATTTGGTTGCCGGCTGCGCTGCCACAGTGGGGCATTGGTACGCTCTTGGAGGAGCTGTAGTTCTGGCCATGCGGCTGTCTCCCAAAAAGGGCCGCTTGGGGGCTCTTACCTTAGTCCTCCAACGGCTTTATCTGCCCCGCTCGGCTAAAGAATCTACTCGCTTGGACGCCTCTGTACTCGCTCGCGCAGCACACGAATTTCTGCAATACGATATTCTCGTGCTCGTTGCGGCTTATATTCCGTACGCCTACTATCTGCTCGCGCCCCTCAAACTAGCATCGCCCTTTGCGATGGTTGTATCCCTTGTGCTTGGCACCATTGTTTTAGGGCCGGGGGCGGTTCTGGCTTTCGCGTACGGGGTTCGCTGGCGTCTAGCTATCTCAGAATAGGCAACTTAAAGCAAACCAGAGCCGATTCGTTTGTGATATGTGATTCTGGACCTCGGCCGACTAAGCCAAGTACTTTTGCAAGCACCGAGTCAGGCGAAGTTGTCTCGGCCGCTGTTCGCCACGCCAAGCCCTTGTGAGGACACATTTGGGCAACGCGCAGCAATGCGACGTAGCGAATCCAGAAAGATTATAGGAGGACTCTGGTGAAGGTACCTTTTGGCGTTAGCTTGACTCGTTAGCCTGTGTGATCCTTCTGCAGTTCGGCGAAACCAACGCGGCTGGCCATGCCTCTTACTGTTCGATGCAACATTATCATCATCAATCCTGCAGATCGCGTTCAGGGGTTCTGATCCTAGCGGTCTCAATCTGCATCTGAGGCATGGTAGCGAACGGCTTACGCCGAGCTCAGAGGGTTTTGAGTTGGGAGCCTATATTATTATGCACTTCAGAGAAGTAGATAAGGAATCCAGTTTGTTTGCTTATACTGTTCATACTTTGAAGACCTCGCACTTGATGCCTGGTGCTTCAGGCAGTAAGAACTTTAGTCCCTCCCCAACGTCAATCGCAAACAAGGCAAACCCAGCAAACAATGCAAACCGAACTGGCCTGTCCCCTCGATCTTCAACACGCAACCCTCCTCAACCCAGGACAGTTCTCACCATGAGCTCGGTGAACCCATCATCCACGCGTTCAGAGCTAGCCGGTAACTGGGAACGCCTACGCAAGTCCTGTGATACCTGCCAGGAGGCTAAGGTCAAATGCAGTCAACACAAGCCGTCCTGCCACCGATGCCTTCGACATCGTCAGCCCTGCGTCTACAGCCCGCAACGTCGGTCGGGACGTCCTCCCAAGAGGCCCAGTCCATCCAGTCGCTTAGGACCTGAATCGAACAATTCCGGAGATGACATTCAAAATGAAAACACCATACAGCGAACGAATCCAAATGCCAATATTTCCAATGACTCTGCCATGACCGACGCCGGGGCAGTCGATCCCCGGGTGCTAACCGGCGACTTCGCCGCAAGTAGTGGCATAGATCCTGTCGACGACATCTTCCAGACATCCTTTGAGTCCTTCCTCGCAGACTCATTGTCTCCTAAAGGTGGACTCCTGCCAGGATCTCATAGCAATCCAACCACACCCAACGGCTTTTCGATGAATTCGCCCTCCATCACTGATCCATTCGGCGCCTTCCCGTTTCTCATAACAGACCACAACTTGCCTATCGCCGCGCTCTCATCGCATGTTCCTCCAATTGACCAGCTGCCCGTACTAAGCGCCGGAGCCTCGAATACAAGCAGCGAGTGCGGTGATTGCGGTGCGAAGTGCTATAGCTCGCTATTACAGCACCTTCTCTTCCTCCGGCAGACGCTCCCCGAGTCCACCAGGCCATCAATAGACGTGATAATGCAGGCTGAGGGCCATGTCCGTGCTTTACTCGATCGAATATTAGGCTGCAACGCATGCCTGGGCAATCGCTCGTCTGTCCTGCTCATATCAGCGATCACAGAGCGCATAGTCCAGATGTTAGACTGGATCATCGAGGAGAAGACTCTATTGGATACTGAGAATATGCGCTACAACCGACGAACATTTAGTTCATGGGGGCGCCCTTCCCGGTTACCACCTCATGGCTTTAATGGTATGCGGAGGAACGTCTGCCACGTTTCACTTCGCGTGGGTAATACTGAACTGGATGAGGACGCCAAACAGTATTTTCTTAAGAATTTTATTTTGCTTCGACTGAAGAAACTCGCAGTTAAGGTGCAGGAAGTGAGACGGACAGCTACCACCCGTCCAGGCGATTGCATATACCGCGCTGCGGAATTGGTGCTGGCGGATTCGATTCAACGACTGGATTATCTTCGTGGCCAGTGTCAGTTATGGGAGTGAGATGTAGCGATTTTATGCTTTGAAACTACGAAGTTATGACCGGATTCCCCTGATTGAAGCTTATACTGTGATATCCCTGTTTGGAATAGATTTACTCTGCATGTTGACTTGGGTTCAGCCATTGCTAACCATCAACTGTCTTATCTTTTCTCATTTGCAACAGTTTTTAAATACGTCTCAGACTAACGAACGAAGTGACGTCCGGATTACCTCTTTCAGTTCATCCAGGGACGCCATGTGGGTGGCAGTTGCCATCCAGTCAGCTCTAGATTTACCTCTCAATGGCCTAAGTTCCTACTGTATTCCTGTGTTCAGTGCAGCGGTTGCAATTGTTTTGTTGATACCATGATCACTTCCCAACTCTCTCAAGAAGTCTCGCAATACCCTCTGGAGTCGCCTTCCACTGCTGATTCTGGTCCAGTGAGACTTCCAATTCTTCGTTCCAAATCCTTTCAATCAATTCGCGATGCTGAGCCGTGCGAGGCGTTATCTTTGCTGGGAATGGGTTGAGACACACGATAAATCCCGGTCTCAAATCGTCCTTGTCAATGGGGATCTTATTTTTATCATCGTCTGTCGCTTGTATAGTATCAAATCCCCAGAGCCAATGCGAGATGACGAGAAACAAACTCCTTTCGGCAAGATGCTGTCCGGGACAAACTCGACGGCCGGCTCCGAAAGTGAAAAGAAGCTGCGCATCTCCGTTGGAGCTGGCATTGGGCTTTCCCTCCCATCGCTCCGGTCTAAACTTGTCTGGTTCTGGAAAAATATCTGGGTCGTTGTGGAGGGCGTGCGAGTTCATTATCAGTCCAGTTTCCTCGGGAATGGTGTATTTTCCCCAGTGTACAGGTGCGTTGGCGGCGCGGGGAAGCGATAGTGGAACTGACGTGATCCAACGCTGGGCCCTAGTGGGAATCAGATCAAGGAATATGTGGAAACGACAACTGGATGTTTACACTCACTCTTGGATTACCTGTTGGACATAAGGGAGATTCGCCGCGTCCTCGTCGGTGGGTAGCCGATTCGGCCCAACAACACGGTCGATTTCTGAATGGTCAGTCTATGACGTACTTTGGGGTGGTGGAAAAGAACATACCTTCCTGAGCTTTTTTCTGTGCTTCAGGATGGAGACACATGGCCGCGACCCAGTTGATCAGGGTAGATGCGGTAGTGTCGGTTGTGCCTGTCAGCAAGTGATGACCAATTTCCGCACCCTCGATCTCTGAAACTCCTGGCCAGCCTTGCTTGAGTTTTTCTTGTATCGCATGGTTGACGGAAGGGAGCACCTCTCCCTGACTTGTCCGCTTTGCAACATCCGAATAATTCCTCCAGATGAACTCACGATGCTTTGCGGCAATCATGCGGGCCTGCTTACAAACAGGGAACATCCATTCCGGCAGCTTCCACAGGAATGGCCAGGAATCCAGAAATGCACCGCGGACGCCTGTCTCGGCCAAGTCATACAGATCCTGAATGGTCTCCTTCACACGGGGGTCCGCGGCATCAATAATTCTCCTGCCATTAACCATTGTCATGGCCACACTGTTACTGTAGCGCTCAATGTGGTCTCTCCATTCCGTCGGCTCCCTGAGAAGATCAAAAAGCAGCTGGCGAGTCTCTAACTCCTGATAAGGTAAGTACTGCTTCGCCGCAGTGTTGTTGAGCACGGCCTGCCACATTTTGCGCGACTGTCGCCACTTCTCTCCATTGTTCAACCCGGGGAAGAAGCCGTCGCGCATGAGCAACTGGAATCGAGAGGGCGGACGATTCTGCGACCTTGCTCCCTGCTTGATGAAAATGTCTCTCACTTCGCGCAGCCCGCTGACAACGACGTGCGCCGTGTCGCCTAGCATCACTGTATAGACAGGCCCGTATTGCTGTGCCCATTTTCTGTACTGATATTGTGGGTAAAGCAGGTTAATCTGACGGCGTTAGTTATTTGGCTGTGGACATGCACGCTCGCAGACCCTTGGAGAATGTACCTGTTTCGTATTGCCCCAGATGAACTCGGTCGGCGGTCCAGGTGGCAGTCCCTTTGGGCGCGAACCAACACGTAGAGCTTTGATAGCAATGAAGCCGATCAGTACAACGAGTGTGCTTCCTAAGAGAGGCACAGAGTATGGAACGTTGAAGACGCCGAGGGCTGCCATTGTCATGATCAAGTTGTCGATTATGGTAACCTCTTAACACCTACTCGTGGCTTGATATGTCTATCTATCACGATGAGCTCGTCTGTTTTCTGATCCCGACTGATTTGTAATTGCTCTGGGTTTGCTTGAAATCTCCCGATGAGTCTGCATATCGGGGCCGGGAGGTTTCCGCCCAACACCAGGATCAGAATATCCTAGCCTATCGGAGTAGAGGGTGCCTAGTAGCCGAATGCCAGCAACAAAGTAGGAAATTGGAAGTGCGAAAGACCAACAAAGTAGAATCACTCAGGTACTATCTTTCCCAAGAGCGCCAAAACCCTTGAGAGACACTGACTAACGGCTCCAGCCCCTTCGCGCCCATACAGCGCCGCTCCAGCTCCTACCCCTCCTTCCCCCACCACATCAGTCTCTGAAACAACGTCCTTCTCTCGAACATAAACTTCTCGCAATAATGAGCTCAAGCTTGTCAACACGGCATACACAATCTGCCGGGCGAGCAGCGACTCTTCTTCATTCTGCAGCGTAAGCGATCCCAGCGCCATGGGGGTTTTTACACAGCGCCAGATCGATGCACCGGAAGAGGAGGGGCGGTCTCCGGCGAGTCCTGCTGCCCCTATTCCCGTGGCGCTAGGACTATTCTCACTGCTTCCTGTACCTGCACCTGCCGTAACAGCATCGTCAACAAGACCATAAGCTGTACAAGCAGCCTGACAGATTGCCAGAATCGAATCCGCTAGCGGGACGAGCCCTGCGGGACTGTAACCATTTGCTGTCGCAGAGGTCTGTCTTGCACCTTCGAGGCATTTCGAGAGGTCCTCTAACGGTCGAGTGAGTGTTGGCAGGAGGCTGAACTCGTATGGCCCGCGCGGAGGTAGCAGCGATGATAATTGCCCCAGTTCGGTTGCACAGGGGCCTTCTGACTAGGTGGTCGGGCGTCGTTAATTGGAAGCTTAAAAGTAAAACAAAAAAAAAAAAAAACATTGGCTAGATGATGGAAAGAGGTCCTTACCCGCCGGGTACTTGAGAACATTGCTCTCTGCTAATTGGAGAGCCGTTAAAGGTCGTTGTCTATGCTGCGTCGACTGCAAGGTAAGTTCTGTGGTGGTGTGATGGAAAGCTGAGAATTGTGGCTAACTGGCCAGTAATCGACCCCTCCTTTTTGCACACAGCCCTGCTTAATTCAACAAATCAAGCACCTCTATCTTTCACCTACTCGAGACTAGTTTGTCACCTGGCAATTCATCATGGTCTGCTAGTTTAAGCCCTTCTACGTCAATCCCATTTATTAGGGAACTGACCCGGAGAGCCAGAGTCGTATTCCACCTGCTCCTTGACTTAGGAGATGCTTTCGGTTCAGCAATTTGCCGACAGATCCTTGAGATGAAGATTGAAGGCTCTCACGTGTTCGATGCAACTTGTCGGGGCATACTGCCCTCCGGTACAGCGTGGTTGCAGCTCGGTTAGACCTGATTTTTTGTCGCGCGATACAAAACCAATTATATAAGCAGCTTGGCAGTCTTGTGACCGTCACGCGACCACAAACACGCCGATGATAAGGAGTACTCAGGTCACGCGAGCTGTTCCAAGAAACGCGTGACGCTTACCCCCTGGCATGTGACAGCCAAGACAGTTAGTCAGCATTATCGCGTCGCGCGACCGGCTTAAATACCTTACAGCGCTGTTGATATTCATTTACCTTTATTTCTCCCTTTCTTGCTCAATATGCCAAGTGGTTAGCAACTGCTTAACAAGGAAATGGATAGTGATCAACCAGATATTAATATCGACAATCTTCTAGATATCGGGAGCTCTAGCTCGGGACTCGAGGTATGTTACTACCTTTAAATGGTTAACAAGCGGTCACTAACCACTATATCATTGCAGGACCGTAGAATCCTGATTCCCTAACTAATGCAAAATCATCTCCTCTTACAACACTCCAAACTGAGTATATTGACAATCTGCCAGAGTATCCAACTACCCATATTCAAGGCCATGTTACAGGCTATGGCCTGGGTCTTGGTTATCGGCAATGCCCTCTGTCACGGCCTCGCCGCCGTTCAACACGTAGTTTATGCCTTGGTGTCTGAGGTCACATGATTCAGCTAGATTGTCGGGGCATACTGCCCTCTGGTACCGCCTGCCCCTGGGGTCGAGCTCGCTTAGTCATCATTCAGTAAGCTAGATATAGATAGGCGGCCATGTCGGCCATCCAATAATGACAATTGTCCATCCCTTTCCACA